>NC_060280.1:16798477-17098477 GCF_021613505.1 Equus quagga
AAAATCTTCAAAAAAAAAAAAAAGCAGAGACCCCGCACCCACACTGTAGCGTTGAAATACCATTTCCCACTAAAAGGAACCAAAACTCTGCAGAAATGGTTCATTCTAAGACCAAGAATACAAGAGAAAAGACTGAATAGCAAGGAAGCTATCAAAAACTACGAGAAGCAGATCAAAGGGACACAGCAGTCAACTAAAGAAACTCCCACTGGCCAGAGATGGTACAATTTGCCTATCAATGAGGAAGTACAATGAATTCAAAAGTATCCAATAATTTAAAATCTATGATTGCATAATGATACTTAAACAAAAAACAAAACAAAACCAGAAACCTGCCCTTCCTGTACAAACTATACACCAGGTTAACCAAATAATTGATGAGAGAAAGTCTCTCTTTCAGAGTATTCTACTAGTAAATAAAGAAGCAATGAGAGGACTGGTATATTACTCGCTCACAAAGCCCACATGAAATAATAGATTTAGGGAGAGATCATAAATCAATGGCTGCTAACATCACAAAGAGAGAGACCACTGGACATTAGGTGCCTCCTGGTGGAATACTAGTAACGAAACATTCCTGTCAAAAACACATTAAACCTGAATCAGATCTAGCTTCTGGGTCTAAATTCCCACTTGTAGGAAATACAGAAGATAGTGAAACAAGATAAAGGGCACTATGAGAATCCAACTGCCAAACCCAGAAGGAGGGAAACTCAACAAGAGAAACAATGAGGCTCTGATAACAAATCAATCGCAAGGGGGAAAAAAAAGGAGGCAGGAGAGATCTTTAAAGAGTTTTAAGAAACACAACCACCAAATATAACCTGTTATCTTGTTTAGACTCTGATTTAAACAAACCAACTGTGGGAAAACACTGATGACACAATCAAGGAAATCTGAACAGTGATTAGAATTTTTTTATACTAAGGAATTATTACTAAAATGTTGGTGTGATAGTGATTACAGTGGTGTTTTTGAAAAAGAGTCGTATTTCTAAAATACATACTGAAAACTTTACAGAAGAAATAGTAGGACATTGGGATTGTTCAAATAATCTAGTGGGAAAGGAGCGAGGGCTTTAGAAGAAACAAGAATGGCCATGAGTTGGTGATTGTTGCTAAGTGATGATGGTAGACGGGAGTTCACTGCCTTTTACTCTACTGAATTTTTCCATAACAAAATTCTGAAAATCTCAAATAAAATAAAAAGAAGACACTGGTCTTGTGCCTCTCCTTCAAAGAGAGAGAGAGAGGTGCTACAGGAAGAGGTACCCACCACTCTGATTCATGGCTACTGGGTGATGGTAATCACAATCACAACTATAATCAGCAGCTCACATTTATGGGACGGACGCTTCTCCGCCAGGCATTGTGCTAACCCTCACCATAACCCATGAGGAAGGCACTACTATGTCCATTTTACAGTAAGGAAAGTGGGGATCAGAAAGATTAAGAGGTCACCCAACATCAAACAGATAAGTGGAAAAAATGTAACTCCACAAGATCACAAGCAGAATGAGAATGAGTTACTTCTTTTCAAAACATTAACAACCCTTGAGTGCCAGTAACTCCATGAGCCAAAAGATCCAGTGTTCCCAACGGTTAAAGCACGGCAGAATGGAGAAGTGGTGTTTTTCTGATGACCATTTTTGGTGAAACCTGGGGAACTGCAGGGGCTGAGTCTCTAAGATCTCAAAGTGAGAAGAGCAGAGAAAGAGTGGAAAGGGCGTGCGTGTGCGAGTGTGCGTGCACACGCATTTTCCCAGGGGGGAGAACAGAAAATGTGAATGCAAAAGGGAAAGTGTCTGAAGAAAGAGAGAGAAAAACAACAGAGCAGGAAATCCAGCAAGAGGGGAAGCTGGGAAAAAGCTTAAAACTAAACCCAAAGGAGGAAGATGGAAAAGCAAATCAACCAACTCCTGTCAGGCTGGTCCATTCTAGCTAGGACAAAACCCTCAGGATTTCAGAGGGCAGAGGGAGCAGGACTTCAGAATGGGTCAACCCAACGGAGAAGCTCGCTGTGGGCCATTCACCATATTTCATCACATTTCACACTCAGGGAAACACTATTTTCTTCACTTTGCACATTAGGAAAGAGAGGCCCAGAAAGAATAAATAATTTACCCGAGATCACACAGCCAATAAGCAGAACTGGGACTGGAATCCAAGGCACAATTTTAGGCTACTCTGCTAAATATATCAAACACTAGAGAGAACTATATAGAGTTAGGGCAATACCAAAACGACAAACAGCACAAGTACCAGAAAGGCCTTGGGAAACGTCTGAAGACTCTAAGAAGGGGCAAGCTAGTCCTGGGAGGGAGGGCAAGACCAGAGGGCAAGTCCCAGGAATTGGCCATCAGTGGTCCCACATCTTTTAGGCCAGAGTCACCAGAACTAGGGGACAAGGAGGAAAAGACAGCATCAACCAGGCCACACGCTCGCCCAAAAACCAACCAAGATGTCAAACACGGAGAGCAACCCCATTAGCAAGCCCATTTCAAAGCCCCTAATGACTTTTTCGGAGTCCTAATTATCAAGGGCTCTGAGCAAATGCAGTTAACTCCTCCACTCAGCCCTCACCAGGGCCCATCGCCTATCACAGCCTCACACCTATTTTCCAGCCGGTCCCCTGGGTGGGAGGGGAGACACTCCTATCTCTCAAGTTGCCAAACACTCCCACTATCAAGGAGTGAAGTCAAGGTCATCTGCCTAAACCCTACCCCCAGCAGGATGTCGTTTCCATCTCCAAGCCCACAGGCTGGTGCAGGGGGCTAACTTATCCTGCCTGCCTGCCAGCACATTCCAAAGAAAGACCAGACAAACTGGCAGGTCCAGTTCCAAAAGCTTCCAACCACGTCAGCACCTGCCCCCAACACACACCCCTATAGAGCGGTTTGGGTCAATGCAGCCCCTAGTACCCTCGCCCTCTCACTCTCCACCTCCATCACTAGTATACCCAGTCTTAGAGGGAGGGGTACTGGGTCCCCACAGCCTTTGAGGACCGAAACCAAAGGAGAGGGGTGAGTCTGGCCCCTTCTCCATGAGACAAATGACTAGGGTGGGACAATTCCCTTGTGAAAGGCTTGTACGGGTCACACCCAACGTTTTAAGACCTTAGCCACATGTTTGTTTTGAGAATAGAGTAAAACGGCCTCCATGAACACAAAACAAATACTTCGCCTTTTCTGGGCAAACACACCAAGTGAGGGGACATCTACTTTTACTTCAATGTCACAATCCATCTTAACTCCATTCAAATGCCACAAATAAACCTGACAGGTGACTTAATATGCCACCCGTCTTTTGTTAGCCTGGCAGCTGTGGAGTCACACAGACCTAGGAACTGGCTTCAAATTTTGGCCCTGTCACACTGGCTGTGTGACCTTGGGCAGGTTACTAAACCTCTCTGAGCTTCATTTTCTTCAACTACAAATGGAGCTCTTAGATTTAAATGAGGTAATGCTGAAGGATGGGCTTAAGACAGAATCTGGTCTATCAGCCTTCCTTTCTTAACCAAATTCTCCCAAAGCGGCCGGCCCATCAGTGCAACTGAAAGATTTCTGGAGGGAATTCACGTGTACTGCTGCTCCTCCACAAAACTTGGCTCCGGGAGGGGAGTATGGGGCTGTGGATGAGATGCCTCTGATAACAGCACAGGTCTCCAGCACCTTTCCCCCTCAGGCTCGCCCATTCCATCTCTTCAATCTAAAGTTCATTTCAAAAGCAGGCTAAAGGGGCAGGTGACGCAGCATCATCTTCCAGAAGGAAACACAAGATCTTCAAGTGACTCGCCCAAGGTCACAGGGAGAGCCAACAGCAGGGGCTGTTGGATCAACCCTTCTCCCCCCCGCTGGAGGAGGAGGGACAAAGACCCCAGCCCCTGGAGGACCCTCCAATGCCTTCTCCCAGGGAACCACCCCAACAAGCAAACAGTTCTCCGAGCTCTCAAGAAGAGCCCAGCCGCCACTGTGTCAGCCAGACCTGAAGGACACTACAGGGGCCTGACCGTCTGCCCAAGGGCCTGCCTAGGGCACGTGATAGGAACTAAACAAGCAGCAGTGGCAAAAGAACCACCTGGAATTAAGAGGAGTCATTACAATCCTTTTGGTTTTAGGCAAAGTACTAAAATTTCTTAAATTTCTGAAATTCCACTCATTTTCCCTGCCACATCTATTTAGGTACATCATAAGACATCCTTACAGTCTCCCAAAGGACCAAGATAAGCAAGTTTGAAACCTAAGAATTCAAGAGCACCAAGAACACGAGTTCTAAAATATAATCTGAAATCCCCAAAATTCACACAGTACGAACCTTTCAGAACTCCACTGGGAAAAACTTCTGTCTAAACTAAACTTTGCTCATGTAAAAGGAAATGAACCAATGCTGAATCATTCCTACGAAGGATGAGACACTTTTTTTCTCTAATACGTTATGAATTGATCCACAGAACAGCAGAGGATTCAAACTGAAACAGTTTGGCGGAAACCGGCACAGGTTTGTCGGAAAAGCTGTTCTCCGAAATTCCCCTCTCTTGTAGCTCTGGTCTCAGACACAGCCCGAGACAAGCCTTCAAGAATAATGCTGTCCTGAGCTGAACCCCAGGGCACCACCAGGGCCTCCTGCCTGGGATTTTCTCTCCATTCTGCTTAATTAAAGGGAGCCAGCCAGTTTCCTCAACAGCTTCCTCGTAGTCGAATGACCATCTCGTTTATCATTCCAACCAGGACGTTTTGAGGGTGAAGAGGTGCTAAGGACCGCACCGAGACGAGAAGCAGAGAGCAGGACGGCAGCAGGCAAGCACGCACAGGCATGGCCCAAGAAACAGGAAAGGACAACCCTTTAGGAAATACGAATGGATAAAAACTGCCACCACAGCTATTCTGAGGAAGACAGCATCTGGGGGGAGGCCACAGGAACAAGAAAGATCAAGCTAAAATTCAGAAAAAACTGGGCAGAGCACAGCCTGAAACGCAGGGTATAAATTAAGCTGACTCTGGGTTCATTTTTTTCCCTATCTTCAATCAATTTACAAATCCGACTCTATACTGGACCTGTGGCCTCATGTGCCTTCCAGGTTCCTCTTCCTTGTGATCTGCTAGTTTATCCTGTATGATTCAGCTCTTGCACTGTTTAAACAATAAGCCATCCAGGTAGCTGACACGGTCGAGACCGATTATTAAGGAGCAAGTCATTCCACATTACTGAACTTACTCTTTCTAAAGCAAAAAAGTCTTCCACTCTAGATACTTCCGACAGACACCTGTAGGCCCTCACTAAAACCAGTCCACTAGGATAAACATAAACTCTTACTAGGTCCTCGCTCTGAATAGCAATCTTAATCACTAAACCGGCAAAACAGATGCACATGGAGCGTGAGGAGCGCTGGGGAGACCGCGGTGAGCACAGCTGACGTCGTTGGGTGAAACTAGACTCGGTGTTTTATTTTTTCTGTGAGACGTAATTCACATACCATAAAACTCACCCTTTTAAAGTATATAATTCAGTGGCTTTTCGTCGTTTCACAGGTTGGGAGTCACAGTGTTTAAATCCACCTTTCTCCCCTCTTCAACTGTCAGTTGGCCCGCCTCTAAAAGCCTTTATCCCCAACCAGTCGACTTGTCTCTCTTAACTATTCTTAATCTTAATTTTTAATTTAAAGACTGGGAGACCAAATTAACCCACCCACAGTTCTCTATGCCCTGATTAAGAGACAAGAGGGGAAGATGCCAATAAAATGCAGGTGGTCCCCAGCGCAGGCTCCCACAAAGCAATCTTAACAGCTCAAACCAGTCACCAGGAGTGGCCCGGGTCTAAGGACACGGGGGACACTGGCACACCCTGAAGTATAAACGAGGATCTGAGCACAGCAGGGCCAGCTCAGGGCAGCTGACTTTGAAAACACAGGTTTCCACCCACCAGTTTCCAGAAAGGATTCAGGAAGTACCTGGGTACTAACCCAAGGAGACACTCATCTTGGATGAACAAACATCCTCTTAAGTATGCAAATACACTGGCGAAAGGGAGGGGCTACCATTGGCCCAGGAGTGTGAATTATTATTTGACTCAGATTTAATGCCTAGAGAAAGGAGTCTTCTGAGCAGGGCAAAGATTCAACTCTGGAGCTGGGGGTGCTTGGAAGAAGAGGATGGTCTGGGTGTCACAGCTGTCACAGCTGCAGCTCTGGCCGACTGAGCTGGCTCTTATCTAAACTTTACCACAACCCTTCAGAGTGGACACCGTCGTCCCCGTTTTCCAGATAGAGACGCTGGGGGCACAGAAGTTAAGCAGCCTGTCCTAAGCAGATACTAAGGGATGCAACAGGGACAGCATGCCCTCCGCCCCCTGTTGTCACACCTGGAGCCTGACGCCCTCAGAACACGGGTGGGGCTTCCTCAATGGTTTTACTGGCAGCCACAGGGCCCTGAGCACAGCTTCTCTATGACCACCTTACAGAGGAACCATTAGAATCCAATCCCAAAGTCAGGACTGTGGCTTCCGCACGAGAACCTAAAGATGAGATCTCCCTCTGGACGAATGAAAGGACACCCCACTTACCACTTTCTGAAGCATTTCCAGACAATTCGTACTGCCATTTGGCAAGGAATGACCTCAAATATTATGTATTTCCTGATGGATTTCCTCCACTTCATGCACAGGGGAAGTGTGGTTCAAGGCAATTAATGGCCTAGGACTTCATAGGATGCCTCAGCTTCTCCTGGATTTCAATCCACTCGCCTGAGACCAGAAGTCCGGCTCTTCTAAGTAACTCTGCCCCAGCCTGACCTGGCAGGAAATCCGTGACGACCTGGTACGCAAGATAACAACTGAAGTTGCTATTTACTGAGCACTTACTAAGTGTCAGGCATACGCAGGCATTCTATTGAAATTTACAGATTGGCACACAGAGGCTCAGAGAGGACGTAACTTGTCCAAGGCCACAGGACTAGCAAGCGACCGAGCCCAGAGTCTAACTAAGGTGCCTCCAATTCCAAACCTGTTTTTAAACCTACATTATTATCCTGCCTTTTTCCAAACCAGAATCACGAAACTTCCCACGCCCCGTGTCAACCACTTCACTCCCTCCCGCTTCTTTCAATTAATTGCTAAAGTTTCAGATCTCTGCTGGCTCGTGATTGATTGGCAATAAACCTTTATCACTATTTGAGGGTTAAGTTCATTACCCTGGAGAGTATTTCAGTGGGTTGGTTTGTTTTGTAACAACTTAGCCCCAATCTACTTACCCAAAATGGCATCTGGCAAAAAAAAAAAACCTTTCCCTTCAAGGCCCACCTCCAACATCACTTCCTCTGCAAAGGTTTCCTCAGGCCCCACACTGGGTAACACAGCTCTTTGGAAATATCACAGGCTCTTACCCCATGGAGCTTTTTTCCCTTTATTCTGATATTACAGAAGGAAATTCATGCTCCTAACAACTACAAATGTGTATAAAATGAAACCCCTCCCCTTTCCCAATCCACTCCCCCAAAGCAACCCATCAATAATATACAATCTTCCAGATCCTTCGTGGAGTTGGCCCCGTGGCCGAGTGGTTAAAGTTCTGGGTGCTCTGCTTCCGGGGCCCAGGTTCACAGGTTCGGATCCCAGGCATGGACCTATCCCACTCGTCAGCCATGCTATGGAGGCATCCCACATACAAAAAATGGAAGATGATTGGCACAGATGTTGGCTTAGGGCGAATCTTCCTCAAGCGAAAAAAGAGGAAGACTGGCAACAGATGTTAGCTCAGGGTGAATCTTCCTCACCAAAAATAAAAAAACACAGATCCTTTTGGATAGAAATGCAAACAGGTTTCATCAATACTTCATGAACTCTAAGACACCACTGATTGTAAAATGCAGCATCATTTTATTTCTAAGAAACGCTACTGCAAAACCAACCATGCCAGAATGGTGCCATATCACCTAGAAATTGTATTTTACACATATTGAAACTTTCTTACCATATGTCAACCTTGAGTATACATAAAGGGAAAAATGCAAACAAAAGGAGTTGGGTAAGATATACCTAAAACAACTTCTCAGCGAGATCAATATCCATGCTTTTCACACTATCACCCTCTGTGACATTCAGAGCATTTTTTTAACAATGCTCCACGACTGACTCTGGGATTTTTTTCCTCTCCCCTGCATCTGTTCTACAGGCTTCGATGAGTATGTGCAACCACATCAGGGGTCATGACCATTGCCTGGCCAGCCATGATGGCAGGACACATGCCAATTTTGAAAACGTTCAAACAGGAAAAAAAATTCCATCTTGGAACTCATGAAATACAAAATACACAACTTCCCCACTGGATTGTGACGATCTCTTCACGTGCCTGATTCCTTCGCTCAATTGGGGCATTTTATTGATCGCCATGCACTGACCACCTTTCGCTGATCACCAGATCCTGCAAACAGTAGCACCTGTCAGTGTTTAAATATCTAGAGGCAAGCAGCAGTTCTATGCAAAACTGGGGGCATCTGGACTTCAAAGTGCCCAACGAGGAGGGAAGAGAGAAGAAAGGAAAGAATGAAAAGCTGGGTATGGTTTCTGGGCAGCAGGTTCGTGCCCAGGATGCTGTCAGGATCCTCCTTCCTAGCCCCTCACTCCGCAATGCCAGCTCTGTGAGCATCCCCACTACTCAGGAAGTAAAACCACCTCTGCAAGCAGCCAGACAAGAATTAGTCCTTAAACCCCTCACCAGCAAGCCCGACACACACCTCTCTAATCACATCTGGAAACAACGGCCACACTCCCAAAGGGCAACAGATGACTGCCGAGCACAGAGAAGGGGGTTCTGTTCACTGTATTGCTTCTCCTGCATCAAGGATGAGACCTTAGTTTTGTGCAGCTCTATTTTTAAAACTGACCAAGAACATCTTAGCCAATTCCATTAAGATTCAGGCATATGTTCCTAGGTACATCGCCTCACAAACACAGGGGAGAAAAGTCCCATTCAGAATGAGGAAGGATGGCGAAATTTAGCCTGATTCCATCTGAGGATAAGAATTAGGACGTCTGGAGCAACAGTTCCCAAGCAGAGGTGGACACCACTACAAAACCTCCTAGAAATACAGAAACTTTGCACCTACCTCAGCCCTCCTCAGTCTCCAGGGGTGAGGCCCCGGCTGTTGAAAGCTCCCTGGAGGCTGTGATGCACACGCTCAGGTGGGAATCACTGCTGTGCCAGAGGCTCCCTGGGGCAGGAGTGGAAAGAGGCTGATCTGGGTTTGAGTCAGAAGCACCCTGAATTAGCCACGTAAAAGGATCCACGCACGGTGAATTGTAAACCCAAACGTCAACACGTGGGAAAAGATGAGGGGCCGGAAGGTGAGGGAGAGCACGCAGGGCAGGCTGGCTGGGAAAGGGGCCATCAGTCTTCCCCTGGCTTCCCCAGTACCTGACACATATCAGGCACACAGATACTCGCTGAACGAGACTCACATGCCTGATAAGCACATGGTGATGTACAGCCTCTGTTCACACTGAGCCACCTACTGTATGCAGAACCCCTGAGGGGGCTCTGACAAGTAACTCAGGCAAGAGGCGCCCTGTCAATTCACCAGTGCAAGGGATCCTAGTTTTGCTTCAGCTTCCCTGGACACCGGAGTAGGTGTTCTCGAAGCATTGCCCTCTTCAACCATTCCTAGTCGTAAAGGACGCCGCTTCTTGCCTCCAAATCACAGATAACACTTCCCCTGATTTCCAGTTATATAGATTGTTTTAATTTTTTTTATAGATTGGCACCTGAGCTAACATCCATTGCCAATCTTTTTTTTTCTCTTCTTCTTCTCCCCAAAGCCCCCCAGTACCTAGTTGTACATCCTGGTTGTAGGTCCTCCTGGTTGTACTATGTGGGATGCTGCCTCAGCGTGGCCCGATGAGCGGTGCCATGTCCCCGCCCAAGACCCGAACCAGCGAAACCCGGGCCTGCAGACTCGGAGGGCGTGAACTTAACCAGTTGGCCACGGGCCAGTCCCCAACCTGTTATACAGATCTTAATCCTTTTTACATTTGAAGAAGGTAAAACTCAAAGGTGAAAGAAAATTAGGGAGGTATTTTGAATGCACAACAAAACTAAAAAAATTTATGAAAATAAGAACAGTATCAGTCTTATCTCCCCAGCATTTAAAACAAAAGCAAATTTTGAATTATGGGAACTTCTGGGCTCTGCCTGTATGGAACTCAATTAAGTAGCTTGTCTTCTGTACTTCCCTCAATGAAAATTCCAGATGAGGTCTTCTAAGTATCCCAGATTTCAAGACCCAGCTGACGGTTCCCTCAGCTCTTGGGTCTCTTTCTAACTCCAAGCACCATTGTCTCCCAAAAGCTTTGAGATAAAAAGGCAGCAAAGAAAGGGCTGAAAGAGATTCCAGCAAAGGCAGCAGAGGCTCACAATGATTTCGGAATCAGCTAGTCCCTGAGACACCCCCAGCCCCAGGGATGGGGGATCTGAAATCGAAGCATATCAAAATGCTATTGATAAGCTAAATTACCAGACAGCTTATCTGAGGCCACATCCGCCATATGGTGCCCCAACTTCTGCCGCCTGTTGCTGCCACAACAATAGGCACGCCTACCCAGAAAGCAGCATCGGACAGAAACCCAGCAGCGGTGGCATGTGGGGCGGCGACTGTGTTTACCTTTTATTTTGTGCCATTAGCTTTGTGCCTCCCTCTATCCCAGCAGGGACTTGAAACACACGCACATTCAACGTCAAAAATACGCAGTTACCTGCAGGATACACGTGTGTACACTGCATGTGTGCGCGTGTGTGAGGAGACATCAGGTGAACAGAGAGAAAACCAGATGTCAACTTCAGAAATGGAGCTGCCTGGAGGGGGAGGGCGAGCCAGGCAGGCTCCCAGCGAGCGCCGGAGCAGACAATGCGCTCTTCTCAAAGCACTCGGGCGGGCGGGCCTCGGGGAGTGGCTATTTAAAACACTTGGCTCCTTTTATTTCACCACCATGGAAGTGAGTCGGCTCTGAAGTGCCGGAGCAAATGAAGTCATTGGGTTTCCGAGGGCTCCCTCTGCATTTTAGCAGAAGTCAGACTGGACGAAAGTCAGAAGGTCCGGCTGAAGTTCTTTCTTCCAATTAAAATCGATTTTGGGGCCTGGGCTTCATTAACTTTTTTTCTTTGAAAAGACATTAAGGCCACCGAAAAGTTAAAGGATGTTTGTTGGACACTGGAGCGAATGCTGTCAAAGATGACTCCCTTCACAAAATACCATCAAGTCAAGGTGTAAAGATGACCAGGGAAGGATATCACCTTCGAAAGGCTTGGTTGGTATAAAAAACTAATGCTGGTTTTTGTCAAATGAATTCACAAGATTTCTGCATTTCTTTGTTTCTTTCTCTAAAGAAGTCCTATTTTTTCAGAGATTATATCATTGATGCTAATATTCACTTATTTACTTTACTATCTAGTAGGAAAAAGACCCTGGTTTTCAAAGAGAATTCAGCAACACAGCATCTGGTTATGCAAAAATGCACAGGACGCAGGTTTGGATACAGCGCAAAGGAAAGGGAACAAAAAAAAGTCTCTTTCCTAATATTCAAATCTAGTTAACTATTACAGAAAGGCACTCATTTCATCCCCCCCAATTACCCACACCTAGGCAGGCAACATTCTTGGATGAACTTTTCAAATTTTCTTAAACATTCTCAGTTAAAAAAAAAAAACTCCTTTCAAGTTAAATTGAGATTGCACTTGAACTGCATCCAAGAGCGGAGCTGAACTGAATTATGATAATTAGAAAGCTGTGCCTATAAAAAAGCAGCACAGTTCATGCATTTTTTTTAAAAGTTCATGCCAGAGAATATAAGTTCAATATGTTCTCACATAATTAACATTTCCCACCATTAGCAGCAGTTTTTCAGTTTATGTATCAGTAAAAACAACAGACCCCGGCACTGTTGTATATTCCCAGGCAAAAGGGTTTCAGTCACTACACACACCCCCAAACCTGTCACATGCCTCATAACAACCACAATTTCCCCCTAGAGAACTTGTTCATCGATAAGCCGGCTGCTTCTTTTAAACCCATTTGGGCTCAGTCGCTCAAACTGCTAACGAAATCCTAGGACAGAGCCTTAAAAACTGACGCATGGCGTCAGGACAGTAAATACTGATTTTAAACAACTGGGGGGAGGGGGCGCACGACACAGCCAGGATGGCGCCTTCCCTCAGCCTGCCACAGGGGGAGAAGAGACAGCCCCTGAGGAACCCCCACCTTCAGGCAATCAGGAGAGAGACTGGTGGTTTCACAGTTAGCCAGGACTCCCCAGACTATGGAAACTCTTTTCTGAGAATGCTCCCAACCATGCAAAAGGCCAGCGCACAAAAGGAGGACTTCAGAGCGGAGAGGGACCCACCCTGTAAGAAACTCTGTCCTGAAACCCACCCTTCAGGGCAGCCCATTTGCTTTGATTAAAATACAAATATATTATTTCAAAATTCCCTTATTCTGTACCACTATGAAGCCTGAAGGTATCTGAAGAAATGGGTGCATTTCAACCCTCAGTTCAAATCTGGGGTGGGGGCGAGGAAGCTTATGAGAAGAATCTTACAGACTGAGGACTCACTCTTAAGAGTTCACAGCTTTGAAATAAAATACAAAAACCCACACGAAAACACTCGGGATATTTAGATGCAAATATTCCAGCATTCCGCAAACTATCCCATTAGAGGGAAGGCCCTGAACTTCCCTGATTTCAGAAGATACAGAAATTGTAACACGAGGGGGTTGAAATTAGATATTTGTCAAAAAGAAGCCCAACCCTGAAACATGAAGTGCTTAGGATGGACCTGAATCCCTTGATTTTATCATTTTTGAGAATATGAAAGAATGAAATACATCAGTGATATTGTTCCAACACGATTTGGGATCTAATTTAAATACCACAGGATAATCTGTGGCTTCAACATACAAAATAAGAAAAAGCCCCCACGCAACTTATGAAAGATTATTCCAGCCACAGGTCAGTCCCCAAGAGCCCAGCAGCAGAGCCTAAGTTTGTCAAAGGGCAGAAAGCCTACAACACACTTTTCTTGCCGAGTTCATTAGTAGGACATTAGCGCTCTGCATGTCCAGAAACTGACCTCTAAAAAGGAAGCTGTGATGCCCGTATTTCTCAAGAGAAAGGTGGGCTCTGATCTGCCTGGAATTCTACAGAGAAAGCTGGACACTTGCTCTGGCCAGTATCTGTCAGTCTTTGGAGAAAACAGACCCAAAAAGTTTTACCACTAAAAAGACCCAACCTCTAAGCATAGCTTTCACTGAGCAATATTTTTTTCTCTTTTCACAATCTCTTCATTAGGAACAAGACAAAGTGCCTAAAAATACAAGCTTCAAAGTGTTACCCACCCCCTGTCTGTACGTGAACATGGTCATTGTACCCGCACTGGATCACACACGCAGTTATTTGCACCAAGCTTTTGAGTGATAAGACACCACAATTTTCATTTGCAGGGAATATAATTATGCTCACAATTAACACATGAGATTAGACAGAAGCGCCATCCCACGGATGCGCAGGCTCTCATATGACCACCATGTAGGAGATCAATCCATTGCTGGAGCAAAAAACCTTCAAATACTGTTAATGGCACAGCTCACTTCTTCCAAGGCCTATCTAACCTGCGGGATCTACATTCTCTAACTGTCCCTGTTACATACTTTTCTACTGAAAATGTGACAACAAATATGATCCAGACACTGGTGACAGACTACAAGTATATTCTTCCCAAATTTTCCCATTAAGAAATTCCCTCTCTTATTTGCTGTTCTGTATTGTCAGTGCCAGCAAAATTCAAAATTGTTTATAAATGACTGAAGCTCAAGAAGCAAAAACCCGAACCTTTTTTCCCTTATGACTTGTTTGTCCTTTTCTAAATAAAAGGGGATGCCAGTCCCCGAATATATGAATATCTAATTCTTGCTGTATAAAGCAAAGGAGGGAGAGAGGCAGAGGGGAAGGGAGGAGGAAGCTGACTTCCCCAGGCTGCTCCCTCCCCCCCTTAAACCGGGCCCTTCCGTGTGACTAGTTTGCTGCTGGGGCCTAGGCACACGTCTACCACAATGCTGGGAAGCGCCTCTCTGCGAGGAATTCATTTCAACCTGGCTCCATCTACGCTAGGTTGCCCTCCCTCTTTAAATTAAATTTCATTACGTATAAGTCGTGCTGAGTCCCAGTTTATGCTTTTGGAAAAGAAAAAAACAAACTCCAATAATCTCTCACGCATGTTCACTGGATGGAGTTGTGTTTGTTACTCCCTGAAAGATCACCGAGAGCAGCAATCTACACAAACATTCTTTCCTATAATATTTTTTTACTCTTACTGTCTAGGCAAAGTGTCACATCGGTTCTGTTTCAAACTTGTAAACAAAAAAAAAGGTATTCTAATATTCCCCTACAGCTGCGGATCGACTAATGCTTATCATTAAAGAAAAAAATAAAATAGTCCACATTGGCACTTTTATACCATCAGCAAGAACCAGTAACGGATACAGCTTATCAGTTCATTTTTTTACACCAACAACAAATAAAAGAATTGTAAACTCTGTTTAAAACCTGAAACCTGAGAGTTCGACCCAGACTTGCACATACAAAGAAATACTAAACAAAAATATCTGTGACCATTTATGGAAATACTGAGATTAGAAAAACAAGCCTTTCTCCAAAAAAATAATCAACAATTTAAAACCTCGCTGTTGACAAAGGTTCAACTAATCCATTTGTCTTTCCTGAGTCACTTTGTAACTAGTTCTATTTCCTTCCAAAGAGGAAAGAGTCTTACCAAAGTTGGATCTAAGTCTGGCCCTTAAAAGCATTCAGATGTGCTTGGGCCCAAAATCCTGCTTTCTACAGAAGGGCACAAACCCAGCAGTGAGAGGAGGAAGCACAGGCACATCCTGAGGTCTGTTCCCCAGCCCTGCCTCAGAGGACCCAAGCAGAGAAGCAAGCATCAGAGACCACTGCCGGCTGCAGAGAAGGGAGTCCACTCCCGGCTCTGACAATGCCGCGAGACCACATCTTCCAGAAGAGATCTGTCTACTCAGGTAACCACCTGCAGGCACCCAGCTCACCAAAAGTCCTCAGACCACCTAAACTTCCTGAAACGATCAAATGAACATGGGGAGGAAGAAACCTATGACTGTCCTGAACTGATAATGTCCTGCTCCTTTGCACTTTCAGTAGCATTTTTAATTTTTTTTTAACTATTTTGAAATCTGATAGGCTTTGCAGACCTTTCTGTCCCGAGACCTGGGCTCCCTCCAAGGCACTGTTTTTAAAACAAGATCTTTTTACATTACCCGCTCCTGGAACATCATCTGTCTCTTAAGTTTCCAGCGCTTACTGAGGTCAATTTTCATTTCTGCAAATCACAGGCACTGCTTCTGAGAAGTTAACAAGCCTCCTGAGAAATGCTGGTGGCTGGTATTTCATTGTTTCATAAATATTTTTATATAGTGACACCCTTCAACTTTAAATAAATCTTTAAAAACAAAGACAATTAAAAAGCAAAGAAAATTATGATCTGGATTTTATTTATTTTCCAGGAGGAGAATTAAGGGAGGTGTGAGCCCTCCATTGTCTTCAACTCATTTAAAACGCTGCTTCAGTTTAAAAAAAAAAATCACAAACACATTTTGAAAAAAAAAAAAGGAAACTCATAGAAGTTGAACTTTCTTTAAAGCGGGCCTCTGGACTTTGGAAAACAAGTGTTGCTCCTACGAACAAAGACTGGAAGGGCACCCTGATTTTCTCCCCTCCTGGGGATCATTTCTCCTCCAATAAACAAACAAATCCCCCAGTATTTCCTACCGAAGGGAAGTTTTCCAGAGAGAGTCTCCTCCAGGGTTTGGTGGTAACTGCGACTCAGTCTTTTTTGGACACAATGTTTCTGCTGACTCCTGAAAATTTTCCACTTGAATGTGCAATGAAGCGGCGGCGGCGGCGGCGGCAGTCCTGGAGAAGCGGCAAAGGCGACCGTGCCTTTTTTTCATCTTTGAGAAGAAGGAGCGACACCCCCGCCAGCAGCACAAGTCGGCGCAGACCCCGGGCCCGCCTCGGGGGACCCGGCGCCGGGGGCGGCCGTGGAGGCGCGGGAGGGGGGATCGGGCCGGCTGCGGGCTCCGAGGCGGCGCCGGCGGCTCTCCCCGCCCGCGCCCGCGCCGAACTTCTGACTTCTCGGAGAAAAACGTGGAGACGACCCGAGGGGGTGTGCGTGTGCGCGCGTGCCGGCGGGGGGCGCGGGGGGCGCGGCGCGGCCGGCCGGCGCCTCCAGGGCCACGGGCGGGGGCCGCCTGTTGCCGCGCGGGCTCCACAGCGCGCGGCCCAACTTGGCGTCCCGGCAACTCGCGCCGCGGCGGCCAGCCGCTCACCTTGGAGGGCGCGCGGGGAGGCAGCGCGGGGGCCCGGCCCCGGCCCTCCGCCGCCCGCCGCACACAAAGCGGAGCCGGGAGAGAAAGAGCGGCCCGAGCGGGACGCGCCGCCGGCCCCCCGCCCCCGGCGCCCCCGGCGCCCCGCGCGTCCCCCGCACCCAGCATCCGCCCCGCGCGCCAACTTACCTCGGCCGAGGGAGCCGCCGCAGCGCCCGGCGCGTCCGAGGCAAACTTCGGCGCCGCGTCCCCCGCCCT
This sequence comes from Equus quagga, assembly GCF_021613505.1. NCBI lineage: Eukaryota > Metazoa > Chordata > Mammalia > Perissodactyla > Equidae > Equus > Equus quagga. The sequence goes on from NC_060280.1 coordinate 16,815,129, forward strand.
CAGCTCGGTGCCCGGCTCCCGGTCCCCGGGCCGGCCACCCCACCCCTGCCTAGCACCGCTCCTGCCCCGGGGCCGGCTGGGCGCACTGGGCTGCCGCCCGCGGCTCCGGGCGAAGGTGGACGGGGTGGGGGGGTTTCACTGCATGGCCTGTCCCCGGACGCGGCCGCCCCGGGCCCGGGCCCCGCCGCGCGGACTGGCCCGCAGGGTGGAAGCGAGTCTGCAAAGTGCTTGGTGGGCGCCCGCGGCGGGCGGCGGGGCCGCGGCGGCGGCTGCAGAGGCTCGGCTCGGCTCGGGCGGCGCGGCGCGGCGCGAGCGATGCTAAGAATGTTCGGAATGAGGACAGGAATGAAATGAACGCCAGGACCGAACTCGCTCCGGAGGGGTGGGGCCTCGGTGACGTCATGCGGCCTGCCGCCCGGGACCGGGGGCGGGGCCTGCCGCCGCCGGTGACGTCATGGGGATCGGGGCGGGCCCGGCGCGGCCGCCGGGCCGTTGGGGCGCGGGCTGACCCCGGAGGGGCGGCGGGGCGGAGTTTCGCGCCCACGGGGGAGCGGGGCGCGCGCGGGAGCCGCCCTGCCCCCTCCCGGCGCGGGTGCCGGGCTTTGTCCCGAGCTGGGCGGGCGGGCGGGCGGGGCGGGCGGGAGGAGGGCGGCTCGGAGGTGCGTGCGCCCGCGCGGAGAGCTCTGGAAGCCTGGGTTCCCTCCCCGGGGCGGGGGCCGAGGCCCGAGCTGCGCGCGCCGCGCCTGCCCTGCCTCAGTTTCCCTCGTGGGGGGCGCGGAAGCTCGGGCGGCCGCCTCGAGCGCTCCTGGACTCGCGGCCGTCGGCGAGCCTGGGGCAGAGAAGTTTCTTTTCTGGAAATTCAGGCGGTGGTTCTCCAGCGCGGCGGCCGCCTTCCCGGGGCCGGATTCCCAGCCTGCCATGTCTTCTCTTCTCTTCCACTTGGTGAAAGTTCAGGGCTCTCGTTCCGGTCGCAGGCGGCCCTGCTGCTGGGAAGGGAAGCCTTTCGCATAGCAGAGAAGGGATAATTACAGAGTTCGCGGCAATCCTTCCCTGTTAGCACCGTCTTCGCCAAGTCCCTCGAGAAATTAAGTTCGCTCATCCCTGCGGGTGGCACTTTTCGAAAGTAATGGGTCGGGTAAAAACTCCCTAAATTTTAAAACGCTACGTGCGGCAGCTTCAGGTCACTTTTTTGTGTGTGTGTGTGTGTGTGTGTGTGTGTGTGGATAAACTGCACCGCCGTAATAAAAAAAAATAATTTTAACCCTACCTTTGGAGGTAGTGACGCAAAAGTGACATAGTAAGCGTAGTGGGTAAATCACAAAACAGCTGGGTAAAGTGGACCCGCTGTAGCAGAATGTCTAAAGTTTGGGTAATTGTAATCTGCGGTTCCCCTTAGATCAAAGTAGCAAGCAGTTGCTGTCCTGTTGGCCTCGTTCCTTCCAGGCACTTAGATTTCCTTTCTGGTTGAAGCCTCTGGGAAGATAATGGCGCGCATTTTATGTGCCCCGGGAATCCCCTAAATAGAAATAAAGAAAATAAATGAGGGAGGTGGAATGTGATTCGCTGCAGCACATTTTCTACAAAATGTAACCTTTACAAGTGCATTTTTAATTGAAATTTGTGTTGAGAAAATTGAGGATTCACATGCAGTTGTAAAAAATAATAATACAAAGAAATAATTTGATTACTTCGTCCAGTTCTCCCCAAGGGTAATGTCTTCCAAAACTATGTAAAGTAGTGCCCCCACATCCGAAGTTTCACCTTCTGAGGTCTCAGTTGCCCAAGGTCAACCATAGTCCAAAAATATTATATGGAAAATTCTAGAAGTAAACAATTCATAAGTTTTCAGTTGTGTGCCATTCTGAGCATGGTGATGAAATCTTGAGCTGTGCAGCTCCATCCCACCAGGGACGTGACTCATCCGTCTGTCCAGTGCATGGCTGCTGGGTAGCTGCCTGACCTTTAGTCCCTTACTAGCTGTCTTGGATATCAGATTGACTAGGTATGGCAGTGCTTGCTGTCCAACTAACCCTTACTTTACTTAATAATGGCCCCAAAGCGCAAGAGTAGTGATGCTGGTGCTTCAGACATGCCAAAGAGAAGCAATGAAGTGCTTCTTTTAAGTGAAAAGGTGAAAGTTCTTGATTTAATAAGGAAAGAAAAAACTGCTGAAGTTGCTAAGATCTACAGTAACTTTTATTAAAGCATATTGCTATAATTGTTGTAGTTCATTATTGTTGTTAATCTCTTACTGTACCTAATTTAAAATTAAACTTTGTCGCATGTGTGTATATATAGAAAAAGAACATAGTGTATGTAGAGTTCAGTGTTATCCGTGGTTTCAGGCATTCACTGGGAGTCTTGGAAGATATCTGCTATGGATAAGGTATATAATATCACAGTATAACATCACAATGGGAATATTGACATTGATACAACCCAGCGATCTTATTCACATTTCCCCAGTCTTACTTATACTCATTTGTATGTACCTGTACTTTGTTTCATATGATTTCCCACCTGCATAGGTATCCACTAGGACAGTAAGCTACCTATGTGTTTTATCTCTAGTTTACATACAATAATAAGGTAATAGAATGAGGTCCACAATAATGACCCCAGCACCTTAGCACTGGTCTTTGGAAGTGTGTTAGAAAAACACAAAATTAACTAGGCGTTAAAACTGTACTAGGCAGACATCCGACTATCTTCTAAAGGCACCAGATAGAGTCTAGTGGCAGTGGCCACCAGACAAGAGGGCTTCTAGACTACTATGTGTTGGCCCAGTGCACCTGGGCGCCTTTCAGACTCTAGCTCCCATCTTACAGCCACCTGGCAATACTAGGTCCCCCATTCCTTCCTAACTTAAGGAAAACTCCTTGGCCTGGGGTTCAAAGCTCTTCATGATGTATTGTGACTTCCTGACCAGTATTTTCTCCAACTTCTCCCATCTACGTGCATATTTTTCAGACTCATTTAAAACCCTCTTCGTCCAGGAAAACTGCTCAACTCGATATTTCCTCCAGAAGGACCCTTAAAGCTCCTGCTCCAGACACACTACTTTTATTCTGTTAGTTACCAGTATCCTGGGATGCCCCATATCTGAGCCACTGGAAAGTGGCCTGGGTCTCATTCAGCTGAGTGTACACTGCCTGGGACCTACACATAAATGGGTATAACTCTTGGTCTCTCCACCCTACTGGTCAGCTCATAGGACCTATGGGTTTAGGGTCCAGGAGCTGTTCACCTCTGGCATCTGAGGGCAGCAACAGTGGCTTCCGCCTGTTGATATGACAGCAACTACCATGCACTACACCCAAACTTAGCACTTGGCATTTTGCATTTGCCATCTCCATTAACGTTTGTGGCACCTGTACAAGACGGTGATTAATTGCCCAGTTTATGCAGGTGAGGAACTGAGGTGTAGGGAGGTTATATGACTTGCCCATGGTCACACAGTCAGGAGAGAGTAGAGCCAGGACCTGAATGCCTTCTGACTTCAGCCCATGTCATAACCACTGACCTCTGCTTCCTCCCAGACTGAAATGGGTGTAGATCAAAGCATTAGAATACCAGGCAGTGCTCTACGTACTTTCCCCAGATTACCTCATTTAACCTCCACAGTCACCCTGTGAGGTAGGTACTTTACTATTCTCACTTTAGAGATGAGCAAACTGAGGACCAGAGAGGTGAAATCGTTTGGTCAGGGTCATGCAGCTGCAAAGTACATCATGAGAATTCAGACCCAGGCAGTCCAGCTCCAGATTTTGTGTCCTTAACCTTCCCCTCAGTGGCTCAAATACAGGAGTATACTGAAGGCAAAAGGTTGAGCACCTGGGGGGCCACCTACCATGAGATGGAATGATGACATGTATCACTAATGATATAAGAGAGTTTGTTACCCCTAAGGCTTACCAAGGAAGAAGCTAACTTGTAACACATAAGAGAAACAGTGATCTACTTAATGGTAACAAATCAGCTAGGATAGAAACTCTGAGTCAGCCTGAAGCTAGAAAAGAGAGCCAGTGTGTTAGAACTTAAGGTAAGGAAGCATCAGGAAGCTATTGCTTTGGAAGACAAGCAAAGACGTATTAACAATGATAGAATTGTCTCATTTCTAATGAAGTTGAGCACCTTTTCTTATAGGAGTGTAAATTGGTGCAACCACTTTGAAAAAGTTTGGTATTAGCCAATAAAGTTGAAGATATGCCTACTCTATGACCCAGAAGTTCCTCTTAGGAATACAGCCCAGAGAAACTCAGGTACGTGTGCACCAGGACACATGTACAAGAGTGTTCACTGGGGCATTTTTGTCATAACCCCAAACGAGAAACAAACCAAATGTCCACTAATGGGAGAAAGGATAAATGAATTGTGATACAATCATACAACGGAATATTATACAGGGTTGAAAATGGATAAAGAACAGCTACATGCAAGAGCATGGGTGACTGCTAAAAATATAATATGGAGTGAAAGAAGCATCAAATGAAACAACCCATGTAGTATAATTATGTTTATATTAAAGTTCAAAAACAAGCAAAATTTAACAACATTGTTTAGGAATATATGTTTAGATGGCAAAACTAGAAAGAAGAAAAAAACTAGCTAGGAGAACACGTAGTTACCAATAAATCTGGGGTAGTGGTTATCCCGAGGGTTAGGGTGTTGTGACAGGAAGGGAGACGTGGGAGAGGGGACTTCTGGCGTGCTGGCAATGTTTTTGTCTGGTTACGTGGATGTTCACTACAATGATTCATTAAGTTATATATATTTTCGAGCACTCTTTTCTATGTATCTGTTGCATTTCACAATTTTTAAACATCACAAATGAATGTTAAAGAGAGCTGCCAATATTCAGATGCCCCCCATGTGCCCAGGGCTTGAGCTGGTTCTGAACCCTATCGCCTCTCACATTTTCATAATCCTTTCAGTATACATCACTTCTTCTCTTCTGGAACTTCACCTTCACTCTGTACTGGGTCTTTTCCGTCAGCATTTAAACATAGACAAGTCTCCCTCCCATCTTTTTTTTTTTTTTTTTAAGTTTGGCACCAGAGCTAACATCTGTTGCCAATCATTTTTTTTTTCTTTCTCCCCAAAGCCACCCAGTACATAGTTGTATATTCTAGTTGTTAGTCCTTTTGGTTGTGCTATGTGGGACGCTACCTCAGCATGGCCTGATGAGCGGTGCCATGTCCACGCCCAGGATCCGAACCTGCGAAACCCTGGGCCACTGAAGCGGAGCACTTGAACTTAAAGACTCAGCCATGGAGCCAACCCCTCCCTCCCATCTTAAAAACAACAACAGATAACGTTCTATTGCTCTAACCTCATCCCCAGCTACTGTACTCTGTCCTCCCTTTCTTTTCTTTCATTTTTTCCTTTTTTTTGAGGAAGATTAGCCCTGAGCTAACTACTACCAACCCTCCTCTTTTTCCGGAAGACTGGCTCTGAGCTAACATCCATGCCCGTCTTCCTCTACTTTATATGTGGGATGCCTACCACAGCATGGCTTGCCAAGCAGTGCGATGTCCGCACCCGGGATCCAAACTGGCAAACCTCGGGTCGCCGAGGTGGAACGTGTGAACTTAACCACTGCACCACGGCCAGCCCCTGTCTCCATTTCATAGCTAAACTTCTGAAAGGAATTGTCTGACCTCCTTACCTCCATTTCTTTACCTCCCACTATTCCTTGACCCTCTCCAATCAAGCTTCTGCCTCCATCATTTGTTCCATCAAAAAAGGTGTCCTGGGGTCGGCCCCGTTGCCGAGTGGTTAAGTTCATGTGCTCTGCTTCTGCAGCCCAGGGTTTTGCCGGTTCGGATCCTGGGTGGGGACATGACGCCGCTTGTCAGGCCACGTTGAGGCGGCATCCCACATGCCACATCTAGAAGGACCCATAACTAAAATGTACAACTATGTACTGGGGGGATTTGGAGAGAAAAATCAGAAGAAAAAAAAAAAAGATTGGCAACAGTTGTTAGCTCAGGTGCCAATCTTTAAAAAAACAAACAAACAAACAAAAAACCAGGTGTCCTTCTAGCCCCATGACTCAGCTTAGCTAGTTCAGCGGGCCTTGCATCCACACCATCTTAGATCGTCTGACACTGAGAATCATCGCCTCTCTGAAACAGTCTCTCTCCCGGGCAAATCTGCTTTTCCTCCTACTTCCCTGACTGCACTCTCTCATTGTCCTTTGCTGACCCATTCTCCTTTAGCTAGCTGATAAATCTTGTCATTCTGCATGCTGGCTTTTCTTCTATTCTCACTTTCTTTCTTTTTTTTTTTTTTCTTAAAGATTTCATTTTTTCCTTTTTCTCCCTAAAGCCCCCCAGTACATAGTTGTATATTCTTCGTTGTGGGTCCTTCTAGTTGTGGCATGTGGGACGCTGCCTCAGCATGGTTTGATGAGCAGTGCCATGTCCGCGCCTAGGATTCTAACCAACAAAACACTGGGCCGCCTGCAGTGGAGTGCGCGAACTTACCCACTCAGCCACAGGGCCAGCCCCCATTCTCACTTTCTATCCCATCTCCAGCTGATTCCAGCTGATTCACTCCATTGGGTTCAATTACTGTTTGTTTGCTGTTGTTTTTAAACGTGCACATGCAATCCATGTCTCCACGTGGAACTCCAGACGTATATGGCTGTCTCCCAAGTACGTCAAACAACCAGCCCAAAACTGTGACCTTCCACAATGAATAGGGTCCTCGTCGGGTGTTTCCCATCTCTGGGAAAAGCACCAGAAACCTAGATGTTGGGCTCGATACCTCCTTACCTGTTGAATGCTCTTCAAGAGTGTTCTACCACATTTAGGAGAAGTCATTCTAAGGCCCTGCATGATCTGAGCCCTCCCTGCCTCTTCAGGAGCCTCACATCTCTCCCTCCTGACTGTGCGTTCCTAGCACACTGGACGACTTTCAGTTCCTCAAATCTATCACCTGCCACAGTGCCCTTGTTTGTATTAGTACAGCTCCTTAGAATACTTTTCCCTCCTCTTTATCTCATTCATTCCTCTCCTCCTGTTAAGAGCTCAAATGTTATTTTTTCATCAAGTGAGTTTTTCCTGATCCCCAGCCTGTTGTGTTAGTTATCTGATGCTGGGTAACAAATCTCTCCAAAACTTAATGTCTTAAAACAGTAATAATCATGTATTATTTCTCAGAGTTTCTGCAGGTCAGGTATGGGCGATGGCTTTGCCAGGTGGTTCCAGCTTGTGGTCTCTCGTGAGGTCGCAGTCAGATGTCACTGGGAATGCTGCTCCCTGAAGCTTTGACTGGGACTGAAGTTTCCATGTCAGGACTTTTCACTTATATGGCTGGCAAGTTGGTGTTGGCTGTTGGTGAGAGGACTCAGTTTCTCTGTACCTGGGCCTCTCCATATTTCTTGGGCTTCCTCACAATATGATAAGCCAAGCATTCAAAGCCAAGCATTGGGAAAGAGAGAGAGAGAGCAAGAAGCAGCAGTATTCTTTTGATGAGCTAGTCTCAGAAGCCACATAGAATCACTTCCACCAGATTCTGTTTGTTAGAAGTGAGTCACCAAGATGGCCCACATCCAATGGGAGGGGAATTAGATTCTACCTTTGAGAGGGAGAATGTCAAAAAATCTGCAGACATATTTTTTAAATTACCTATCCTATAGTCTTCCTTCCTGGACTTATCACAGTCTGTAATTTTATATAACATATAATTATATTATAAAGATACAGTATATAAATATATAGTATGTACTTCTGTGATTACTTGATTAATGCCTATCCTCCCACACTACAACATAAGCTAGTGGAATAAGCTAGTGGAACAAGAATCATATCTGCTTTGCCTACTCTTTATTCTAGTACCTAGCACATTATCTGCCAATCAGTGTGGAATGAATATGAATAAATTATTAATTGCATGTAACACCTACAATAGCCCTTTTAGGTAAGTTTCATTCTTTCCATTTTACAGATCTGGAGTCAAAATTATTGGACAACTTGTTCAAGGACCAAAATTTGAATCCAGGTCTCTCTGATGCTAAGCCAGAAGTATTTCTAGGACTCCAGACCTCCCCCTATGATCACAATAGAGGCACAGAAATTCCTTTGGCCTGAGCGGAATGGCTTCCTGTGTCTCTGCATTTCTTCATCAAGAAACCCTGGGATGGGTAGTTCAGCTTTCCAGGTGTACGGATTTAAGGACAGACCTCTCCTTAAGGTGAGAAAATACTCAGAATCTAGTAATGAAAAAAAAAATTTTTCTCCAAAATAATTGATCCTTTTGAGTTTGCTTATCATGAGCAAAAAGAAGAGAATATGGAGTTTCTGAAGCTAGAAACTTGCTCTTGGGAGCGTCAACCAGAGCTGTCATGGGAAAACCAGTGCCTCTCCATAGCAAAATCTTCTATCTGACCCCATGTCTTCCTCCACACCTGTGGGAAGTCTTTATTTCCTTCTTCGCTAAGGAGAAAGGGGTCATGCAATAGCTGCTCTGTCCAATGAGGTGACCATGAGTCACTTGTGTCACCTTCTATTATAATTAAATAAAAATTTAAAATTTGGTACCTTAATTATACTAGCCGTATTTCAAGTGGTCAAAACTTACATGTGGCTAGAGGCTACCCTATTGGAAAATGTCAATATAGAACATCACAGAAAATTCTACTGGACAGTGCTGCCAGAGAACCTAGATAATCCTAGTCCCAGAGAATTCCCAGGCCATAGAAGAAGACAAACCCAAGGGCTGTGATGTAGCTGCCCTCTCTAAGAAGGGGAGGAATTCATCCAGCCCAAAGAGAGGCCCAACTCACCAGTAGAAAATGGTCCCTAGTCATGGGGCTCTGGGCGTGGGTTTTCCTCCGCAGGTCTGTGCTCTCCCATCAGGCTTTCTGCTTCTTCCCCATCTATTCTCAGAGCTAGCAATCTCAGTTTAAATAATCACCATCACTCTCCAACCATACTACTCCTCACCTGCTGCCCTGAACCCACTGAGCCTAGGCCTGGCCCATCACCCTTCATCTTTTACCCTTCTCTCTGTTACAGACCATTCCATCTCTGTACTTCAGCCAGTATCTCTCCCTCCATCTCAGAGTGTGTGGTTCCCTCTTTCTTAAAGACAACCCCCCTCCCACCTTCTCCATCATGTGTGTTCTGGATTCTATGCCCCTTCACCTCACTGGAGAACTCGCTTCACTAACTATTCTCTCTCTCCATCGTCTTCTGTCTTTCCCTCTCCACCAGCTCTGTCTCTTCAGCCTTCAAGTACGCACAGCTTCCCCAATGTTGTTAATAACTTTAACTCACCCTTCAGGGCTGCCAACCCTTCTTCCCCGTCATTTCCCTACCAGTTGGCTCTGGGGAGCTGTCTTCAAAAACACTCTACATCCTCATTTCCCTAGGGTTCTCATCCAACCTAGTGGTTTCCCATTTAACAAATTTATCCGAGATATGATATTCAAGGCTCTCCAGAATCAGTCCGTGACCTAACTTCTTACCGATTTTTCTGTATCACCTTCTAACTACAGTCATCTCTTCACTACCCACCACACATGTCTAAAACATTCCAGCCCCCACATCTTTATTAATACTATTTCTCTTGCCAGAAATACTTGCTCCATGTACATCTCTCCATCAATGGAGACTGGGCTCAAGTCCCTTCTTGATGAAGTCTTTCTAATAATAAAAGCCCATCATGCTTCTCTGAGTCCCACCACTGAGCACAAACCGCCTGGTGCTACTGCATATTGTTGTATGGATATTTATCTTCTCTCCTTGGTTGAATTTCAGAGTGCTTCCTGGCAAGGAACTAGCTTTCACATCTTTGCATGCCCAAGAGTTTTTAGATGCAGAATCCTGTGCACAGTGGATATTCAAGCATTGGTTGATTGACTCATACACTGACATATCCCATTACCACTTCAAAAGGGGCCGGTGGTAAACCATGCAGCACTATTTTAAATAAACCTCCTGAAAAGGATAGAGTGAAATGGAGACTGTGACAGCGATTTGCTATGTAAATACCCTGAGGAGGAAGGTGGTGCATTAAAAAATAAAATACCTCTTTGGAAGATCCTGGCACAATGGGTATGAATGGGTGCTGGGAACTGCAAAAAGGGGTGCAGCTGCCAAGCACCATCGCCATTACTGATACATTTGGGTGGGTGAGAAAAAAATCTGTGCTGGTTTCTTCCTGTTTGGGACAGGCGGGGTGGGAGTGGTGCAGAGGGAAAAGGTACAGACTTTGGAGGCAGGCAAAACTCCGCCTGGATCTCAGCCTCATTGCTGACTTGGTGTAAAAAGTGGGTAAGTAATCTCTTTTTATATTGTGGAAGAATATTATTGACCTGAGGAAAGGTTTATGATTAAAAAAAGAACATTATGATACCATGTTTATAATTTGTTTTTAAAGAGTTATATGTGAATATATATGTATGCACGGTAAAAGGACCGGAAAGCCACATGCCAAAATACTATAGGTTTTTTCCTTTTTTCTTTGGCATTTTTTGTATTTCCCAAGTTTAAAGCACTGTGACTTTTTTTTTTTTTTTTGGAGGAAGATTAGCCCTAAGCTAACATCTGCTGCCAATCCTCCTCTTTTTGCTGAGGAAGAGTGGCCCTGAGCTAACATCCGTGCCCATCTTCCTCCACTTTATATGTGGGATGCCTGCCACAGCATGGCTTCACAAGCAGTGCGTAGGTCCACACCTGGGATCCGAACCACTGGACCCCGGGCTGCCAAAGCGGAATGTTCGAACTTAACTGCTATGCCACCAGGCCAACCCCCTAAAGCACTATGACTTTTATAAAGAAGGTGCATTACAAAAATTAGCTGAGGGGCAGGCCCCGTGGCTGAGTGGTTAAGTTTGTGTGCTCCGCTGCGGGGGCCCAGGGTTTCACCGGTTTGGATCCTGGGCACAGACATGGCACCACTCATCAAGCCATGCTGAGGTGGCGTCCCATATGCCACAACTAGAAGGACCCACAACTAAAAACATACAACTATGTACCGGGAGGCTTTGGGGAGAAAAAGGAGAAATAAATCTTTAAAAAAAATTAGCTGGGTTAAAGAATTACAATACAAACTCCCTTAAGTATTTGTCTTTTAAGTAGTTTGAATTATTTTTCTGGGTTGAAAGGTATGTGTGTTTTTCTTTCAACAGTCTCAAATATGATGAGAGGGGAAAAAAAGAAGATGAGAGGAAGTTGCCAACATGACACCGCATCACCACCAAATTCCTTCCAGCGTCTTTCCTTCAAACAAGAACATTCTAATAAATAACCTTATACAACCATCTAAATTAGGAAATTAACGCTGACCTCTAAGCCTCAAACCTCATTCAGGTTTCCCCAAATACCTAATAGGAGCCTTTATAGCAAAGGATCCAGCACCAAATTATGTCATGTCTCTTTGGTCTCCTTTAACATGAGCCAGTTCTTCAGTATATTCTTAACTTTCATGATTTTAATGGTTCTCAAGATTACAGGTCAGCTATTTTGTCCCTTAATTTGGGTTTGTGGTCGCCAGGCTCCAAGACGGCCTGCCATGGTTCTCGTTTCCTGGTATTCGTGCCCTGTGTAGTGCCCTCGCACACTGAGTCAGGGGCGACCCGCGGGACCAGTGGATTACTGCAGTAGGACAGCATGTGTCTAGAGGCTGGGTCGTAAAAACGTTACAGCTTCTGCCTTGGTCTTTTGCATTCTTGCTGTGGGGGAAGCCAGCAATTGCATCATGAGGATGCTCAAATAGCCTTGTAGAGGAACTCACGTGGAGATGAACTAAAACACCCTGACAGCAGCCACTCCACCCTGCCAGCCACGCGGGTAAGCCTCCTGGGATGTGAATTCTCCAGCAGCCTCCGGGGAGAGCCGACGCCAGACTGCCCATGCAGCTGCTCCCAAATTCCTGACCCCCAGAGACTGTGAAAGATAAGAAATATTGTTTGAATCCACAAAGTTTGGGGGTAATTTTTTACACAGCAATAACTGCTACAGGTTTGTCTGTTCCCTCATAAATGGATACAAGCTACCCATCTTTGGCAGGCACACCACAGTAGTAATGCTGTGTTCTCCTTGCAAACTGTTATGTCAAGCACGATTTCAATTTATCACATTAGTGGTAATGTTAGGTTAGATCCCTTGCTAGAGGTGGTGTCTGCTGTGCTTTTCCACTGTAAAGTTGCTCTGTTTGGTGTGTGTAATTAATAAGTAATTGGTGGGGAGATACTTTGACACCATGTAACCATACTGTGTCTCACCAAACTTTCACTTTACTCATTCATTTTTTTATATCTCTATAGATGCTTGGACTCATTTTACTCAATGGTTTATAATCCATTACTATCATTATTTATTTTGACGGCCAAATCATGCCATATTTGCCAGGGAGAGCCCCTTCAACTAGCCTCTGTGTTTTTTGTTTTTTTTTTGAGGAAGATTAGCCCTGAGCTAACATCTGCCAATCCTCCTCTTTTTGCTGAGGAAGACCAGCCCTGAGCTAACATCTGTGCCCATCTTCCTCTCTCTATGTCCTTTTGACACATCGCCGTCATTTTTTGAGCACTTTGCAACTTTGTGGCACCAAAAAATGTTCCCAGCGCATCTGATAATTTCCTTGGCAAGCTCTTCAATTAGCCATTTCACCTAAGAGACATGATTCCTTTTAGTGGACGATGGTTTTTGGACGTCAAGGTCTGGGTGCTAGGTGTGCTCACTGCTCTTGGGGTGCCACTTCTCTCAGTACATCTTAATGGACAGAGTTAGATAATAGATCTTCTTATTCACGCATATACTTACATCTATCTTTCTCTGTCCATCTCTCTACATTTACAATCATAAGTTTATATTGGTACAATATACAAAATATGGACTGGTCCAATTCCAGTCAAATACTCTTAGATTCATTCTAACTTTCTCTTTTTCATATTTGTAACTCCCTGCTCCGACAGTGAGAAAACTGGTTCCTATTATTCCAAACACATGATTTGATCAATCTGCTTATAGTAACCATTCACTTCATCACTTCCTGCCTCCCTCCCCCCAATACGGATGCTCTCTTCACCCCTCTTAGGTTCCTACACTGCACACTGGGGACATCCTTTTCCAACAATGTGGTGGATTAGATATCCCAAATGACCCTTTGTATCAGTTTCCTAGTGATGTGCAATAACCCCTCCCCCTCAAACTTAGTGGCTTAAAACAAAAATAATTTATTTCTCCCAATTCTGCGTATTGGCTGGAAGGTTCTGCTCCTTTTGCCTGAGCTCACTCATTTGGCTGCATTCAGTCAGTGGCTTGGGTGGAGAAGGGCCATTCTCAGATGTGCTCACTCACACGTGTGAGATCTCGGCTGAGATGGCCAGGATGGCTCAGCCTCTCTCCTCATGTGGTTTTTCATCTAGGACTTCCTCACGCGATGCTGGAAGTGTTCCAGGAAAGCAAAATCTGAAAGGCCTGGTAAGTCATACAGTGTCACTTACACCGCATTCTATTAGTCAACACAAGTCACAGGACAGCCCAGACCCAAGGGGTGGGGAAGACAGACCTCACTTCTTGATGACAGGAGCTGGAGCAGCAAAGTGACATTGCAAAGGAGCCCTGACACAGGAAGACATAATTCACTGGGGGGCATTGGTGTAATAATTTGCCTCATTTTCCTAATTAAATGGTAAAAATGTCAGTTAAAAAATGCTGTTTTAAAAACCATTATTTTAAATGTTTCTCTGAACTGGAAAGAACAGAAGGAATCTACAGAGCCCTAAACAAAGTGAAAGCAGGAAACTCAGGAGACAGGTAACCCCAGATTTGCCTTTTTCCCTGAGATTTTCTGCCAACACTGGAAAACCTGAGCTCCTATCTTAATAGTTATATGGTACATGGGAAATAAAAGGCAAAGCTGGGGGCTGCAAAAAGCAGGGAATTGAGCGTGAGACCCTTGCGTAAGGCTGGGCCCTCACCCTCTCTGTAAGGTGAATGAGAAAAACAGCCTTACAGAAGAAAAGGAGACAGAAAGAAAAACTCACATGCGTGGCTTGTCCTCAGAACTGGATGCTGGGGAAAAGAATCATCTGTACATTTGTAACCATCGCATGGGTTTACAGAGTTTTCTGAAAAGAAAAATGCAAGCTGATGATGGTATTTAAAGTGGTCCCCGGTGTTAGATCCCTAGTTGACAGAGGAACACACATAATCCTCCCTGGAGAAATTCAAACTCAATGGGCCAGCTGTGTGGCCGAGTGGTTAAGTTTGCGTGCTCCGCTGTGGCAGCCCAGGGTTCAGATCCTGGGCGCGGACATGGCACCGCTGGTCAGGCCACGTTGAGGTGGCGTCCCACATCCCACAACTAGAAGGACCTCCAACTAAGATATACAACTATGTATGGGGCCAGGGGGCGGGGCAGGGGTGGTTGGGAAATAAAGCAGAAAAAAAAAAAGATTGGCAACACTTGTTAGCCCAGGTGCCAAACTCAATCCAGGCCTCCACGAATTCCTACAGATGAAGATGCTACAAAAATGGGAACAAAAAAAGTTCCCAATGTAAAACAAAATCACAAAACATACTAAGAGGCAAGGCATTGTCTCTGAGAACAAGCAGAAAAAACAGAAGGCCGAAAGAGAGTCTTTATGTGTTCAGGTACTAGACCATAAGACATGGACTTTGAAGGAACTAAGTTTCGTATGTGTTATGGCCTGAATTGTTTCTCCCTAGAATTCATATACTGAAGCCCTAACCCTCAGTAGACAATGTTTGGAATAAGGAAGTAGTTAAGTTTAAATCAGGTCATAAGGGTGGGGCCCTGATAGGATTAGTGTCTTTGTTTGTTTGTTTTGCTGAGGAAGATTAACCCTGAGCAAACATCTGTGCCAATCTTCCTCCACTTTATATGTGGGTCAGCACCACAGCATGGCTGATGAGTGGTGTAGGTCCACACCTGGGATCCAAACCCACAAACCAGGGCAGCTGAAGTGGAGCACGCTGAGCTTAACCATTTCACCATGGGGCTGGCCCTGGATTAGTGTCTTTATAAGAAAAGACACCAGAGAGCCTGTGGTCTCTCTCCACCATCTGAGGACTTGGAGAGAAGGAGCCATCTGTAAGCCAGGAAGAGAGCTCTTACCGGGAACCCGACCATGACGGTATCCTGATCTCAGACTTCCAGCCTGAGCTGACTAATACAACATGTTTACATAAATATAAGACAAGCCAAAAATATGAGCATGGAATAACTGGGCAGAACTGAGAAAAGTTCGTACAGAAATTCTCGAAATCAAAATTTTATTAGTTGGAAGTAAAAAACCAAGTTCAAAAATGAGCTCCACCACTGAAAATAGATTCTACCACTGAAGATAGAATTAGTGAACTCAAGGACAGATTGAATGAATTTATGTGGAATATGAAGAGATTGAAAATATGAGAGTCTGCGAGGTAAAGTAGATACAGTGAGAAGATCTAGCGTATGTCTAGTCATATTTCCAGAAAGAGATAATGGGGATGGGAAAATTGGAACCCTCATACATTGCTAGTGGAAATGCAAAATGGTGCAGGCACTGTGGGAAACAGTTTGACAATTCCTCAAAATCTTAAACATAGAGTTAGCATAGGATCTGGAAATTCCACTGCTAGATATTTACACAAAAGAAATGAAAACTCACATTCACACAAAAACTTGCACACAAATGTTCATATCAGCATATTCACAATTGCCAATAAGTGGAAACAACCCAAATGATAAACAGATAAACAAAATGTAGCATAGCCTTACAACAGAATATTATTTGGCAATAAAAAGGAGTAAAGTATGGATATATATTACAACATGAATGAATCACAAAACCATTATGGTAAGTGAAATAAATCACTAACAAATGATCACACAGTTTAGGCTTCTATTTATATGAAATTTCCAGAATAGGCCAATTTATGAATTGCCCAGAATAGACAGATCTATAGGAAAAGAAAGTAGATTAGTTGTTTCCCAGGACAAGGCAGGTGCAGGTGGGGTAGGAATGGGGGGTGACTACTAACAGGTACAAGGATTCTTTTGGGGGTAAAGTGTTCTAAAATTAGATTATGCTACACAACTCTAAATATACTAAAAACCATGGAACTATACACTTTAAACAGGTTGACTTTGTGATATATAAGTTATATATTAATAAAGCTGTTTAGAAAAGACATAATAAAGAAAACAGGAAAGAGGCAATATTCAAACTTATAATAACTGGTAATTTTCCAGAAGTGTTGAAAACATACATCTTTAAGTGAAGGAATTCCCATGAATCCCAAGCAAGATAAATAAAAGCAGGGGCTGGCCCCATGGCCAAGTGGTTAAGTTTGCGTGCTCCAGTACGGTGGCCCAGGGTTTCGCCGGTTCGAATCCTGGGGGCGGACATGGCACTGCTCATCAGGCCACACTGAGGCGGCGTCCCACATGCCACAACTAGAAGGACCCACAACTAAAAATACACAACTATGTACTGGGGGGCTTTGGAGAGAAAAAGGAAAAATAAAATCTCAAAAAAAATATAAATAAAAACAAAAACCACATCTAGACATATCATCAGATAACTGAAGAACACAGAAAAAAAAGAGAAGATTTTAAAAGCATCCAGAGACTAAAGACATATCACCTATAAAGGAGAAACTGTCAGACTTCTCAACAGCAAAAGATGTGAGGGAAGCTGGAAGACAATAGAATAACATCTTCATTGTGCTGGAGAAAATAAACTATAGTTCTAAAGCATGTATAAACCATATGTATTATATAATATGTATTTCAAGAATGGGCTAGAAATTTAAGGAAAACTTTAGATAGATACATATGGGATTTCCTCTTTCGTGTTTCAGTTTATTTGCTCAGCATTATGTCTCTAAGATTTATCCATTTCATTGCATTTGGCAATAATTAGTACTTTTTCATTGCTCTGTAGAATTCTATTGTATGAAAAACTGCAATTTAAGGATCTGTTCCACTGTCGATGTGCATTAGCATGCTTTCCAGTTGGGTAATATTGAGAATAACCTTGATTTGGATATTCTTGCTGTGTGTGCTTTTTTTTTAAGATTTTACTTTTCCTTTTTCTCCCCAAAGCCCCTCAGTACATAGTTGTGTATTTTTAGTTGTGGGTCCTTCTAGTTGTGGTATGTGGGACGCTGCCTCAGCATGGCTTGATGAGCAGGGCTATGTCCACACCCAGGGTTCGAACCAACGAAACCCCAGGCCGCCAAAGCAGAGTGCTGGAACTTAACCACTTGGCCACTGGGCTGGCCCCCTCTTGATGTGTTTTTGATGGACATAAGCAATCATTTCTATTGGGTATATACTCAAGAATTGAATTGCTAGGTGATAGAGTGTAAGTTTATTTAGATTTACTAGACACTTTCAAACAGTTTTCCACAGTGGTTATACAACTCTAAGCTTTCTGAATAATGTATAAACATTCCAATGGTTCCACATTAGCATCAATAATTGTTATTCTCTGTCCTTTCACACAGTCGTATCCAATTATGGTTTTAATTCGCATTTTACAGATTATTGATGATATTCTACAACTTTTGTAGTATTTATTAGTGATTTAGTCATCCTCTTTTGTGATGTGATTGCTTAAAATTTAGCTCATTTCCATGAAAGTCATCTTTTACTTGGTGATTTGCTGCAACACATTATATATTCTGTATACGATTCCTTTGATGGAAACGTATGCTGCAAATATCTTTTCCATGCCCATGGGTTGCATTTTCACTCACTAGTGTTGTGTTTTGATAGGAAATATTTAATTTCAATGAGCTTCAGTTTATCATATTTTCCCCTGAGTGGTTGTAAATGATACTGTGTTTTTAATTTGCTTCCACTTGTTCATTTCTAGTATATAGAAATACAATTGACTTCATGTGTTCATCTTATATCCTGTGGCTTTGCTGAGCTCACTTATTAATTTTAGGAAGTTGGGTTTTTTTTAGCTTTCTTGGGATTTTCTATGAAGATGATCATATCATTTGCAAATAGGGACAGTTTTATTTTTCCTTTCCAATTTGTGTGCCTTTGATTGCTTTATTGTGCCGGCCATGCCTTCCTGTACTATGCTGAACAAGAGTGGTAGGAGTAAACATCCTGCTGTGTTCTTGAATTTAGTGGGAAAGCATTCAGTCTTTCACCATTAGGTGTGATATTAGTATACAGTTTTTTTTGTAGATGCTCTTTATTGAGATGAGGAAGATCTCCTTTACTCCGAGTTCGCTCAGTGTTTGTATCACAAACAAGTAATGAATTTTGTCAAATGTTTGTTTTTACATCAATTAATATGATCATGTGGTCTTCCTTCTTTGACCTGTTACACAGTGGATTACATTGATTGATTTTTGAATATTGAATTTATTTGTATGTGTTTTAAATTTCTCTCAGCAATATTTTGTAGTTGACAATGTAGAGATCTTAATCATCTTTCATTAGGTTTATTCCTATGTATTTGACGATTTTGTTTGTAAATGGTATTACTTCTTTAATTTCATTTTCTTTTCTTTTCTTTTTTTTTTAAGATTTTGGTTATTTTTTTTCTTTTTTCTCCCCAAAGACCCCAGGTACATAGTTGTATATTTTAGTTGTGGGTTGTTCTAGTTGTGGCATGTGGGATACTGCCTCAACATGGTTTGATGAGCGGTGCTGTGTCCGGGCCCAGAACTTGAACCGGTGAAACCCCGGGCCGCCAAAGCAGAGCTCGCGAACTTAACCACTCAGCCATGGGGCTGGCCCCTAATTTCATTTTCTAAATGTTTATTATTGGTATGTAGAAATAAATATTTTTTTACATATTGCCTTTGTACCCAGCAAATTGCTAAATTTACTTAATAATTCCAATAGCTTTTCTGTAGATTTTAAAAAATTATCTATATACTCAATCATGTTTCTGAATATAAGGACAAATTTAGTTCCTTATTTCTACTCTATATTTTTATTCATTTTTCTTGCCTTATTGCAGTGATTAGGATCTCCAGGACAAAACTGAATAGAAGTGATGATAATGGACATCCTTATCTTATTTCTGAAATCAGTGATAAAACATCTAATATTTCACCTTTGAGTAAGATTTCAACTATAGAATTTTGCTGGGTTTTTTTTCCAAGTGCAAAATTCAGAACCAATTTTTTTTTTATTAAGGTTATGAAAGTTAACATCCTTGTGAAATTACAGTTGTACGTCATTATTAGTCAGGTTGTAGGTACACCACTTCACCCCTAGTGCCCTCCCCCATACCCCCTTTCCCCTGGCAACCACCAATCAGTTCTCTTTGTCCATATGTTAACTACCACCTGTGAGTGGAGTCATACAGAGTTCGTCTTTCTCTGTCTGGCTTATTTCACTCAACATAATACCCTCAAGGTCTATCCATGTTGTTGTGAATGGGACGACTTTGTCCTTTCTCATGCCTGAGTAGTATTCTATTGTATATATATACCACATCTTCTTTATCCAATCATCAGTTGCTGGGCACTTAGGTTGGTTCCATGACTTGGCTATTGTGAATAATGCTGCGATGAACGTAGGGATGCATGGAACTTTTGGAATTGCTGATTTCAGGTTCTTAGGATAGATACCCAGTAGTGGGATGGCTGGGTCATAAGGTATTTCTATTCTTAACTTTTTGAGGAATCTCCATACTGTTTTCCATAGTGGCTGCACTGGTTTGCATTCCCACCAACAGTGTATGAGGGTTCCCTTTTCTCCACAGCCTCTCCAACATTTGTCACTCTTGGTTTTGGATATTTTTGCCATTCTAACAGGTGTAAGGTGATATCTTAGTGTGGTTTTGATTTGCATTTCCCTGATGATTAGTGATGATGAGCATCTTTTCATGTGTCTATTGGCCATCCGTATATCTTCTTTGGAGAAATGTCTGTTCATGTCCCCTGTCCATTTTGTAATTGGGTTGTTTGATTTTTTATTGTCGAGTTGTGTGAGTTTTTTGTACATTATGGAGATTAACCCTTTGTCGGATAAATAACTTGTGAATATTTTTTCCCAATTAGTGGGCTGTTTTTTTGTTTCAATCCTGTTTTCCCTTGCCTTGAAGAAGCTCTTTAGTCTGATGAAGTCCCATTTGTTTATTCTTTCTGTTGTTTCCCTCATGTGAGGGGTTATGGTGTCCGAAAAGATTCTTTTGAAGCTGATGTCAAAGAGTGTACTGCCGATCTTCTCTTCTATAAGACTTATTGTTTCAGGCCTAATCTTTAGGTCTTTGATCCATTTTGAGTTTATTTTAGTAAATGGTGAAAAAGAATGGTTGATTTTCATTCTTTTACATGTGGCTGTCCAGTTTTCCCAGCACCATTTGTTGAAGAGACTTTCTTTCCTCCATTGTAGGCCCTCAGCTCCTTTGTTGAAGATTAGCTGTCCATAGATGTGTGGTTTTATTTCTGGGCTTTCAATTCTGTTCCTTTGATCTGTGCATCTGTTTTTGTACCAGTACCATGCTGTTTTGATTACTGTAGCTTTGTAGCATGTTTTGAAGTCAGGGTTTGTGATGCCTCCAGCTTTGTTCTTTTTTCTCAGGATTGCTTTAGCAATTCGGGGTCTTTTGTTGCCCCATATGAATTTTAGGATTCTTTGTTTAATTTCTGTAAAGAATGACATTGGAATTCTGATTGGGATAGCATTGAATCTGTAGATTGCTTTAGGTAGTATGGACATGTTAACTATGTTTATTCTTCCAATCCATGTGCATGGAATGTCTTTCCATCTCTTTATGTCGTCATCGATTTCTTTCAAGAAGCTCTTGCAGTTTTCCTGGTATAGATCTTTCACTTCCTTGGTTAAATTTATCCCAAGGTATTTTATTCTTTTTGTTGCGATCGTGAATGGGATTGAGTTCATGAGATCTTTTTCTGTTAGTTCATTGTTAGCATATAGAAATGCTACTGATTTATGTATGTTGATTTTATACCCTGCAACTTTGCTGTAGTTGTTGATTGTTTCTAATAGTTTTTCTATGGATTCTTTGGGGTTTTCTATATATAAGATCATGTTGCCTGCAAACAGCGAGAGTTTTACTTCTTCGTTGCCTATTTGGATTCCTTTTATTTCTTTTTCCTGCTGAATTGCTCTGGCCAAAACCTCCAGTACCATGTTGAATAAGAGTGGTGAAAGTGGGCACCCTTGTCTTGTTCCTGTTCTGAGAGGGATGGGTTTCAGTTTTTGTCCATTGAGTATGATGTTGGCTGTGGGTTTGTCGTATATGGCCTTTATTATGTTGAGGTACTTTCCTTCTATACCTATTTTATTGAGGGTTTTTATCATAAATGGATGTTGGATCTTGTCAAATGCTTTCTCTGCATCTATTGAGATGATCATGTGGTTTTTGTTTCTCATTTTGTTAATGTAGTGAATCATGTTGATTGACTTGCGGATGTTGAACCATCCCTGTGCCCCTGGTATAAATCCCACTTGATCATGGTGTATAATCTTTTTGATATATTGCTGTATTCGGTTTGCCAAAATTTTGTTGAGGATTTTTACATCTATGTTCATCAGTGATATCGGCCTGTAGTTTTCCTTCTTTGTGTTGTCCCTGTCAGGTTTGGAGATCAGGGTGATGCTGGCTTCATAGAATGTATTAGGGAGTGCTCCATCTTCCTCTATTTTCTGGAATAGTTCGAGAAGGATAGGTATTAAATCTTCTTTGAATGTTTGGTAGAATTCTCCAGAGAAGCCGTCTGGTCCTGGACTCTTACTTTTGGGGAGGTTTTTGATTACTGTTTCTATTTCTTTACTTGTGATTGGTCTATTCAGATTCTCTATTTCTTCCTGATTCAGTTTGGGTAGGTTGTATGAGTCTAGGAATTTATCCATTTCTTCTAGGTTGTTCAATTTGTTGGCATATAGTTTTTCATAGTATTCTCTTATGATCCTTTGTATTTCTTCGGTATCTGTTGTGATTTCTCCTCTCTTGTTTCCAATTTTATTTATTTGAGACTTCTCTCTTTTTTTTTTTTAGTGAGTCTGGCTAAAGGTTTGTCGATTTTGTTAATTTTTTCGAAGAACCAACTCTTTGTTTCATTGATCCTTTCTACTGTCTTTTTGGTTTCAATATCATTTATTTCTGCTCTAATTTTTATTATTTCCCTCCTTCTACTGACTTTGGGCTTTGTTTGTTCTTCTTTTTCTAATTCCGTTAGGTGTCAGTTGAGGTTGTTTATGTGAGATTTTTCTTGCTTATTGAGGTGAGCCTGTATGGCAATGAATTTCCCTCTTAGGACTGCCTTTGCTGCATCCCAAATCATTTGGTACGGTGTGTTTTCATTTTTATTTGTCTCCAGATAATGTTTGATTTCTTCTTTAATTTCTTTTTTTTTTTAAAGATTTTATTTTTTCCTTTTTCTCCCCAAAGCCCCTCAGTACATAGTTGTATATTCTTCCTTGTGGGTCCTTCTAGTTGTGGTATGTGGGACGCTGCCTCAGTGTGGTTTGATGAGCAGTGCCATGTCCGCACCCAGGATTCGAACTGACGAAACACTGGGCCGACTGCAGCGGAGCGCGTGAACTTAACCACTCGACCACGGGGCCAGCCCCTCTTCTTTAATTTCTTCAATAATCCATTGTTTGTTCAGTAGCATGTTGTTTAGTCTCCACATTTTTGGCCCTTTCCCAGCTTTATTCTTGTAGTTGATTTCTAGTTTCATAGCATTATGATCAGAAAAGATGCTTGGTATTATTTCAACCCTCTTGAATTTATTGATGCTTGCTTTGTTTCCCAAGATATGGTCTATCCTTGAGAATGTTCCATGCGCGCTTGAGAAGAATGTGTAACCTGCTGTTTTTGGATGAAGTGTCCTGTATATATCTATTAGGTCCATCTGATCTAATTTTTCTTTTAATTCTATAATTTCCTTGTTGATTTTCTGTCTGGATGATCTGTCCATTGATGTTAATGGGGTGTTGAGGTCCCCTACTATTATTGTATTGCTGTTGATGTCTCCTTAGTTTTCTTAATAGTTTCTTTATGAATTTTGGTGCTCCTGTGTTAGGTGCGTATATATTTATAAGTGTTATGTCATCTTGGTGGAGTGTCCCTTTTATCATTATATACTGCCCCTCTTTGTCTTTCTTTATCTGTTTTGCTTTGAAGTCTACTTTGTCTGATATAAGTATGGCAAGACCTGCTTTCTTTTGTTCGTTATTAGCTTGGAGTATTGTCTTTCATCCCTTCACTCTGAGTCTGTGTTTGTCTTTGGGGCTGAGGTGTGTTTCCTGGAGGCAGCATATTGTTGGATCTTGTTCTTTGATCCATCCTGCCAATCTATGCCTTTTGATTGGAGAGTTCAATCCATTCACGTTTAGAGTGATTATTGAAACGTGGGGGCCTACTGTTGCCATTTTATCACTTGTTTTCCGGTTCTTTTGCATTTTATCCTGATGGAGAGCTGTTACTTTGTGTTATTGTCCTTCTGCTTATCTCCTTTGTTCTGGATTTTGTAACCTCTTTCCTTTTTTTGATTTTTCAGGAATGAGGTTCTTCCTGAGCATTTCTTGAAGAGGAGGTTTTGTGGCGATGAACTCCCTTAACTTTTGTTTATCTGGGAGAGTTTTTATTTCTCCATCATATTTGAAGGATATTTTCGCTGGGTAGAGTATTCTTGGCTGCAGGTTTTTGTCCTTCAGAGTTTTGAATATTTCATTCCAATTTCTTCTAGCCTGTAAGGTCTCTCCTGAGAAATCTGATGAAAACCTTGTGGGGTTTCCTTTGTAAGTTATTTTCTTCTGCCTGGCTGCCCTTAGTATTTTCTCTTTGTCGTTGACTTTTGCTAGTTTCACTACTATATGCCTTGGGGTTGGTCTTCTTGCATTAATAGAGTTTGGAGATCTATTGGCTTCTGTCACATGAAGTTCCGTCTCTCTTCCCAAGTTTGGAAATTTCTCAGCTATTATTTCTTTGAACAGGCCTTCTGCCCCCTTCTCCTTCTCTTCTCCCTCTGGTATACCTATAATCCTTATGTTGCATCTCCTAATTGAGTTGGATAATTCTCTGAGAGTTTCTTCATTTCTTTTTAGTCTTAGTTCTCTCTCCTCCTCTGTCTGCAGCATTTCTATATTCCTATCCTCCAAATTGCTAATTCTGTCCTCCATATTATCAACCCTACTGTTCAGAGAGTCCAGATTTTTCTTAATCTCCTCCATTGTGTTCTTCATCTCCAGTATTTCGAATTGGTTCTTCTTTAAAGTGTCAAGTTCTTTTGTGACATAGCCCCTGAACTCATTGAGTTGTCTATCTGAATTCTCTTTTAACTCGTTGAGTTTTTTAATAATGGCAGTTTTGAAATCATCATCATTTAGGTTATAGATTTCATTGTCTTTGGGATTGTTTTCTGGGTGCTTATCATTTTCCTTCCGTTCTGGAGATTTAATATATTTTTTCATACTGCTTGATGGCGTGGATTTGTGCCTCCGCATAGGGATAGCGTTTAGTCGCTGCTTCCACTTGTTGCAACTGGTGTGTGTGTGTGTGGGGGGGGGGCAGCTGTTTAGACTGCCCCAACCAGGAACCCAGTCAGCTGTTACTGACTGGACCTGGACCCCTCTTCGTAGTCACAGTGGTCCTGTGGGGTCCCTCGTCGGTTGTGGGGGCAATCCCAAGGGGGCCTCAGTCTGCTCGTGCCTACTGTTGCAGCCCACTTAGATGCGCTCTCTCCTTGTGGTCTGCAGTGGTGTTGTGCTCTTTCCCAGCAGCCAGGAGCAGGATCACCTATAATCACTGCTTTGTCCCTAACAGAGCCCACAAGATCACACTTGTCCACTATAGGTCCCAGCAGAGCTATGGGTATCTTCTGCAGTCTGTTGTTAGCTCACCTAGCTGTGCTACTTTTGCCCCAGGGCCTTCTCGCCTTGCGATTGCCAGTCGGGACCTTGCCACTAGTGCTGTGCAGAGGCTTTCACTGAAGCTGCTGTAGGAACCTGGAGTTCCCCCCTGGGCTACGTAGCCGTTTCACCAGAGCTCCACTCTGCCCCACTCCACTCTCACAGGATCTCTGGGAGCCCCTTGCCTTGTCTGGGACATGGCCAGAGTCCGTGGGCCTGGCGGTGCCTTGTAAGCTGCTGCCCTGTGGGGAATTCTGCTCTAGGGAGCTTCCTCATGTTCCGAATGCTGGGTGGGGCCTCCCTGCCAATGGTGAGCAGAGGCCCTCCCTGCTGGGGGGGTGTGGGACCCTGGAGCGTCCCCCTGGGCCGCAGAACGGGGTGTTGGAGCTCCACCCAGTCCCCAAGCACATCCACAGGAAGTCTGGGCACCCCCTGTACCGACCCCTGCGCCAGAGACCGTGGGCCCAGCAGCAGCTGGTGGTCTGGTGCAGTGCCAGGGAATCCACCCGCCGGCAGCTTCCCTTTGTCCTGGATTCTGGGCATGGCCTCCCTGCTAATGGCGAGCAGAGGCTTTCCCTGCTGGGGAGGTGTGGGACTCCGGAGCCTCACCCCGGGCTGCAGAGCCAGGAGCTGGAGCTCCAACCATGTCCCCAAGCACATCTACGGGAAGTCCGGGTGCCCCCTGCACTGACCCATGCACCGGAGACCATGGGCCCAGCAGCAGCTTGCGGTCTGGTGCCATGCTGGGGAATCCGCCCACCGGGAGCTTCCCTTTCAGAACCAAGTTTTTAAAAGACTCTTTAGCCCCACATAAGTTATTAAGACCTGCTACTATAAACTCAGAGGCTAGTTAAAAAAACATAACCAGTAAAGAACAAGTAAAGTAATTTAATTTTTTTTTAAGATTGGCACCTGAGCTAACATCTGTCGCCAATCTTTTTTTTGTTTTTCTTCTTTTTCTCCCCACAGCCCCCCACTACATAGTTGTATATTCTAGTCATAGGTCCTTCTGGCTCTGCCATGTGGGACGCCACCTCAGCAAGGCTTGATGAGCGGTCCCAGGTCCGTGCCCAGGATCCAAACCGGTGAAACCCTGCTGCCGAAGCAGAGCGTGCAAACTTAACCACTCGACCACAGCACCAGACCCAACTTAGTTTTGATTATGATTGAGAATGTAGCAAATGTTTAAATAAAGTTTTTAAAGTGTTTTAAATCAAATTTACGTAGAGAAAAAACACACAGATCTTATGTACAAATATTAAACAAATTTTAATATACTCATATATCCAATATCCTAATCAAGATTTAAGATATTTTTACACCCACTCAATTTTGTCTTGCTTCCTTTCAGTCACTACACACAGCCTATCAGCAACCATTTTTCCAATTTCTGTCCTGGTTTCAGTTTGGCTTGTTGTAAAATTTCATGTGTGTGGAATTGTAGAGCATGCAATCTTTTGTGTTTGGCTTATTTGCTCAGCAAAATATTTTCACTATACCATAAATACCTGAAATTTTTATTTATTCTCCTATTTGATGAACATTTAAGCTCTTTCTTGTTTGGGGGTATTATAAATAAAGCTACTATAAACATTTCCATACAATCCTTTTATGAACTTAAGTTTTAGTTTCTCTAGGGATAACCCCCAGGACAGGAACTGTTGGGTTATAGATTAAGTCTGTGTTTAACTTTATAGGAAACTTCAATGCAGTTTATCATAGTGGCAGTGCTGTTTTCCATTACCACTAGCAGTATATGAGCTCCAAATGTTCCATATCCTCAAACATTTTATTCTAGCCTTTTTAAATTTTAGCACTTTTTTTTCCCCTGGTAATAACCTCTTCATCAGATTAAGGAGATTGTCTTCTATTCCTAATCTGCTGTGAGATTGTATCATTTGTACTGTTAAATTTTATCAAATACATTTTCTGCATCTATTGAGACACTTGTATGATTCTTCTCATTTACTGTGTTAATGTGGTGAATTGTATTGATTGATATCTTAACAAATTTATTGAAGCACAATTTGCATACCTTAAATTCACCAGTTTAAATGTGCAGTTTGATGAATTTTAGGAAATGTACTTTGTTGTCCAACTACTATCACAAGCTATCACCCAAAAAGTTCCCTTGTTTCTCTTAGCAGTTCATTCCTATTCTTATTCCAGACTCTAGGCAACCTCTGAAATGCTTTCTGTCTGTATAATTTTGTTATTTCTATAAATTCTGTATCAATGGAATCATAAAATGTGTGGCTTTTTGTGTCCTTTCCTACATGGCAAGGAACAGAGGCCTGCTGCCAACAACCGTGTAAGTAAGCCATCTTCCAAGCAGATTATCTGGTCTCCATCAAACCTCCAGATGACTGTAGCCTCAGCTGACATGTCAACTGCAGTCTCTTGAGAGACTGAGAGTCAAGTCTACCCATCTGACCAACCCAAACTCCAGATCCACAGTAACTATCAGATAATAAATATTTTTTGTTCCAACTATTAAGTATTGAGGTAATTTATCATGCAGTAATAGGTAACTACTACACTTGCATTCCTGGAACGAGTCGAGTTGGTCATGATTATCATTTTTATAGATCCCTGTATTCAATTTGCTATTATTTTATATAGAATTATTGTGTTTAGTTTCATGAGAGATAGTGATCTATAATTTTCCTTTCTTGTAATATCATTTTCAGGGTTTTTTTTTTTCTTGCTGAGGAAGATTCACTCTGAACTAACATCCATGCCAATCTTCCTCTATTTTTTAGTACGTGGGCCACCAGCACAGCACAGCCACTAACAGAGTGGTGTAGGTCTGCATGTAGGAACTGAACCCGGGCTGCAGAAGTGGAGCATTCTGAACTTAACCACTAGGCTGCCAGGGCTCGCCCCCCTTTTCAGGTTTTGAAATCAAGATTATACTGACTCATAAAGTGAGTTGAGAAATGCACTCACATTTTTATGATTTCAAGGAGTTTTCGTAATGTTAGTAATATTTCTTTGTTATGCATTTAGAAGAATTCAAGA
The DNA here is from genome assembly GCF_021613505.1 of Equus quagga. Taxonomy (NCBI): domain Eukaryota; kingdom Metazoa; phylum Chordata; class Mammalia; order Perissodactyla; family Equidae; genus Equus; species Equus quagga. Next base: position 16,842,972 of record NC_060280.1, read on the forward strand.
GTGAAAATATTTAAACTTGGAGTTTTCTCTGGAGAAAATTTTTAAATTACAAATGGAATTTCTTTTATGGATATGGAACTATTTAAAATTTCTGTTTCTTCTTATTTCAATTTTTTTTAACAAGTTAAAAAGTTAGAAGCTTTCATAGTTTATTTTCAACCTTTCTTTTTTTGTGTGATACATACATTAACTTTTAATGTTTTAAATTTCTCTCTAGACACTACTTTAGCTGTTTCCTATGAGTTTTTATATGTAGCATTTTTTGGCCCTTATCCGGTTTAAAATATTTTCTATTATTCATTGTGGTTTTATTTCTGATCCATGGGCTATTCAAAAGTGAGTGCTTAATTTCCAAATCTCTAGGGATTTTCTAATAATCTTTTGTAAAAATTGATTTATAGTTTAAATTGACTATGTGCAGAGAATATATTCTATATTCTTGCTATTCAAAGTGTGGCTCATGAGCCCAATGACATCAGTATCATTGGGAGGCTTGTTGGAAATTCAAAATCTACATTTTTGTCCAGATTCTGGTTTATAGCTGTGGTGGTAAAAGTTTGAGAAGCAGTTCTCCCTCTTATTTCAGTCCTCAGAAACGTGCTGAGATTTCCTTTATCATTTGCCGTGCAGTCTATTTTAGTGTATGTTCCACCTGCATTTGGAAATAATGCACACTATGCGGTGGTTTGGCGTGCCGTTATAGGGATGTCTATTACGTCACGGTGGTTAATCAGACATTTCAAATCTTTTATATCCTTACTGAGTTTTTGTCTGCTTGTTTGGTCAGTTCTTGAAAGAGGTTTGTTAAAATTTTCAGCTATTCTTGTAGATTTGTGTAGTGCTTCTTTTTGTTCTCAACTTTTGCTTTATATGTTTGAAACTATGCTACCAGGTGTTTAGAGTTTTTTAATCTTCCTGTTTACCTTTTTATCACATGAAATTTCCCCTTTACCTTTAGTAATATTTTTTCCTTAGAGTCCTATTTTATGATCTATCTATCTATTAGTTTTCTTTGGATTAGTGCTTGCGTCTTATGTTATGTAGTTTTCCTTCTTTTTCTCTGAATCTGTCTTAACTTTATATTTAAAAGTGTTTTTTGTGTAAATACCTTATAATTGGCCTTTTAAGAAATCCAATCTTTTAGTATTTATCTTTTAATTGCAGTTTTTCACCCATTTATATTTAATGTATATACTTCGTAATATATTTGACTTTAAGTCTACCATCCCTTTATTTACTTTCTATTTGTCTATTCTATTTTTTGTTTCTTCGTTGCCCATTCCTTACCTTTTTCTGGATTAACAAAATATTTTTATTCTTACTTTTAGTTTTTTCCTAGATTAACTTTTGAATCGTATATTTTTTTATTATTCATTTAGTGGTTACCAAACAAGTGGCAACATGTCCTTTGATTTATTAAAGTCCACCTTAGATTAATACTTTTGCTACTTCCTGAACAATGCAAGAAATTTACAGCAATTTAATTCCATTTATCTCCTTCTCATCTTTTATGATGCTGTTCTCACATATTTTATTACCACCTATGTTTTAATCCCCATATGACATTATTATGATTTTTCTAAACAGTAAAAATTCATTTATATAATCTACACATTTATCGTCTCCAGTGGTCTTTATTTTTCCCTTGAGTTCCATGCTTCAATTTGAGGACATTTTCAGTCAATCTGAAGAATTCCCTTGAGTCTTTCTTGTAGTGTAAGTCTTTTTGGTGGCAAAATTTCTCAGCTTTTGTTTGTTTGAAAAATCTCTCCCTTAATTTTAAAGGACAGAATTCTAAGTTGTCAGATTTCTTTACAGTTTCAACATTTTGAAGATCTCATTCACTGTCTTCTTCTTCTATAGCTTCTGCTGAAAAGGCCCCTGGGTTTGACTGTTTTCTTTGAGGGTGATGTACCTTGTGGCCCTCTGGTTGCTTACAGTTTATTCTTTGACTTTGATTTTCTGCAGTTTGTTTGCATTCATTTATTTATTTTAGCTTTATTGAGGTATAATTGACAAACAAAATTGTAATTGTATATACAGTTTTTTAATATTTGTCCCACTTGGAGTTTGAAGAACTCTTTGAATTTGTAGTTTGATATATTTCATTAGGTTTGGAAATTTGGGGACTATTATATCTTCAAATATTGCTTCTGTTTCTATCTCTTCTCATCTGTTTCTGGGATTCCAGTTATGTATGTCTTAGATCTCCATATTATATCCTACACTTGCCTTATTCTCTTTTCTCTAATTTCCAGTCTTTTTCCCACTCTGACCTTCAACCTATATATTTTCACTTCCAGTTCACTAATCTTCTTTTCTGCTGTGTTCTAATCTGCCATTAAACCTATCTATTGAATTCTTAATTTCAGTTACAATTTATTTTCTTATTCTAGAATTTCTCTTTGACATTTTTTTAGTATTTTGCAGTTGTCTGTTGAAATTTTCTATTTTTTTCATGAGTCATAGTTAGTTAAAATGCTTGTTTGATAAGTCCAATATCTAATTCACTCTTGACCTTTTTCTATTGTCTGTAGTAGCTTCCAGATAGGAGACCTCACCTCCTATATTGCTGACATTGCCTAACTGATATCAATATTTAAAGAGTATTGTTTAACATGATCCCATAAGCACAGGCAGCAAAAGTAAAAATAGTTAAATAGTCTACATCAAAATTGAATACTTCTGTGAATCAAAGGACACAATCAACAGTGAAAAAGAAGCCTAATGGGAAAAATATTTGAAAATCATGTATCTGATAATGGGTTAATATCCAGAATATTTAAAGAACTCCTAAAAACTCAACAATGAAAAAACAACCTGATAGAAAAATGGGACACAGGACTTAAATGGACATTTCTCCAAAGAAGATTTATAAATGGCCAAGAAACACACGAAAAGATGCTCAACACCACAAATAATTAGGAAAATGCAATTAAAAACCACAATGAGATACCATCTCACACCCATTAGGATGGCTACTATTACAAAAGCAGAAAACAACAAGTGTTGATGAGGATGTAGAGAAATCGGAACCCTGTGCACTTGATGGCAACGTGGAATTGGACAGCTGCTGAGGAAAACAGTGTGGTGGTTTCTCTAAACATAGAATTACCAGATGATCCAGCAATTTTACTTCTGAGTATAAGCCTAAAAGAACTAAAAGCAGGGTCTCAAAGAGATATTTGTACACCCATCTTTATAGTAGTGTTATTGACAATAGCTAAAAGAAGGAAGCAACCCAAGCGTCCATCAGTAGATGAACGGAAAAACAAAATTAGTATGTGTGTACAATGGAATATTATTCAGCCTTAAAAAGGAAGGAAATTCTGACATATGCTGCAAATTAGATTAATCTTAAAGACATTATGCTGAGTGCAATATGTCAGTCACAAAAAGACAGACACTGTACGATTCTATTTTTTATGGGGTACTTAGAACAGTCAAATTCAGAGAGACAGAAAGTAGATGGTGCTTGCCAAGGGCTTGGGGGAGGGAGGAAGGGCAGCACAGACTTGTTTAATGGGTATAGAGTTTCAGTTTTGCAAGAGGAAAAGAGTTCTGGAGAGGGATTGCACAACAATGTAAATGTGTTTAACACTATTGAACTGTACACTTAAAAATGGTTAAAATGGTAAATTTAATGTTGAGTGTATTTTACCACAATTAATAATAACTTAAAAATTTTAAATATTTAAAAAAGTATTGTTTAATGTATTTGTTGCAACAAAAGTGAACTTTTAGGTGAGGCTTTCAGCACACATCAAAGTGGAAGGCAATAACACGGTTTTTAATATCTATTAATGCTGCAAATTAATTGATAGGGGTTTTAACGTGAAATCATCCATGCATTCTTGGATAAATTCAAATTAAGCATGATGTTTTATTTTTAAGAAACATCTGTATTCAATTTGCCATGTTTTTTAGGACTTTTGAGTCTAGACATATCAGAAAGATGTGTCTATAATTTTCTTTTCCTGTACCATCCTTGTCTAGTTTAGGTATCAGTGTTTTATTAGATTCATAAAACAAATTGATTATCTTATCGTCTTTTTCTCTTTGACAAGTAAAAATGGCAAGCAATAGGATATATTGGAGAATATGAGGAAGCCGTGTGGTATAAAAACCTAATTTGGCCTGACCTTGTCTTTCCAAAAGGGCCTGACCGAGGCCGTTAAGCATGCATTGTATATCTTCTTTAGAGATTCCCTATGGCAAGAACAAAGGCCCTTGAGATAAAGGTGCAACTTCCCTCCCCCTCCCAATGTTGGCGTCTCCTTAAGGATTAAGCGTCTTTCCTTAGGCTAGAAGCTGATTGCTGCGCTCACCTGTGACTGCCCAGCTCGAGACAATAGACTTGCCTCCTGCTACGCCCACCAAGATAGCAGCCCCACTACCTGCTGTGTCCATCAAGTGCTGTGCCGACAGGGCAATCTTGTGACTATTGTGGGAGGGACATTTCAATCATATGAGAACCACTCTGTGCACCCCACTTCTTCAGTGCCCTTTCTTCCTTCGGGAAGAAAGGCCCCGGGCCATGGTCCTCAGATTTCAGCTCAGAATAAACTCACCCAAATTTTCATTTACAGATTGGTTATGGGTTATTTTTGTCGACATCTTCTTTTGAAAGTTTTTATAAGAGAAGGTTATCTCTGTGTTTTTTTTTAAACGATTGGCACCTGAGCTAACATCTGTTGCCAATCTTTTTTTTTTCTTCTCCTCAAAGTCCCCTAGTACATAGTTGTATATTCTGGTTGTAGGTCCATCTGCCTGTGCCATGTGGGATGCCGCCTCAGCATGGCTTGATGAGTGGTGTCATGTCCATGCCCAGGATCTGAACCAGTGAAACCCTGGGCTACCAAAGTGGAGTGCGTGAACCCAACCACTTGGCCATAGGGCTGGCCTCAGGTTATCTGTGTTTTTAAAGGTTTGATAAACTTCACTTATAGCACATGGTGCTTTTTGTGAGAGAGATATTTGGCTATTAATTGAATTTCTTAAATAACTATTAGTCTATTCAGTTTTTCTATTTCTTTTGGAGTCAATCTTGGTATTACAGTTTGCTAGATTGTTAATTTCCTTTACATTTTATTAGCATAAACTTGTTCACCATATTCTCCTATGACTATTAAAAAAAATCTACTGAAACAAGCACTCTTCTGGTTATGATAAGTAGTCAATCAGGTTCCAGAGTTCCAAAATAGTTCATTCAAACAGCTCTTTCCAGCTCATCTGTTGTTCTTACAGCTTTCTGCTCCACTGTTTTGCGTGAAGTCACTCTGATCTGGGCTGGTCTTACCTTTGAAAAAAGCTGAAGCCAGGAACAAGAACCTTGGACAGTCTTCTTCAGTTTTACTTTCCTATTGGTATTTCTTCTAAGGCATATCTGCTAGTGGTGAATACTCTTAAGCTTTTGTTCATATGACCATGTCTTACTTTACCTTCACTTTTGAAGGTAATTTTTTTATTATAAGATATTTGGTCAACAGGATTCTTTTTCTTTAAAACAAGTTTTCCTTTTCTAGCACTCTGAATATGTCATTCCACTGTATTACAGCCTCCACTGTTTCTGAGATGTCAATGGTTAATCTTATCCGTGTTGCCTAGTACATGACCTGTGGTAGTTTTCCTCTTCCTGCTTTCAAGATTTTCTCTTTTCTTTTACATTTTGACTATGATGTGTCTGAATATGTACCTATTTGTGTTTATCTTACTCAGAGTTTGTTGAGCTTCTTGGGTAATCTGTGTCATCAGATTTTGGAAAATTTCAGCCATTAAGTTTTTGAATGTTTTTTTCTGTCTCTTTCTTTCTCTCTTCTCTGATACTCCCATTCCGCATATGATGGTGCACTTAATGATGTCTCACATTTCTCTGAGACTCTGTTCATTTTCTTCCTTCTTTTTCTTCTCTGTTCTTCAGATTGCATAATTTCTATTGATGTTTCTGCAAACTAGTTGGTTCTTCCTTCTGCCAACTCAAATCTACTATTGAGCTCCTCTAGTGAATTTTTCATTTTGGTTACTGTACTTTTCAACTCCAGAATTCCATTGATTCTTTTAAAAAATTTCTAGTTCTTCATTGATATTCTCAATCTGATGAGACATTGTCATCACACTTTCTTTTAATTCTTTTAGTTTGGTTTCCTTTAGTTCTTTAAAGCATCTTTGCTTTGAAGTTTTGTCTGCTAATTCCACCATCTTTACCCATTGAATGGCAGATTTATTGCCTGCATTTTTCCCATATATGGATCACAATTTCCTGTTTCTTTTCATTGCTTATAGTTTTTTGTTGCAAACTGGACATTGTATTGTTCAACTTGGATACTTATTGCCCCCTTTGAATGGAGTTGTTGTTTATTTTCTTTGCTTGGTAGTTTGCTTATTTCTTTAGTGAGTTGGCTGAACTGTAATAATGCAAAGTCTATTTCTTCTATAGAGTGCAGCCTCTAATTTACCTACTCAGGTTTTCTCTTTTGTTTTTATGTTTTATCCTGGATACCTAAGGGTCACTCCTTGGTCATCAAGAGACACCTATTGGTCAAAGATTGTGCCTAAGCTCCCTTAGCCTGTTAGATTTTTAACCTTTTACTGTTGGGTGTGTGGTTCGCAGTCTGCTATCATAGTTCAGGAAGTTTACATTTTGCGCCACATTTAGCTGGGGACTGGTCACTTGGAGGTTCCTTCTCTGATCACTCCTGAGATGACACAGTCTAGTGTACCATGCATTCTTCTAGGTTGCCAGGGATGAGTATGATTTTATTTTTAATCTTGGCTTCTTAGGAGTTGCCTCTGGGGCAGAATAACTTATTCTTCAGTCAGTGTTTGGTCAGATGTTCTATTTAATCCTCTTGCTCCGCTGAAGCTTCACCTTGTACTGATGGGTCTATGTGTGGCTGGGGGGATGCCTTCAAGTCTGCTGCATGGCCTGCTTTGACTGCTCCTGCATGGCTGCAGCCTTGTTCATGCACACAGCCTTCCTGATCCCAGAATTGACTGTGGTCCCGGGAGACTTCTCCTTGACCATCTCTTTCCCTGATTCTTCCTATTAAACTTCTGTTTGCTCTGCTATTTGGCTTGTATAATGGAGCTACCAGCCTCCTCTTCATTGTTCTCCACCTCGTCTTCATGGTTTTCAATAACCTTCTTAGGCATCAGCTCTCCACTCTCTGTTCCAAACAGTCAGTCACCTCAGGCAGACCTGCAGAGTTCTTCATCCCCCAAGACATAACCCCTATGCCACTGCACCTGAATTGGGGGTGGAGAACCACTTTTATTTTGGTGACACCCCTGCTGTATAAGAGGATGTTGGGAGTCGGGGGAGGGAGTGGCAATCTCTTATCTTCTTGGCTTGACCCTCCTGGCATGGAAACTCTGCTCTATGAGTACATGAAGTGGGGTGGAGGAGGGCAGTGACTGGAGCCCCAGCATTCTCAGCCTTCCATGCCTGGGAAGAAGGTTCTATCCTTTGAGTGGGGGCTGGCTGGAACAAGGGAGCCCTGGTCCTCTTGGCTATGCCTGCCTGGGAAGCTGTGTACCTGAGGGTTACTGTAAACATTCAATAAGGTTACCTTTCGATCTTGTTATGAAAAGAAGTTAATCTTGTCAATTTGCTGTTTTCCTGCTTAACCTGAGGGGTGACTCAAGGGGTAACTCACAGGATTTATGAGCTTGTTATACAGAAGAATGAGAATGCCTTCAAGGATCACCAGATAACCAGCACCCAGCTGTGGTTGACCCGGGAAGTCAGATTGCCCAAGGGCTTATCAGGAGTGAAAGAAACACAGATTACCCCTTTGATTCTCCAGAACTACTCCTGCCACACCCCTTAAGTTTATAAACTCCCCTGCTTTCTTCTCTTGTTAAGGTGGATTTGAGAGAACCTATGCTCCCACCTTCTTGTTTTGGCCAATTTGAATAAAACTTTCTCCATCTTCAAGCACAGGTGTCTCAGCGTCTGGCTTATTGTGCACTGGGCACACAAATTTGAGATCAAGAGGTTCAATATCACCTGGAATAAAGCTGCCGCAATACTAGGTTGGTGGTGGGGGAGGAGGGTGGTGGTGGATAAGAAACCCCAGCAGCATGCCTCTCCTGGGTTGAACTACAATCCTAGACCAGGAGACTGGGGAGAAGCATTCGTCATTTTATCAACTGCTCCTTGACAGCTATTTCTGCCCAGAGTTGAACACCTGGGGTAGAGCTTCCACAACATGGAGTGGGGAGTGAGTAAAGGAGTGAATGGCGGCTCACTAGTCTTACCAAGACTTAGTAGATTTTCTTGAATGAGTGTTTCTCCATTTGCTGTATGTCTTTAGGACAATTTTCAGAGAATTTATTTTTTCATGTACATAGATATTTATTATGAAATGGGACTGTATTATTGCCTTTTTTATGTGTAATTCATATGTTTAATTTTTAGTTTTTTAAATTGAGGTATAATTGACATTACATTATATGTTTCAGGTGTACAACATGATTCGCTATTTGTATACTATCGCTTTTAACAAACTTTTTTTTATGGCAGTAACGTTGGTTTATAGCATTATATAAATTTTGGGTGTACATCATTATATTTCAATTTCTGTGTAGATTACATCATGTTCACCACCCAAAGACTAATTACAGTCCATCACCACACACATGTGTCTAATCACCCTTTTTGCTCTCATTCCTCCCCCTTCCCCTCTGATAACCATCAATCCAATCTCTGTCTCTGTGTGTTTGTTGTTGTTGTTATCTTCTATTTATGAATGACATCATATGGTATTTTGCTTTCTCCCTCTGACTTACTTCATTTCACATGATACCTTCAGTTCCACCCATGTTGTCACAAATGGCAAGATTTCATCCTTTTTATGGCTGAGTAGTATCCCATTGTGTATATACACCACATCTTCTTTATCTATTCATCCCTTGATGGGCACTTAGGTTGCTTCCAAGTCTTGGCTCTTGTGAATAATGCTGCAGTGAACATAGGGTGTATCTATCTTTACACATTCATGTCTTCATCTTCTTTGGATAAATACCCAGCAGTGGAAAAGCTGGATCATATGGTAGTTTTATTCTTAATTTTTTGAGGGATCTCCATACTGTTTTCCATAGTGGCTGCACCAATTTGCACTCCCACCAGCAGTGTTTGAGTGTTTCCTTTTCTCCACATCCTCTCCAAAACTTGTTATTTCCTGTCTTGTTAATAATAGCCATTCTGACAGGCGTGAGGTAATATCGAATTGTAGTTTTGATTTGCATTTCCCTGATAATTAGTGATGTTGAACATCTTTTCATGTGCCTGTTTGCCATCTGTATATCTTCTTTGGAGAAATGTCTGTTCAGATCTTTTGCCCATTTTTTAATTGGGTTGTTTGTTTTTATTGTTGAGATGTATGAGTTTTTTTTTTTTTTTGAGGAAGATTAGGCCTGTGCTAACATCTGCTGCCAATCCTCCTCTTTTTGCTGAGGAAGACTGGCCCTGAGCTAACATCAATGCCCATCTTCCTCTATTTAAATGTGGGGCACCCACCACAGCATGGCTTGCCAAGCAGTGCCATGTCTGCACCTGGGATCTGAACTGGCGAACCCCAGGCCGCCGAAGCAGAACGTGTGCACTTAACTACTGTACCACAGGCTGGCCCCATAGATGAGTTCTTTATATATTTTACATATTAACCCCTTATCAGATATATAGTTTGCAAATATCTTCTCCCAGTTATTAGATTGTCTTTTCCTTTTCTTGAAGGTTTCCTTTGCTGTGCAGAAGCTTTTTAGTTTGATGTAGTCCCATTTGTTCATTTTTTCTATTGTTTCCCTTGCCCAGTCAGACATAGTACTTGAAAACATGCTGCGAAGATTGATGTCAAAGAGACTTTAAATTGTTTCTTTTTTTTCTTTTCTTTTTTTTTTCCTGCTTTTTCTTCCCCAAATTCCCCCAGTACATAGTTGTATATTTTAGTTGTGGGTCGCTCTAGTTGTGGCATGTGGGACCCCACCTCAACGTGGCCTGACTAGCGGTGCCACGTCCATGCCCAGGATCCAAAACAGTGAAACCCTGGGCCACCAAAGCTGTGAGCATGAACTTCACCACTTGGCCACGGGGCCGGCCCTAAATTCTTCTTTCTTAAAATAATCTCCAGTTAAATTGCTGTTTTTCTGGGGAGAGGGCACACTGAGCTCCCTACCCTGCCATTCTGGAAGTCCCACCACCAAAATGATCTTTTTAAAATGGAAACCTGTTAATGATTTTCCTGCTCTGAAACTATCTCTCATCTCTAACTTAAAGTAGTGTGATTAATTCAATGGTTTCCCGTTCTAAAATTCTTTCTTTGGCGAACCTATCTAGTCTAGCCAATCTCTCTAGCCTCAGTTTGAGCCAATTTCCTTCTTACTCTTTTTCCACTGGCCACACAAGTTCTCTCCCAGTTCCTCAGACATTCCAAGCTCTCTTCTGCCGCAGGACCTACCCACACACCTTTCATGCGCTTGGAAATCTGTGTCATCTTTTCTTTACCTGACTAATTTCTACTCATTGTTCAGAATTCAGTCTGAGCCTCACACTTCAGTGAAGTTCTCTCTTCGTGTCCTGGCATGAGTAGATCCAAGACTTCACTGGAACATAGAACTTCTCTTTCCACACCTGCAATACTTTTTGAGTTGTTTATTATTTAAAAATGTTTCCTTCTCTATTTGATTGTAGGCTCCCTGAGGGACTGTTTTCTATTGTGCTTTCGGGAGGAGCTCAACAAAGACTTGGCTGATAGACTGATCTGCTGCAGAGCCTTTCAACAGGGAAACAATGCTGGGTTATCCTGTAATACAAGGTGGGGAAATAATACAATGGTTACTAATATTTATTTTTTATTTTTCATCTTTTCACAATTTATGCAATTATTCCAAGGCAATTATGTTTTGGTCAAGGCATAAAGATTCTTTTAGAGTTTGGACGCCCAGTTCAAGCACCCTTAACTCAAAGAGGCAGCGGTAGCTTGCTTCTTCTAGTTGCTCCAACACAAACAGGGAACTTCCCACTTCCCTCCTTTTCCCGGTCTCTCTCTGGAATCAAACGACACGTCCTGGCTGAGAGGAACTCATGGATGCCAACACAGGGAACCTACTGACTCATGTCTCCTCCCCATCCCTTCTTTCTTTTGTCTCATGTAGAATTATGAAAACATGCCTGTCTTGTTTACTGGACTATGTAGACACTTAATAAATCTTAATAAATCTCTTTTCACTTCTTTTACAGTACATAGGTCATTGTTTCAGTTCAGTTACATACCTGTGAGCTGTAAGTTCCTTCCATTGTTTTCTGGCTCTTGCCCAGTTACCTCTGGAAAATTCCTCAATAATAATATTGGTTCCATTTAGCTCACAGCTCCCCAAATGGCCATACTCATCTCAGGCAGTGCATAAATATTGCTGGTAGTATACTTGTATCGAGGAAAAGAGAAACAGTGCATTCAAAAGTGAAATGACTCATAATTAAAAGCTTAGATCCCTGAGTGCCTTCACTGTGCCCAGAAGTCCCTTACAGAATCTCTGCAATGGTGGCCAACATGGTTTTTTAAGTCCGTTTCTTTTTCTTTTTCGTTTTCTTAATTTCTCCTTCTTCTCCCCAAAGCCCCCCAGTACGTGGCTGTATATTTTAGTTGTGAGTCCTTCTAGTTTGCATGTGGGACACAGCCTCAGCGTGGCCTGGTCAGTGGCACTAGGTCTGCACCCAGGATCCTAACCGGCGAAACCCTAGGCCACGGAAGCAGAGCACTTAAGCTTAACCACTCGGCCGCGGGGCTGGCCCCTAAATCCTTTTCTAAGTAAACTACAATAAATGGTTTTTGAATGAATGAATGAACAATACCTGCTTATCCTCAGGGACTAGCAAAATAAGTAAAAAGAATTTTCCTATTGAATTTCGTTGCTTTCCTGTTTGGTTTAATCATGATGTGTGGCCCTAGGATGCCTCGCAACGGTATTCAGTGGCAAATGTGTAGCACGTTAGCTTCAGTGTGTATTTCTTCCTTCTCTCGATTTTCTGAGAGTGGTGGGGTGTAACCTCCACGTGTACCATTGCTTCTGCCTACGGGAAATATGATCTGCATTCCAAGCAGCTGACTTGTAAGTGGAGTTTTGGAATGCACCTGGCTCCGAATTTCAGAACTACCTGTATGATGCCAGACACCAAAGAGGAGTAATTTTGTGGGGCTTTCTGAGTTTTCTTTACTTGACCTTTTTACTTCTGCTTAAAATTATGATTAGCTAAACAAAGAAAGAAAATATAGAAAGAAAATACATATAGGAAGAGAAAGTAAGGACTCTTTGGTTTCTGTTACAGCTAAAGAATGCCCTGGAATCCTGGCAAAGTTCGATCCATACTTTATAATTTTACATGGAGTATATTATAGTTGAGTATTCGAACTCATACTGACAACAGTTAGTTAGATAACCTAGGAAAATGGAAAAAATAAACAGCTTAAAATGTTGAGTTAGATGTCCTGAATTTATAGTAGATAAAAAACCAATAAAATAAAGTAACTGTTTATTGAAATACAGACGCCTGCTCCACTGTGATGTGTGTTGTGTCTCTGTCACCCCATGGTTCACGCTGGATCTCAGCTCTTTGTCATAGTGCTTGGCCCAGAGTAGGCAATTACCAAATGGACGCATGGATGGTTGGATGGGTGAACGAGTATCACATGGGGCACCGTCGAAGGGATTGGAAATTCCAGATCAGAGAACATTTAGATCCAACTTGACAGTTTCTTCAGATATTTGAAGGTCTGTTTTTTGGGGAAGATTCGACAGGTTTATGAGGCAGAAGCAGGCAGAACCAAGACCAACACGCAAAGATTCATTTCAATCCAACAGGCACTTCAGAGGGCCTACTATGTGCCACGTTTGGCCCCTTGGAAGCCACTAAAAAGCACACTCTTGCTCTGCTCCTTTGGGACGACTGGGACCTGCGGCCGTGAGGGGATTTCCAGAGAGGAAGCAATCTTGTTGGGAAGTGGGGGTCAAAATTTGTCTGGAGGCTGAGTTTGCACAATTAGTTCAATTTTAACTTAAACTGTGTTCCTATTTGGAGAGCTTGGGGAAAGCTCATGACGTTTAGTGTGTGTGTGTGTGTGTGTGTGTGTGTGTAGGGTAGTGGAGTGGAACCATCTCTTTGCACCATCATTTATATGGGGTGATATTCATTGCTCTATGAACCCCTCCCCTCAAAACCTTTACTTCAGGCAACATGGATAACTTTGCTTGTTAGGAATTTTCTGGAAAGAAAAACACAGAGTAATATTTTGAGAATTTTTTTCTTATTTCTTATTTGTAAGTGATCCTCCCCCACATAAAAGCAACTTGCTAAATAAGTTATGGGAAAATGTATTATTTTCAGAAATAATACAATCAGAGATACCCCTACTTTGTTGGATGTCCCCATTGGGTTTGTCACTACACGTGTGATTTGGCAGGGGCTGACTTACAGCCATTGTCTCAGGAAAGCTGACCCTTTGCTAAGGGGCCCCCAGTGTGCTTTGGCCCAAAGTGTCTGAATTAGCTAGAGGTGTGGAAAGCAGGCTGGTATTTTCCTACCTCTCTTCATGCTTCAAGGCCCCGCGGAGGCCTGCAGTCTACTAGTTCCGAGGGAGCAAGGCAGACAGGGCAGCCTCAGGCTGTTACGTGCTGGCAGCAGGGCCGGAAGCACAGAGTGCCTGCGAGCCTGTGAGAATGTCCAGGGCGGGACTGGAGGGAACGTCAGATAAGAGGGCAGGATCCTGAGTGCTCAGCAGCACGGGCCTGGCACTGGGCAGGAAGGGAGGCCTGCGGCTGGAAAAATATCACAAGGACTCTCTGTCGGTGTGAGGCTTTATCAAGGAGCCTCTGGAGCCCTGAAGGATTCCAGACCTCCAGGAAGGGGAATTTCATGGCACTAAGGGCCTGGGATCTCCCTTCGAGAGCCATTTGCCCCTCAACTAGCAGACAGCACCCTGGCTCTGGCCACCCTTCCATCCTGATTGTCCTTCCTGATTGTGCTCCATCGCCTGCTCGGCTGCTCCCAGCTTGGGGACTGGGAGCCAAGGAAATGCATGTGTAATGAGATTTGTGTCCGCATTTTCCACACCCCATCTGGGGACACAAAGTCTAACGAGCATGCGTGTGCTTGTGGGATTATGACCAGAATATGTGTAAGCGGAGCTGTCCCAGAAACCTGGCATCCGCGGTGCCCAAAGCTTTGAGCAGCAGCCTCCCACCCCAGCTTCTGTGGTCCTCGCAACCCTAGCGGCTGCCTTCTTATGCTATTGTCCAAGCTAGGTTCATTCCGATGACAGAAGGTGATGGAAGGAATCTGTGACGATGTTAGAGGCCCTGAGGAACCCCGACTGAACAATCACGCCTCGAGGCGACCCCAACTTCAGCTGGGGTTCTCCATAAGGTTGCTTTTCAAACACAACAATGGTGGGAGGAGGCCATTGTTTTGTCTTTTTTTACAACGATAACATTCACTTTGGTAACAAATGATGGCGAGATGGGGCCGCAGGCGGGAGCAAACAGGAATGAAACTCAGGAAAAGGAGTTTGCAGGTTTCTATAAGGAGCCTTAAGAGATTAGACAGATTTCAAGACAGCTCTGATTACACATATTCTGTCTCATTACACACTTTGGCCCAGTAATTCCCTTTATAACAATCTCCTTTAAGGAAGGAATCAGCTATATGGACAAAGATGTGTGATGTTTTCCCCAGTATTGTTAATGCCAAAATACAGAAATTTAATTCAGTGTTTAATAATAAAGGAAGGTTAAATTAGTCATGTTAAACTGGTCTAGTGTAATAGCACGCCTCCATGAAAAATGACATATTTAGAAAAAATACATAGTTCACAGTAAAGAAAATGCAAATCCTCTTAAATACGTGAAAAGCTCTGATTCAATGTGGGAGAACACTTACGGGCATGAATACGAGGTGAGGCCGATCAGGGCCATCTAGGAGCCCCGCAGACTGTAAGTGGGAAGATAAATTCCACAGCCTTCTTGGAAGATGATGGGCTATATGTATCAAATTTTAACATGCACAGAGGCCAGCCTGGTGGCGCAGCAGTTAAGTTCACATGTTCTGCTTTGGCGGCCTGGGGCTCACCTGTTCGGATCCCCGGTGTGGACATGGCACTGCGTGTCAAGCCATGCTGTGGCAGGCGTCTCACATATAAAGTAGAGGAAGACAGGCATGGATGTTAACTCAAGGCCAGTCTTCCTCAGCAAAAAGGAGGAGAATTGGCAGCAGATGTTAGCTCAGGGCTAATGTTCCTCAATAAATAAATAAATAAATAAATAAATAAAATAACATGCACCAACTTTTTGACCCAGGAATTCTACTTTTAGGAATTTATCCTGCAGACACATTTGCATTTGTCTAATGATGTATGTACAACTCCTTTATTTCAATACTGTTTTAGTGGCAAAAGCTGGGAACAGCCTAACGTCTACCAGGAGAGCACTGGGTAAATATGGTCTGGTACAGCTGTTAACGGGAGCACGTCCTGCGGCTGTTAAGAAGAATGAGGTTGCTCATTTAGCTAGTACTGCTGTGGGGCTATACTGTAAGTGTATTAAACGAGTCAAGTGTAATATGGAAACTAACATGCTGCTAATGTGTGTGTGTGTAGATTTAGAGACTATCTCAGGAAGAACATAAAAAGCGGTTAACAATAGTGACTTGGGGAACAGGAATGAAGGGACACATTATTCACTTTATATTCTTTCATGTTTTTCAAATTTTGTACTCTGTAGGCATATAACCTGTTCAGGAATTAATTAACAAAAAATAAAAAGTAAAAGTAAAAAAGAAATAAAAATACATTTAGAAATCCCTGGGGAAATGCTCATAGTATAAAATAAATGAAAAAAACCCACCATAGCGAACCATATTTATGGTATAATCTTATTTGTTTTAAAAATAATAGAGGGGCCGGTGCGGTGGCACAGCAGTTAAGCACGCACGTTCCACTTCTCGGCGGCCCCGGGTTCGCGGGTTCAGATCCCGGGTACGGACATGGCACCGCTTGGCAAGCCATGCTGTGGTAGGCGTCCCACATAGAAAGTAGAGGAAGATGGGCATGGATGTTAGCTCAGGGCCAGTCTTCCTCAGCGAAAAGAGGAGGATTTGCAGTAGTTAGCTCAGGGCTAATCTCCCTCAAAACCCCCCCCAAAAATCCCCTAAAAATAATAGAAAATAGAATAAAAAATAATAGAAAAAAGACTGAAAGGAACACATCAAAATGACACTGAAGGATAGATAAATTACAGTTTTTTCCTTAACACTTTTGTTTATTTTTCAGATTTTCTACAGTGACTATGTGCATTATTTCTGTAAACAGAACAAAAACCAGACAGGTTACCTCTGGTTAATGAGGTTAAGGGAAACTTATTTTCTTCATTCTTTTTGGTCTTTTTCCATAATGGTTTTGTACTACCTTTAACCATGAGGAAAAAAAGAAAAGATTTTAGCCAGAAAAGGCAAGAGGCCAAGAGAGAGGGCCAGGCCCAGAGCAGGATGCGGGCACAAACATCTGGGCACACTTTTGCAGGCTGCTTGGAGCACCCCCGACTCAGCCTTCTTCACTCTCCGAGGTTGCTTGAGGTTTCTTGAGTATCTTTCTCCTCTATCTCCCGAGGGCTCTGCCTGTCATTCTAGATAGACCATGAGCGCCTACATCTGTGAAATTCGTGGCACAGAACCCTGGCCCATTGGAATAGCTGTTTTCCTAACAAATAGCAGCTATATAAATGTAGTGTGTTAAATTCAACAGTTAAAAACAAAAGGCAGAGGAAGGACAATTCCTGGGTGCTGAGCTCAGATGGCTGCCACGTACTGTTGTCTAGGTTGTATACTGCCACAGCTTCCATTCATAAACCAGACATTATTAATTTGCATATTTATTCCAACAATTTTTCTGGAAGATGGCTGTAAATTACTTAACAAAATTAGCATATTATGACAATTTTCAGGCATACAGGAAAAATGTGTCTTGAGGAAGAGGCACCTTTTTCTAATTGGTTGTATGGGTTAGTAACATCTCTGTTAGCAAATGCAGAATCCTAATTCAGGGGCCACATCCTTGTCCACAAACAAGCCCAGTCTGCTGTGAAACTCCTGGAGGGAGCATGGGTGACTGGACAGTACTGAAAAGATAGTTTCAGGTGCATACTTATGGATGGAGACCAGGAGGCAGAACCTTGAGCCTTTTTTGCATCTTGAATGCGCATAGGAGAGGCTGTCGGTTCTGCCCTCACACTGGGATTTCTGGCTTCCCCAGTTATGAGAACTGCATGCTGATGTGTGGATTTCACAGCAATTATTGAGACCTAAGGGGTCTATTCAGCAGAAATTGCTGCCTGACTCCGCAAGCTTCAGCAACTTGGTGGCCGTGGTGCTTAATCCTGACTCATGGACCCACGCGCTCTCTCCCAGATTGAGGGGCATAAATTCTGTGATTGACCACATCTGACTGCTCACATTCTTTGTGCCGTGTGTGTGTGTGTGTGTGTGTGTATAAGCATGCGTGCAAGCTCACTCGTGCATAATGAATGCACATTGGCTTCTCTCTAAAATTCTTATTGAAATACTGATACAAATTACTTTCAGCCATGTTCAGTTTCAAGGTGGGAAAAACCGATTTATTCTGCTGAGACAAATATGATGGCTGAAACGTGTCAGCAACCTTGGACTGCCATGTTGGGGAAGCATTTCAGTGATGAGGGCCCTAAGTCTGGGAATGGCCCCGTGGTCTACCATACAAGGCCTTTTTCTCCCTTTCCTGCCTCTCTGCTCTCCACCTCCTCAACTAAGCTATTTGTGCGGAAAGAGTGGGAAGTCACTGAAGTCCCTTCTTACTGCTTGATCTCCTTTAAGAAGGCAGCTGAGACTCTTTTCTCACAAAGCCCTTCAAGGAGTCACTCCCTAATGTCCCATCTGAGTAACCTAGACCCACTCGCTGAATTCTAGGCCCGTGTATTTTGCTGGATGCTGAGTCTCTAAGAGGAAAAGATGTACCAGACTCGAGATCTTCAGAACGTGAACACGTTAGCCATCTTCCCCGATTACCACAACTCTCTTCTCCTCGCCTATTCCCCACCTTGGTGCAGTGGCTCTGAGAGTGGACCTAGCAGAACTCCAACTACAGGGAGTGTAACCAACCAAGGGCCCAGCTTCTGTGCTCTGAAATGCATCACTGTGTTTGCACGGAGACCCTATTTCCCACCAGCTGCTCCCGGCAAAGATGGAGCATGGCAAGGATACTAACGCAGATCCATTCCTGGGTGATGCGGGACAACTCTGACAACCGACTTTGGCTCAAGGGCTCCCTGGTGGTCTTGCAGAAACTTCCATAGACTGCGTGGCAATGTAGGGTGCTTTTACACAAACTTTCCTACCATGCTTCAACCCCTGGGATCGCAGGTGTTTGTGGTCCCAATGGCTGTCCCAGATTTGTGCAGCTCCTTTTCCATTTTCTTAAACAAAAACCTTTGTACATTTAATCCCATCTTGGCATCACTTTCTCAAGGACCCAGACCAACAAAAGCAGTACTGCGACTGGGGTAACAGTACTATTGGCCTCTTTCCATCCTGGGAGGACCAGCAGTTTGGCCTCACAGGGATAAATGCTTATTCTGAGTACGGTTTGCCTTTCCTGCCTCTGGGTGGTGTGGTAAGTGAAGTGATCAGGGGCTCACTTTCACCAGGGGACACAGCCGGGATCCTATTAAACTACAGGGTGTTGACATGAAGACCCTCTTACATCCAAAGACACCATTAAGAGATTGAAAAAAAATCAAGTCCCCACAAGGGGAAAAGACGCTTTCAACACACGCATCTGATATGACTTGCATACAGAGTGTATGAATTCTTACAAGTCAAAAAGAAAAAAAGCACACATTCTAATAGAAAAATGGGCAAAGGGCTTGAACAGGCATTTCACAAAAGACAATAGCCAAATGACAAATAAACATTTGAAAAGGTGTTAAACCCCACTAGTGATTTGGGAAATGTAAACTAAAGTCTCAGTGCAATGTCACTAGAAATGGCTAAAACGAAAACACCAGACAATGCCAAGTGTTGATGAGTAACTACAGTGGAGTAACCAGAGCTTTCACACTCAGCTAGTGGAAGTGTATATTGGAACAACTATTTTGGAAAACCGTTTGACAGTATTTACTAAACTGTACATGCACATTTCCTATGACCAGCAATTCCCTGTGTACACAACTTCACCAAAAGATACAACAAGAATGTTCCCAGCAGCACTATTCATAATGCCCAAAGCAGGTAATAGCGCAAATGTGCATTGACAGAAGAATGGGTCAATAGACTGTGTTTGTATGTTCATATAATAGAATATAATAATGAGGATGAGTGAACTACAGTTGCATACAATAACATGGACACTTTCACCAAATTCACTTTCACTGAATGAAAGAAGACAGACACGAAGAATATGGGATGATTCCATTCGTAAAGTGCTTAAAATCAAACTAAACGAGTCTAGACTGTTAGAAATCAAAATAACGCTTACCCTTGGGGGGCA
This sequence comes from Equus quagga, assembly GCF_021613505.1. NCBI lineage: Eukaryota > Metazoa > Chordata > Mammalia > Perissodactyla > Equidae > Equus > Equus quagga. Next base: position 16,862,537 of record NC_060280.1, read on the forward strand.
AGTAATGCCTGCAACTGGAGAAGGGGGTGGCTTCTGGGATGCTGGTAAAAGTAATGTTTCACGATCTGAGAGCTAATTTCGTAGGTGTGTTCACTTTATCAAAATTCATGAAACTCTCTTAGGATTTGTGCAACTTTTCTGCATTTACGCTTTGCTTCGATAAAATCGACCAAAAAGTATACCTTTCCCTCAATGTTTTCACTATCATAAATTTAGAAACTATAGAATAGAGAAAGAAATATTGCAATGAGAATACCCACTTCAAACGTTTCAGTGGTCATCTTTTTGGCCTTTTCTCTGTCCTCTCAGATGTCCTCTCAGCCCCTCTTTCAGATAAAATCAAGACCGTGCTCTAGATGCTGTTTTATAATTGCTTTTTCACAACTTCAGTTGTATACATTGTCAACACCTTTCCGTGTCATTAGCATTCTTTTCCCTCCTTTAAAGGGCTCCTGCTTGTCCACTGAAATGCAGTTCCATCATCTATGTAAGAACCCATTTTTCATGTTTAAGTTGTTTCCAATCTTTTGGTATTTTAAACAGTAATATGCAATGATCGTTCTTGGAGCTAAATCTTTGCCCCACATCCATGATCATTTCTTTAGACTCAAGTTCTAGAAATTGAGTGTCTGGGTATAAAGGGTACAAATACTCTTGAGGTTTAGACATCTCATGATTTTTTTTTAACAACTGAGTAACAGCTTGCACTGAGGGCGTGCTTTCAACTGGATTCCTATTAGATGGTTCTTGGGATCCTGAGAGCAACAGCAATCATGACAATGAAAATGTTAATAATTACCGTCACACCTATTGCATCACTTCATTTATTTCCACCAAAAACTTGGCTAGGTCAGTATTAACAGCTGCCTCTTACAAATAAGAAAACAGATTTAAGTGAAGGACCTTATTCAAATTTTCTCAGAAGAAAACTGGATTCAACCAGGACTGTCCAACTGAAGCCCTCTGCCCCACTCCACACTGCCTCCCAGGAAATGGCAAGTCCTTTCCCTGAGCTGTACCAGGAAGCCCAGCTGGACTGGAGATTACTCTACGATATAATATCAATAGTTAATCATGATACTTGTGAGAGCAAATACTCAATTTGTTCTAATAGACAGATCAGAAAAGAAAGTAGGATTGAGGCAGAAGAAGAGAATGAGGCTGGAAGGGTGGGTGCATGTGGGGAGGAATTCTGAGTCTGATGGAAGTTGCCAGAAGATAAAAAATTGAAATCTCGTGTCAACCCACTTGTTGATGACATGTCACAAGCTTGTACAAGCCTCCTTAGCCACTAGGGCACCAGGCCATTTGGCCTTATTCCTCTGGAGTGAGGTTGATAAGCAAATTCCACTAAGACCAGATGTAGATGCAGCTGGGAGAGGCCAGAAGCCAGTTTACAAGAAGACACAGAGAGGGTGAAGAGCCTTATCAAGCTTTTTATTGTGTCTCGGAGATTTTATGAAAGGCCTAAGAAGTGAGGTTTTTGGGAGATATTCCAGTGAAACTCTGGAAAAAGCTGCATCCATTTTTCAATGAAGCTATTAGGGCTGGCTACTCAGAAATAGCAACAAAACCATGCATGTGTGTACGTGTGTGTCCGTGTTTGTGTGTGTGTGGGCATGGTGAACATCCACGAAGGAAATGCTGTAATTGACAAGTTTTGGGGAAACGGGATGAGTATCCCTATTGATCATTTGTCCTTAGTCCTTCTCCCTGCTGACTCACATTTCAATACATACTGTGCTTGTCAATAGATAGGGTGAGTAGCTTGGACAGGTACAGAGAAGAGAAGAGACAACTAGGGGAAGTGGGAAAGAAGGCTTTGGAATGCCACAGATATAGTTCCAATCCAAATTTAGCCGCCAATTAGCTTCACATAAGAGTAACAATAGCTAACATTTGTGGGCATTGTATATATCAGGATCTGTGCTAAGTGCATCTCCTGTACCTCCTTTATTTTTCAAAACCACTCCACAACAAAGGTTCTCCTACTGTCCCTGTTTTGTAGATGAGGAAACTGATGGTCAGAGGGTTAGGAAATTTATGGGAGATCTCATAAAATTTGCTGAAAGGAAGATTTGAATGGAGGACCATCTAAATCCAATGTCGCTATTCTTCCTTTTTTTTTTTTCTTTCTGCTTTTTCTCCCCAAATCCCTCAGTACATAGCTATATATTTTAGTTGTGGGTCCTTCTAGTTGTGGCACACGGGACGCCTCCTCAGCATGGCCTGATGAGCGGTGCCATGTCCTCACCCAGGATCCAAACCAGGAAAACCCTGGGCCTCTGCAGCAGAGTGCACGAGCTTCACCACTCGGCCACGGGGCCGGCCCCACTATTCTTCTTAATGACATGATTTGGAGAGAACTTTTAAAGCTGGGCCTCAGTTTCCTTTCCTTTAAAGTCGAAATATACACAGACTATGGCATAGTCTGGAAGCCTATATTAAATATGGTGTTTTAGACCAGAATCTGGCACATAGTAGGTCCTCAGTGAATATTACTTTCTCTCCCTGACCAGGACCTTCAGGGCATATAAAAAAACAAACCAGGGGTGGGCCCAAAGGTGTAGTGGTTAAATTTGCACTCTCCACTCTGGCAGCCCAGGGTTCATGGGTTTGGATGCTAGGCTTGGACCTACACACCACTCATCAAGCCATGCTGTGGCAGCATCCCACATATAAAATTGAAGAAGATTGGCATAGACGTTAGCTCAGGGAAAAATCTTCCTCACACACAAAAAAACCAAAAAACAAAAAGCAAACCATACCAAAGAACCTGAAAAATATCTGATGGCTCAGATGAGGTAGATTGGACAGAGGCCAGTGCTATAAGCAAGAAGGATTCAGATTCAACTAAGACTGCTGACAAGCTGGAGGACACTGGGCTCAGAGCTGCACATATACTGACTTCACTACAAGCTTGTGGAGATGACGATGTTGTGTCTAATTGCCAGAAGAGGACATGACACCCTGCAAGACTAGGCACCTTGCCTTAAGGCACATGGCTGGGATTCTCTCCAAGGGGTGAGCATGCCTTCTATGTATTTATTTATTTCTTTTATTGAAATATAATTTACATAGCATGAAATTCACCTTTTGAAGTGTACAATTTAGTGGTTTTGAGTATATTCACAAAGAAATGCAACCATCACCACTATATAACATCTAATTCTAGAGTATTTTCATCGCCCCAAAGAGAATCTCCATACTCACTCACAGTCACTGCCTCTTCCTCCCTCCCTCACAGCCTGGCAACTAGTGATCCACTTTATGTTTCTGTGGGTTTGCCTTTTCTGGACATTTTATATAAATAGAATCACACCATATGTGGCCCTTTGTATCTGACTTCTTTCACTTAGCATAAGGTTTCAAGGTTCATCCATGTTGTAGCATAAGTCAATATTTACTTCCCTTTTATGGCTCAATAATTTTCCACTGAATGGATATACTATATCTTGTTTATCCATTCATTAGTTGATGGAAGTTTTGGTTATTTTCACTTTTTGGCTATTATGAGTAAAGTTGCTATGAACATCTGTGTACAAGTGTTTGTGTGGACGTATGTTTTCAATTCTCTTGGATATATTCCTAGGAATAGAATTGCTGAGTCATATGATAATTCTATGATTAACTTTTTGAGGAACTGCCAAACTGTTTTCCAAAGTGGCTACACCATTTTACACTCCCAACAGCAATGTATGAGCGATCCAATTTCTCTACATCGTCACCAACACTTGTTATTATCTGTCTTTTGGATGATAGTCATTCCAGTAGATGGAAAGTGATATCTCATTGTGGTCTTGATTTACATTCCTCTAATGACAAATGATGTTGAACATCTTTTCATGTGATTGTTGGCCTTTTGCATATATTTTTTCGAGAAATGCCTTTTGCTTACTTTTTAAATGGATTACTTATTTTTTTTTGAGATGAGGAGTTCTTTATATATTCTAGATACTGGACACATTAGATATATGATTTGCAAATACTCTTCCCATTCTGTGGTTTGTCTTTTTGTTTTCTGAATAGTGTCTTCTTATGCACAAAAGTTTTTAATTTTGATGAACTACAATTTATCCAGTTTTCTTTTGTTACTTATGCTTTTGGTGTCATATCTAAGAATCTATTGCCAAGCCAGGATCATGAAGATTTACCCTTATGTTTTTGTCCAAGAGTTTCGTATTTTTAGCTCTTATATGTAGGTCTTTGACATCTCAGTCTTGTTCCTGATCTTAGGATCAAGGCTGTTAGTCTTTCCCCATTAACTATGATGTTAGCTGTGAGTTTCTCATAGACACCTTTAATCAGGTTGAGGAATTTCCCTTCTGTTTCTATTTTGTTGAGTATTCTTATCATGAAAGGGTGTTGGATTTTGTCAGTGCTTTCACTGTATCTATTGAGACGACAATGTGTTTTTCCCTTTATTTTATTAATATGGTGAATTGCATTGATTAATTTTCATATGTTGAACCAACCTTGAATTCCCAGGATAAATTCCACTTTGTCATGATATATAATCTTTTTTACATGCTACTGGATTTGGTTTGCCAGTATTTTGTTCAGGATTTTTGCATTTATATTCGTAAGGGATATAGTTTTCTTTCTTGTGATTTCTTTGTCTCCTTTCGGTATCAGGGTAATGCTGGCCTCAAAGAATGAGTCAGGAAATGTTCCTTCCTCTTCTATTATTGTTAAATAGTCTATTTCTTCTTTCAAATCTGTCAGTTTTTGCTTCATGTACTTTGGGGATCTGTTGTTAAGTGCATATATGTTTATAATTATTTTATATTCTTGATGGAGTGATTCTTCCATCATTATAAATGTTCTTATTTATCTCCAGTAGCAATTTTTGCCTTAAAGTCTGTTTTGTCCGATATTAGTAAAGCCACTCCAGCTCTCTTTTGTTTACTGTTTGCATAGTTTATATTTTTTTCCATCCTTCTACTTTGACTTTATTTGTGACTTTGATTTTAAAACGTGTCTCTTGCAGACAGCATATATTTGGATTATGCTTTTAAATTCATAATTCCAATCATTGCCTTTAAATTGGAGTGTTTAATTCATTTATACTTAATGTAATTACTGATAAGGTAAGATTTCCACATGCCATTTTGTTATACGTTTTCTATATGTGCTATGTCTGTTTTGTTTCTTTCCATTACTGCCTTCTTTTGTGTTACATAGATTTTGTCTATTGTACCATTTTAATTCCCTTATTGTTTCTTTCACTCTATTTTTTTCCTGCCTTTTTTTTAGTGGTTACCCTCGGTATTACAATTAACATCCTAACTGATTGCAATCTAGTTTGCATTAATACCAACTTAATTACAATAGTATACAAAAACTTTACTGCTATGTAGTTCCATTACATAACTGCTTATTTGAGCTGCTATTTTCATATAAATTACATCTTTATACATTGCATGGCCATCAACACAGATTTATAATTATTGCTTTATGTGGTTGTCACTGAGATAGGAGAAAAGAAGAGCTACAAACAGAAAACACATTTACACTCTCTTTAATATTTAACCATGTAGTTATTTTTACCAGAGACCTGAGGCATACCTCAGAGATGCAGTTTAGTTCCAGACCATTGAAATAAAGTGAATACTGCAATTAAGCGAGTCACAGGAATGTTTGGTATCCCAGTGCATGTAAAAGTCATGTTTACACTACACTGTAGTCTATTAAGTGTGCAATAGCATTTTGTCTAAAAATACAATGTACATGCCTTTATTGAAAATACTTTATTGCTAAAAAATGCAAACCATCATCTGATAGTCTTTTTGCTGGTGGAGCGTCTTGTAAAAAACGCAGCATCTATGAAGCTCAATAAAGCAAGGCATAATAAAACAAGGTACACCTGTATTCCTTTATGTGGATTCAAGTTATTGTCTAGTATCCTTTCACTTCAACCTGAAGGAATTTCAAATTATTTTTTGTAGAGTAGGTCTGATAGTGACAAGTTCTTCCAGTTTTTGTTCGTATTGAAATGTCTTAATTTATCCTTCATTTTTAAAGTGTAATTTTGCTAGATAAAGAATTCTTGAATGAGTCTTTCAGCACTTTGAATATGTCATCCCACTGCCTTCTGGCTTCCATAGTTTCCGATTAGAAATAAGCTGTTAATCTTATTGAAGATCCCTTGTAAGTGATGCATCGCTTCTTGATTTTTTCAAGATCCGCTTTGTTTTTTGTCTTTTGATAGTTTGTGTGGTATCTAGGTATGATCTCTTTGAGTTTACTTTACTGGAATTTGTTGAGCTTCTTGGGTGTATAGGTTAATGTTTTTTCATCAAATTTGGGGAGTTTTTGGCCAGTATTTCTTCAAATATTCTTTCTATCCCTTTCTCTCCTCTCCTTCTGGGACTTCCATTATTAATATATTGGTACACTTGATGATGTCCTGTAGATTTCTGAGGCTGTTTTCATTCTCTTTGTTCTCTTTTTTTTTGTCCTGTTCCTCAAACTGGATAGACAGCAGAGTAAATGACAATGGAGAGTGGCAGTGAAATAGTCTAGTGGAGATGCATGTTGACAAGAATGTCTCCCCAGTGGAGGTGTCCCCAGTCTGGCAAGGCCTTCACATTGCCTACTTGAACATGATGGGTCCAAAGCAAATAGATGCAAAAAGAGTTCCCACTTTTCCTTCACTCTCCTTGAATAATCTCCTTAAATTCCCTGGTTCCCTAGGACCTCAAAGACTCCACATCTCTGTTTTCAATCCAGTTCTTTCTTTTGAAACCTTGGTTTTTGTGTCCAAGAGTTGAGGTTCAGATCCAGATTAGTCTGACACCAAAGTCCCTTTTCTACTATTTTCACAAGTCCTCAACAGAACCTCTTTCACAGTGACTTAGATCCTTGATGGAGAAGCTTGTGATAGGGGAAGGTGTGGAATGAGGAAGGTGAGGACAGCTGCCTGGCTGGGACTAGAGAAGAAGCTGAAGTCAATTGAATTTATAATTCAGTCCAGGACTGTCCTAGCTGTACCACTTCAACCTTTTGGAAGACCCCCTCTGCTTTATACACTCCTGATTACCAAACACAGGGTGGGAACATGTGCTTGTTGGCCATCTGTGTATCTTCTTTGGAAAAATGTCTGTTCAGATCCTCTGCCCATTTTTTAATCAGGTTGTTTGTTTTTTTGTTGTTGAGTTGTATGACTTCTCTATATATTTTTGTTATTAACCCCTCATTGGATATATGATTTGCAAATATCTTCTCCCAATTGGTAGGTTGTCTTTTCATTTTTTTGATGGTTTCCTTTGCCATGCATAAGCATTTTAGTTTCATGTAGTCCCATTTCTTTATTTTTCCTTTTGTTTACCTCACCTAAAGAGCCATATTCAAAAAGATCCCACTAAGACCGATGTCAAAGAGCATACTGCCTATGTTTTCTTCTAGGAGTTTTATGGTTTCAGATCTTACATTGAAGTCTTTAATCCATTTTAAGTTAATTTTTGTGTATGGTGTAAGAAGGTGGTCTACCTTCATTCTTTTGCGTGTGGCTGTCCAGTTTTCCCAACACCATTTATTGAAGAGACTTTCCTTTCTCCATTGTATGTTCTTGGCTCATTTGCCAAAAAATTTAGCTGTCCATGAAAGCGTAGGTTTATTTCTGGGCTCTCAGTTCTGTTCCATTGATCTGTATGTCTGGGGCTTTTTTGCTTTTTGTGTTTTTTGTTGTTGTTGTTGTTGCTGTTTTATCATGCTGTGTTGATTCCTATAGCTTTGTAGTATACTTTGAAATCAGGGAGTCTGTCGTTCCAGCTTTGTTCTTTCTTCCCAAGATTGCTTTGGCTATTCATGATCTTTTGTTGTTCCATATAAATTTTAGGATTCTTTGTTCTGTTTCCATGAAAAACACCATTGGGTCTTTGGAAAGGATTGCACTGAAGCTGCAGATTGCTTTAGGTAGTATAGACATTTTAACCATGTTAATTCTTCCAATCCATGAGCAGAATATCTTTCCAATTCTTTGTATCTTCTTTGATTTCTTTCAACAATGTCTTATAATTTTCAGTGTACAGGTCTTTCACCTCTTTGGTTAAATTTATTCCCAGGTATTTTATTCTTTTTGTTGCTACTGTAAATGGGATTGTATACTTGATTTCTCTTTCTGCTTTTGTGTTGTTAATGTACAGAAATGCAACTGACTTTTGATTTTGTACCCTGGAAGTTTACTATATTCATTGCTTATTTCTAATGGTTTTCTGGTGAATTCTTTAGGGTTTTCTATATATAATATCATGTCACTTGCAAATAGTGAGAGTTTTACTTCTTCCTTTCCATTTGGATCCCTTTTATTTCTTTTTCTTGCCTAATTGGTTTAGCTAGGACTTCCAATACTGTGTTGAATAAAAATGATGAAAATGGGCATCCTTATCTTGTTCCTGTTCTAAGAGGGATAGCTTTCAGTTTTGCACCATTGAGTATGATGTTAGCTGTGGGTTTAGCATATATGACCTTTATTATGTGAAGTACTTTCCTTCTATGCCCAATGTATTCAGTTTTTGATATAAATGGATGTTGAATCTTGTCAAATGCTTTCTGTGCATCTATTGAGATGATCATATGATTTTTATTGTTCATTTTGTTAATGTGGTGTATCTTGTTGATTGACTTGTGGATTTTGAACCATCCTTGCATCTCTGGAATAAATCCCACTTGATCATGGTGTATGTTCCTTTTAATATGCTGTTATATTTGATTTGTTAATGTGTTGAGGATTTTTGCATCTATGTTCATTAGCGATATTGGCCTGTAATTTCTTTCTTTTTTTTGTTTTCCTTGTCTGTTTTTGGTATCAGGGTAATGTTGGCCTCATAAAATCAGTTAGGAAGTGTCCCCTCATTTTCAATTTTTGGGAAGAGTTTCAGAAGGATAGGTATAAATCTTCTTTGGATGTTTGGTAGAATTCACTGGGATGCCATCTGGTGCTAGACTTTTGTCCGCTGGGAGATTTTTGGTTACTGTTTGAATCTCCCTGCTAGTGATTGGTCTATTCAGATTCTCTATCTCTTCTTGATTCAGTATTGGAAGATTATGTGAGTCTAACAATTAATCCATTTTCTAGGTTATTTAATTTGTGGACATATTGCTTTTCATACTATTCTCTTATAATCCTTTGTATTTCTGTGGTATCTGTTGTAATTTTTCCTCTTTCATTTCCGATTTTATTTATTTGAGGCTTTTCCCTTTTTTTCTTAGTGAGTCTAGCTAAAGATTAGTCAATTTTGCTTATCTTTTCAAAGAACTAGCTCTTAGTTTCTTTGATCTTTTGTATTGTCTTTTTAGTCTCTATTTCATTCATTTCAGCTCTGGCTTTTATTTCCTTCCTTCTACTGATTTTGGACTTCATTTGCTCTTATTTTTCTAGTTCCTTTAGGTGTAATGCTAGATTTTTTTATTTGAGATTTTTCTTGTTTCTCAAGGTAGGCCTGTATTGCTATAAACTTCCCTCTTAGTTCTGCTTTTGCTGTATGCCGTAGATTTTGGTATGCCATATTTTCATTTTCATTTGCCTCCAGGTATTTTTGATTCTCCTCCGACTTCTTTGTTGACCCAGTAGTTGTTCAATAGCATTTTATTTAATCTCCACATTTTTGTGACTTTTCCAGTTTTCTTCTCGTAGTTGATTTCTAGTTTCACATTGTTGTGGTTGGAAAAGATCCTTGATATTATTTCAATCTTCTTAAATTTATTGAGGTTTGTTTTGTAGCCTAACATGTGATCTATCCTGGAGAATTTTCCATGTGCATTTAAAAAAGAATGTGTATTCTGCTTTTCTGGGGGGTGGAATGTTCTGTATTGGATCAGATATTTTGATATATACATTTTCCAACTTCTTTAAGTTAAAAAGCCATCTTGATTTTTCATAAATGGTCCTTCCTTTATTCTTATTCTTACAAAATCAGTGATGTACATTCTGATACTCAGCACTTCATTAAAGCCAGAACTTTATTTTGAGCTACAGTGTGGCAATTTGTAAGTGGCATCGAGGTGTTTATGCTGGCAGATCAGATATTTCAAAGTGCTGAAGAAGATGCCATCATAATGCAGAGTAGGCAAACTGAGTACACAGCCAATCCCATGCAGTCAGTGCATGTTCATCCAGTTTTAAACAGAAAAGCCCATTTTACAGCAACTCCTTATAAGGGAATCTCCACACACAACCCCTTCTTGTTCGCAGACACTTTAGAACTTCCAGCTGGAACTTCATCTCGCTCCTTGTTTGATCCTTATGGGTTCTCTTGGCTGAAGACCACAAAGCTTGGTTTCCCGTTTCTCCCTCTTGGCGTCAACACACATCTTTCTTGTTTGTGACTATTTCTTGTCTGATTTCATCTCTGTTCAAGCAATGAATATCAAAATAGTTCAAGGAAGTCAACTTCTAGTTATTTCTTGCCCTACAAAAGCTCCCTTTCAAGAGACTGAGAGGCAATACAAGCCTAAAAGTCTGTAGAGGGTCCAGACAGTTTAATGTGTGTTAATGAGAGAGAAGCAAGGCATGAGCTGGATCACACTGTGAGGTCTTCATGGACCAGGCATAGGGTTGAGTTGAGCCTTGAAATATAAGAAAGAGTTGGAGGGTGCAGAGGAGAGGAAGAGTCATTCGAATTTCAGAAAACAAGGTGAGAGGTTCACAGACCTAGATGGGGATATATGTTGCATATGTGTAGCAGTGAAGAGCTAAGCTGACTGAGCTGTGTATGGGAAATTTTGAACAATAGGGAACCATGAAGAGAAATTTTAGAATTTGGAATAGCTTTAGGATTGTAGTTCACCATTCCTCCAACCACATTCCTTTGTATGGTAGTATCCTTCTAAGTATTAATAAATGTCTCCTACTTTTAAAAAAATAAGAGGTCTTGTGGTGAAACCCATCTGGTGAATACTGTTAATGTCCTTATGGAAGGATGTCTCAAAGCCTCCATTAAGTGAATATGCATTATGAATCTCCAAAGGGACATGTAGTATCCAAAATTTCCCTATCTTCTTTGACCATGGAGCCCTGTTTTCAAGAAGATTCAAGCAACATGGTCAAGAGAGAATGTTCCATGAATCACAGATTGCAAAATGTTGACCTAATCTAACCCCTTCACTTTTGAAATGTGGCCTTCAGGGAAGAAGTGCTTCTTTGAGGTCATACATTGACTCAAAGCCTGTGCTGGGGCTGGAATCTAGGTCTCCTGACTCTGGACCAAGACAAATTGTGGTGGGCTTTGGTTACATGTATATCGGTTGGGGGAAACACCAGATGCTGTAACAAACAAAGCCAAAATTTCAGTGCCATGGTTCCATAGAAGTTTATTTTTCATTCATGTGGTAGTCCAGTGTGGGAGTTCATGGTCAATGAGCAGCTTGCTTCCCTGGGCTGATTGAAAACCCAGGATCCTATAATTGTGTCACTCTGCCAACCTCTGGGGCCACAGAATAGATAGGGAAGCCCTACCTGCTTTTTGAAGGCTATGGCCCTAGAGGAAGCATAATGCAGTGGTTAAGAGTATGGACTCTGGAATTAGACTTTCTGGGCTGAGATCCCCGTGACTTTTTAGCTATTTTACTCTGTGTTTCTCAACGACCCTGACCCTCAGGTCCTTCATCTGTAAAGTGGGGGCAATAATACAACTTGCCTTATAGGATTGTTGTGTTCAGTAAATGAGTTAATGTTTGTCAAACACTTATCTATACCTGACACATATTCTGTGTTTTCTAAGTAATAATAAGAATAATGATAATAACATAAAAAGTAACTCCTGCTCACATTCCGTTAGTTATACCTGGCTGCAAGGAGAGCTAGGCAGCTCTTTCCCAGAGACAGCTTCACACTCTGGAAAGGGAAAGGGGAATTTTCAAATTTTGAGTAGAGAGCCAGCCATCTTTGCCATCCTTGGAATTCAGATCTGAACAGGCAGGTAACAGAAAATTTTAACGTTTTGAGCAGAGAAGTGAAATAACAACAAACCACTCCAGATATCTCCTTCCTATCTCAAATATTTTTTCTATAGAATTTGAGTTGTTGAAGTTAAAAGTATGTATATTATTCTAGACTGTGAACATGTCTGATTGAGAATACGTGAATTTTCATTTGTTATGAAGAGTTAAAAATAAAATAAAACGAGACATCTGGCTGGAATACCAAACAGTAGAAAAATGCCTTTTCACCTACATTATTTTTGTATAATTTGTATATTAGTATATTTCACATGAATCGTATATACTAAGCACAACGAGTATACAGCTAGTGCTGGAAACACTGAGGAGGAAAATTTTAAATTTTCCAGAGAGAAAACCATGATAATAAGAAACTGATTGTATAGAATATTTATTGCTAATTTAATATGTATTAAAAAAACTAGTGCTATTCAGTGTGCTGAAGTAATTGCTTTTCTTTCTTGAAGGTCCAAAAATGTTTACAAGATATTTTAATGGTCCTCACTCTACATTTCCCATAAGGTTGTGCATTTCTCTTATTTAAATTCTCCTATTATACAAGTAGGCATTATTTGGGCTGTTCACCGTATTCCATTTCTCTCTGCAGGCACATACTAGGATGGACTTTTCCTACCCCCTTGTGGAGTCAGGCACAGCCATATGCCTTTCCCTGGCCAAAGAAACGTGAGTGGCCATCAGGGATGTCACTTCCAGGCAGAAGATTTAAGAGTCAGTGTGTGATTTGCCGTGTTCCCTTCCTCCCCTCAGCTGCGAGGATCATGACCCATTATAAGTTTACTCAACCTGGGTCTGAGTGTCTGCCCAGAAGACAGCCCCACTGTCCACCATCGATGCACGGGCAGCATAAGCAAGAAATAAACTTTCGTTGTATTGAGCCACTAAGACCCGGAGACATTCACTGCCTTACATGACCTAACCAAGTCTGATTGAAGCAAGGAATGTCAGGTTGGCAAAGGACGTCTCTAGGTTTTTTTAGATGAATTGATGGTGCTGTGTGGCATAAATGGGTAGAAGCACAGCCTGGAGATAGGACCATATTGCTGTAGACCGAATATCTGAGTCTCCCACAAATTCATATGTTGAAACCTACAGCCTAATGTGATGGTATTAAGAGGCGCGGCCTCTGGGGGAGGTGCTCAGGTCATGAGGGTGGAGTCCTCACTAATGGGATCAGTGCTCTTATAAGTGACCCCACAGAGCCCCCTAGCCCCTCTGCCATGTGTGAACACAGTGAGAAGATAGTCATTTGTGAACCAGGAAGAGGACACAGAACCTCACCACGTGGGCACCCTGATCTTAAATGACCAGCCTTCAGAACTGTGAGAAATAGATTTCTGATGTTTATAAGCCACCCAGTGTGTGGGGTTTTGTTACAGCCGCCCAAAGAAACTAAGACGCACGTGTTAAGTGACAAGGGCCTGAACTAGGCTTACTATAGTGGGAACAAAGGACAATAGAAAGTCAAAGCATTATCCATGCTGTGTTCTTAAACATCATGCTCTTCTCTGGGCCCCAGCTGGCCTCAGAGACACGATGACTTATAGCTGCACTTGGCAATCATAACATCTTCCCAGGGACCGGCCCGACTTTGCTTCTGAATATTTTTTAAAAATCTAAGGCTAATTACATTTAATGCACTGGCACAGTTGGGTTATTGGTTTATTGGATATTATCTAATTGACAGGATTTCATCCTATCTTGCAGACTGAAATCTCTTTAACTTGATAATTGCTACTGGACAATACAGTATTCAATTTACTCTGAAAGTAATCATGCTGTAATATTAGGCTTTTTGCAATCAATGGAGATTATTTTTTTTTAATGGTAACAGAAGAAAGACTAATTTTAGGAGCCACAATAGAAAGATAAGGTCCCATGGAGTCATTATTGGTACAGGCAGCCTATTTCTGAAGTCTTGTTTGCTGATCACAATAGAGTGAGGCCCCAGGGCCATCTGTGTAGATAAAGGCACTGATACAAAGTACACACCTCACCTGGGCGCATTGCTGAAGGAGCCATGTGCTTCCTAGAAATCAGCTGAGGTACAGAGTTAGTCCCATCGTCTTGGTCTGTAGATCATTGGATCTATGTAGATCTATGAGGAAAACCTTCATAGAAAACTGATTAATCTGATGTCCGATACCTGAGTCTACTATGCGATCACTTATCATTTCCCCAAATCACTAATGGACACATATGGGAAGGTGTTAGTCCTTTTGTTGATGTGATAATTATTATTTTAAAAATTGCAAGGAGAACCGGGTTATTAAAGTCAATTCAGTAAATATTTCCTGAGCACCTATTCTTTTCACGTATTATGAACAAAAACCCTCACTGCAATGGGTGGGCTTACTCTGGAAAGTAGGGGGCAGTGAGTGAGAAAAATGTAATTTAAGTGATATACCTATCTGGTCCCCCTGTACATATTTTAGGTTTTTTGTTTTTTGTTTTGGTGAGGAAGATCAGCCCTGAGCTAAGAACTGTTGCCAATCTTCCTCTTTTTTTGCTTGAGGAAGATTGGCCCTGAGCCAACATCAGGGCCCATCTTCCTCCATTTTGTATGTGGGATGCCACCACAGCATGGCTTGATGAGTGGTGTGTATGTCCGCACCTGGGATCTGAACCCATGAATCCCAGGCTGCCAAAGCAGAGCGTGCAAACTTAACCACCACGCCACCACGCCAGCCTCATATTTGAATTTTTAAAATGCTGCGTTAGAATCCAACTGACGTATAATTTCATTTATGTTGTTAACTTTTCATTGACATCTAGTTGTTTAATTCCTCCAACTTTGTTCTTTTTTCAAGCCTGTCTTGGCTTTTCTCAGCTTTGGCATTTTCATATACATTTCAGAAACAGCTTGTCAATGTCCCCCAATAAAACATTGCTGACACTTTGATCAAGGTTGCATGCAACTTATAGATTGATTTGAAGAGTATCAGTATCTTTCAAATATTGTCTTCCATTCATGAAAATGGCATATATTTCCATTTATTTAGATTTATTTTCATTTCTCTCAATAACATTTTGTGGTTTTCAGTGTAGAGGTCTTGCCCAGATTTCATTATATTTGTTACTAGATACTTGATGGTTTTTGACACTACTTTTGGTAGGCTGAAAAATGCCCCCCGACCCTCCATGATGCTGGGTCCTCATCCCTGAAACCTGTAAATGTGACCTTGGTTGGAAAAGAGTCGTTGCAGATGTGATTAGGTTAAGGGTCTTGAAGTGAGGAGACTGGCCTGGCTTATTGGGTGGGCCCTAAAATGCCATTACAGGTCTCCTTATGAGAGGCAGAGGGCGATCTGAAGGGGCGCACAGGGAGAAGCTCACATTAAGATGGAGCAGAAAGAGGGGCTGGCCCCATGGCAGAGTGGTTAAGTTCAGCACACTCTGCTTCAGTGGCCTGGGTTCACAGGTTTGGATCCTGGGCACAGACCTACACCACTCATCAGCCATGCTATGGTGGCGACCCATATATAAAGTGGAGGAGGATTGGCACAGATGTTATCTCAGGGCTAATCCTCCTCCTCAAAAAAAAAAAAGGGGAGCAGAAAGAGATTTGAAGATGCTGACCTTGATGGTTGGTCACCACTAGCCCAAGAAGGCCAACAGCCTCCAGAAGCTGGAAGAGGCCAGAACAGTTTCTCTCCTAGAGCCTCTGGAAGGAATGCGGCCCTGCTGACATCTTGATTTTGTCCCAGTGAAACTGATTTTGGACTTCTGGCCTCCAGAACTGTGAGAGAATGAACAGCTGTTTTAGACACTGTTGGAGTTGGTAAGTGTCTCTAGGTTCAGGGGGCCCCAAGTTCCTTGAAACTCCATATTTCTGTTTTCTCCTGCATCTTGGTCCAGCAATTCTTCACTATCTTTTTGGTTCTTCAGTGACTCCAAGCAGGTTTAATTTTTTCTTTTGATCCAGCTTCTATAGATATTCTCAGCAGAAGAGTGATTTTATTATCTAGTCTCACATTATTCAATAATTTCACCTGCCATCTGCTTGAGTGTAACATAATTTTTTAAAAGTTTATTCATTTCTTGAATTGTTTCTAGTTTCTCTACATTACTCTTTCTTTCTCTTCCTTTCTCTTTTTCTTTCTCCTGTTTCTTCATTTTGTCTCAGTCTGTTACATTAAAACATAAGCTTTCTCCAAAGGGAACCCTCATACACTGCTGGTGGGAATGCAAACTGATGCAGCCACTATGGAAAACAGTACAGCGATTCCTCAAAAAATTAAAAATAGAAACACCATACGACCCAGCTATCCCACTTCTGGGTATTTACCGAAAGAACTTGAAATTAACAATTAAAAGAAACTTATGCATCCCTATGTTCATGGCAGCATTATTCACAATAGCCAAGACGTGGAAGCAACCCAAGTGCCCATTGATGGATGACTGGATGAAGAAGATGTGTTATATATATATATATATATATATATATACAGTGGAATACTACTCAGCCATAAAAAAGATAAAATCATGCCATTAGCAACAACATGAATGGACCTTGAGGGTATTATGTTAAGCGAAATAAGCCAGAGAGAGAAAGATAAACACCATATGCTTTCACTCATATGTGGAAGATAAACAAACTTACAGGCAAAGAGAACAGTTTAGTGGTTACTAGAGGGAAGGAGGCTAGGGAGTCAGCACAAGGGGTGAAGGGGCGCATTTGTATGGTGCCTGACAAATAGTAATGTACAACTGAAATTTCACAATGTTATAAACTATTATGACTTCAATTAAAAAAACCCATAAGCTTTCTCCAAATGTCTGATAAGCCTTGTTTTTTTTTAAAAATATATATTTTAAAAACAAGGCCCTAATATTGGAGGCATGTATGAGTGTGTGTGAGAGAGAGAGAGAGAGAAAGGAAGGCAGACTTCACTGATTAGGGGTAACCTGGCCATTTCCTTGAGGGGACATCAAAATGGCAGCAGATGTAGGTCCTTTCTCTTGAGCAGGGCTGTACTCCCGGCTTCCGAAGTCCTGGGAAATCTCACCAATCAGTTCGATGATTTTTCACTGATTTCTTTGATATTCAGGCCAGTACTTCGCCACTTCCTTGAGTTGCTCCCTGAGTTAAGATCATCTCAGCTCAATTGCAGGTGTCCATTTCTGGCCCAATCAGCTGAGTGGGGACCTGGTCACATGGGACATAGAGCTGTCCCTTTGGCACTGAGCCTAGGGTATTTTTCCAAGAGGATATCGAATGGGGGGACATTATGAGCACACCCTTCATGAGGCACATTTCACATCTTCACTTGCTTTCCTTGAAGCACTTTTGAAAGTTCTGAAATCTTTATATTTCCAAAGAAACCACTCCTCTAGACTTGGGTGAGTGGGAAAACCATCAAGTTCTCTTGGATAATCAGCTTCTTCCCTTTACAGACTTAAAAGTTTTCAGGAGGCCAACATGAGACACATTCCAGATGATGGGAGTCCCTCTGCTCAGGATGGCCGTACCTGGACTCTCTCACAGCAGTGGCATCTGTGGGACACGCAGGACAGTGAGATTCGAGCAGAAACTTCACTCCTTGGGTGAATTCTCTTAGTTCTAAGCTTACATAGGGAGACTTGGGGACAAGCAGGATCTTGCTGTGTGTGCACAGTCCCTGGTGGCAGCTTGGTGTGGCTGAACAAGAGAGAATCAACTTGAATCAGAGAGACTAAAGTCTGAGCCAGAGCCGCTCACTCGCTGTGTGAGCCAGGGCATTTATTCAAATGCGGAGGTCAGTCACCCCCTTTCTTTAAAATGAGAATAATAAAGAAAACTTGTTCTGCTCATATTCCTTGAAAACAGTAACCGTGTTACACACAAGGTAATTTTTTTTTACGCTCTTATATCTTACATAACTCCAGTGACTTGAAGGCACCTGGCGCAGTTTTCACCCTGGAGGGAGAGCCAGGTCGATTCCTCATCCCGTTCTGCTGAGGACATTCCCCGGCTGGGATGCAGTGTGCAGGGCACACGGGGCAATGACAGGTTGGAGCATCCTTCACACAAGAGCTGAGACGGATGGTCTGAGGGAATACTTGAGAGACAGTATCTTACGGAAAGGCAAATTAAAAGCTAGGCGATTGATTCGTCAATTCAAAGGAGCTGGGTCGAAAGAGAGAAGCTCAGTTGTGTACAAATTGGCCTAAAACTTGAAAAATCAATCATGAGTGAAACTTTGAAGTGGGCTTGAGAGGCAGAATCTGCAGTAATTCCCAGAACCACTAGATATGACTCTTCTGCTCCAGGCGGACGGCGTAAAGACCAGGCCCTGAAGGAGATAGCCTTGCGATTTTTTTCTATTTATTTTAGTAAAAAATCCAACATCTACATAAGAGTAATGAGTGAAAAGTAAAAGGTCACCTCTCTCTTCCCCCTTCTAATCCTATTTCTATGCATTTGTACATACATACAACCTACTTTGTTTTTTTAACATAAATGAGATCAACCTGTACACAGCATTATTTTTTTCATTTAATAATATATTTTGGCAATTCATTCACTTAACGAGTATGGGTTGTGCACTATTTTAGGTGCTAGACATGCGGTAGTGAATAAAACAGACAGAAATCCCTTTCCCCAAAGATCTTTTCGTATCGATACACGTCATTTATTTTTAATAGTGGTGAAGTTGCTTCAGTTTCTGGGACGTCTACCGTTTTCTCTCGGGCTGTCTTGCCTTTTGATTCTAAATGGTGTCTTTCAAACAACAGGTTTTACCTTTGATTAAGTCTAATTTATGATTTTTTTCCTTTTATAAATAGTGCTCTTTTGGTGTTTTGTTTAAGAAAACCTTTGTCTATTCCAAGGCTGTAAAGATTTTCTCGTGTCTTCTTTGAGAAGTTTAATGTTAGCCTTTATGTTACGTCTATCCCTTGATTAAGACTTGGCCTGGTCTGAATCACAGAGATTGGGCCAGAAAGGGGCAGCCATAACTCACACTAGTACACAGGAGGCTCTTTTCCTTTTGAGGTGGTGAATTTTGTGGGATAAAAGCCTGAGCTGCTGTTGGCTATCTTTGCTGCCTGAGAATGAAGCCTAGGCAGAAGAAAGCAGATCCAAGAGATGGAAGGAGGGAGGTTCCTGACAACATTGTTCGAATACCTGGATCCCACTGGACCTGAAGCCATATATCCTTGAGCCCTTCAGTTATGTGAGCCAATAAACCCCTATTTTAGCCTCAGGCAGTTTGAGTTGTATTTATTTTACCTACAATTGAACTGTAGGTGATTAGTGAAGAAAGTAAGGATGTAGCCTAACTTATGTAATCAGTCCTCTGTGGGTGGATGTCTAAGTTGCTTCAAGTTGTAGCTATTATAAGCCATGCAGCTCCCATGGCTGAGGGGAGCAGGAGGGAGGAAACTGTGGATAAATGGAAAGGCAGCATTTTGAGGGAGATGCAGTAGCTTTCAAAAGAAGAGTAAAGTCAGTGATGGGCTTCTTCAAGCCTGCATAGCAGAGCCAGGGAGAGGGGACTGTTGCGTCAGACTCTTGGATAAAGCCCTGGAGACCTCCGCCCAGGGGCAAAGGAGTGGCCAGGAAGAGGTGGGGCTGTCGCACACGCCTCAGCAGCATGGCCAGGTGAGGGGAGAGGCTGCAGTCAGACGTGTGCTCCCGAGCCGGGTTCTGATCAGGCCCTGGCCATGCTCACGGTCACGGGCCTGAGTTCAGCCCTCTCCACGGATCTCGTGCTCCTGGTGTGCCGCCCTCTGTGGAGGTGACTCTCAGACCCTGAAACAGAGGCTCTTTCTGTGGCCTTGACTATAATCTTACATATAAATAATCATTTGAATAATTTTAAGGTTTGCAAGGCAAAATATGTGACAAAGACATTATTATTATATGAGTATGATCATGATTATTACTAAGGTTTATTTGAAAACTGAGAATGTATACCGGAGACAGCATGCGTCAGTGCAAACTCTGGAGTCAGAAAGATCTCAACGATTTGACCTGATGAAAACCTCAGGTAACTGACTTCGTAGGCCTCGGTTTCTTCACCTATAAAATGGCGGATAAGTAACACTGTCCTCATATAATTGTTGTGAGGATTAAATGACATCGTTTTTGGAAGCATGACGTGGAACAGAGCCAGTGAATGGTAATAGATATTATTAATACACAAAGGCTCAGAAAAGTAGAGACGTGTCAAAGTTCTCAGAACTTGGGAGAGTCCAGAATAGTCCTGAATCCATGACTTCTGACCCTTGCTCTTTCCACAACAACACACAGTTTCTGGAGTGACTCTCTTAAAAGGACACGTGGTGAGGGTGCACACTAGCCTCTCAGCCAGTGGAGGGAGAGCGTGGCGATAACAGGCTGTTCCCTGATGCTTGTTCCTTCAACGTTGTATAATTTTCCCTTCTCAAATATTCTCCAAATACTGGTCTTTTAAAATGAGATCCTTGCGGGCACAGTCCTAAGGCCACTCAAGATTTCCTGCTGCAACAAGGACCTCAACAGAGCTGTCTAGCTCCTCAGAGCTCCCGCCCAGGCTTCCCCTAGCTGCCGGTGGGACGCGCCCAGTGCCACCTGGGACAGGAAGCCTTGGCGCCCACGGAGGAGAGGGTCATTTACCAAGCCTGGGCAGGACAAACACTTCACAGAACACACTCAGCCGTGATGCAATGCTTCCCCAGGGGGAGGACACACTCACGTTCCGCTCTGTGGGCTCTGGGGCCAAGAGGATAAGCAGCAGTAGGGGATGGCGCTGAGGTCCTCCAAGAGGAATGTGGCTGAGGACCGGGGTGGAGGAGGACAAAGCCTTTTATGACCCTGTGAAGTCTTAAGTAGCGCATTCACACCCCTGAGGGCCGGGTGCTTCACCAACAGGCTGAGGGAACATTCTCCTCCAATCTGGACCTGCCCCTGGGGGACCGGCTCGGATCTCTGTATCACCTGTGCCTATTCTTGGTCATACATTCACACAAACTCCTGTCTTTGTGAACCCCATCTCTAACAGATTCCGATGGAAGCCTGTGCTGTTTAATCCCCAGGACACCCTGGGAGCTTGACTCTTCTGCTGTCTCCATCTTAGAGATGCAGAGATCGCGATTCAGAGACCCCACCTCTGCCGCCAAGGATCGCACACTCATGAAATGGAAAAGTTGGCATTCAAGCCCAGGGCTGAGAACTTCAAAGGCTGTTTTCTTTCCACAAGCTGCCCTGCACTGAACACACTAATTATTTGTTACCTACAGACACCATCAATCATGCAACTGAAGAGAAACTTGGACTCTCAGCAGAGAGGAAAAGCCTCATTCTCACAGTTCTGCGTGCATCTCCTTCCCTCTTCATACGCATCTTCCACCCTCCCTATGGTTTGTCCTACAAGCCTCCCTTTCTTCTAAGAACCACTGCCAAGCCACAGTTTCCTGTGTTTTGTCTTATTATCCAGGGAAGAGAGTAGTTTCTGCTGGCCTGATCTGTGACTCAGGGCCATAATTATTTCTGAACTATTTGGGTCCAAAGGGTTGGTTAAAGATCCCAAAGGAATGCCACAGCCTTCTGGTTCTTTCATCTCCTTGGTGGAAGTTAAATAGAGGAGGATTAACATTATCAGAGCACTATTAAGTATTAAATTCTGAAATATATATCTATGAATTTATCCCTCATTACAACTATTGGGCGTAGGTATCAGTCCTCCCACTGTACAGAGGAAACCGAGGATCTGACAGGTGGAGTGCCCTATCCAAGGTCACACCTCTGGGATAAAGAGCTGAGATTTGAACCCAATCTGTCTATCAGCCTATGATCTCTCTCTTGCATCACACTTCCTTCTTGTTTAAAAACTTTTTTCTTTTTAAGTCAACTCTAGTTAGATGTAGTTAACATAATAAAATGAGCTCATTTTAAATGTACAGTTTGATGTGTTTTGACTAATGTATACACCTCGTAACCGCCACCACAACAAAATATAAAATATTTCCATTATCTTAAAAAATTTTCTTGTGCCCCTTTGTGGCCAATTTCACCTCCAGTCCAGGTAAACGCTAACCTGCTTTCTTCACTGTAGATTAATTTTGCCTTTTCTAAAACTTCATGCAAATGGAATCATACAATGTGTACACTTTTGGGCCTGGGGTTTTTTGCTGGGCTTAATGCTTTTGAGATTTATCCATGTTGTTTCATATACCAGTAGTGTATTTATTCTTATTGCTGAGTAGTATTCCACTGTGTTCATGTGCAACAACTTGCTTATGTATTCACCATTGCTCTTGAGGGACGTTTGCGTGGCTTCCAGTTTTGAACTGTTATGAAAAATGCTGCTACGAACATTTGTGTACACTTCTTTGTTTGACATAAGTTTTTATTTCTCTTAGGTAAATTTCTATGAATGGAATTTCTGAGTTGTATGCAAAGCATTTAACTTTTTTTTTTTAAGTGAGGAAGATTGGCCTTGAGCTAACATCTGTTGCCAATCTTCCTCTTTTTGCTTGAGGAAGACTGTCCCTGAGGTAGCCAATCTCCCTCTACTTTGTATATGGGATGCCACCACAGCATGGCTTGATGAGCGGTGTATAGGTCCGCTCCCCCGATCTGAACCCATGAGTTCTGGGCTGCTGAAGTGGAGTGTGCAAACTTAACCACTACACCACTGGGCCAACCTGAGCATTTAACTTGTTAAGAAACTGCCAGTCTGGTTCTCAAAGGGGTGCTATTTACATGCCCACCAGCACTGTTCAAGTTTCAGCTGCTCTGCACCCTTGTTGACACTTAGTATTGTCAGTTTTCTACATTTTAGTTCATGTGGAATGACATCTTGTGATTTTAGTTTGCATTTACCTGAAGATTAGTCATGTTGAACATACTTTTCATGTGTTCATTGGTTACACATATATCTTCTTTTGTAAAGTTGCTTGTTCAAATCTTTTGCTCCTTTTGAAAAAACTGAGTCATTGGGCTTTTTCTGAATGCACGGTAGGAGGAGATCTTTCTATATTCTGGGTATAAGTTGCTTGTCAGATGTGTGTGTGTTTGCATATATATTCACACACGTATACATATATTTGAGTGAATATGTAACTATACATTATATTTGTGTCTATCTGAAACTTGTCTTTTCATTTTAAAAAATGGTGTCTGTCGCAAAAACTAAATGAAAATGGATTAAAGACTTGAAGGCAAGATATGAAACCGTAAAACTCCTTGAAGAAAATATGGGCAGTACACTCTTTGACATTAGCCTTAGAAACATCTTTTCAAATACCGTGCCTACTTGGGTGAGGGAAACAAAAGAAAAAATAAACAACTGGGACTTCATCAGACTAAAGAGCTTCTGCAAGGCAAAGGAAACCAGGGACAAAACGAGAAGACAACCCACCAACTGGGAGAAAATATTTGCAAATCATGTATTCAACAAGGGGTTAATTTCCAAAATATATAAAGAACTCACACAACTCAACAACAAAACAAACAACCTGATCGAAAAATGGGCAGAGGAAATGAACAGACATTTTTCCAAAGAAGATATACAGATGGCCAATAAGCACATGAAAAGATGTTCAACAACACTAATACTAGGGAAATGCAAATCAAAACTACACTGAGATATTGCCGTACACCCATCAGAATGGCCATAATCACCAAGGCAAAAAATAACAAATGTTGGAGAGGTTGTGGAGAAAAGGGAAACTTCATCCCCTGCAGGTAGGAGTGCAAACTGATGCAGCCACTATGGAAAACAGTATGGAGATTTCTCAAAAAATTAAAAATAGAATTATCATATGACCCAGCCATCCCACTACTGGGTAGTTATCCAAAGAACTTGAAATCAGCAATTCAAAGAGACTTATGCACCCCTATGCTCATTGCAACATTATTCACAATAGACAAGATGTGGAAGCAACCCAAGAGCCCAACGACTGATGAATGGGTAAAGAAGATATAGTATATATATACAGTGGAATACTACTCAGCCATAAGAAAGATAAAATCATCCAACTTACAACAACACGGAGGGCCCTTGAGTGTTTTATGTTAAGCAAAATAAGCCACATAGAGACAGACAAACTCTGTGTGATTTCACTTATACGTGGAAGATAAACAAACACATGGACAAAGAGAACAGATTAGTGGTTACCAGAGGGGAAGGGGGTTGGGGGGTGGGCATAAGGGTAAAGGGGCATATTTATATGGTGACTGACTAATAATAACTTACAACTGAAATTTCATGGTGCTATAAACTATTATGACAATAAAATAATTAAAAAATGGTGTCTGTCAAAGAGCAGGAAGTGTTAGTTTTGATTAAGTTCAACTTATTAATTGTGTTCTTTTGTGCTTAGTTACATTTTTTGTGTCTTCGTCATCAGAGAAATCTTTGATGTCCCCACATTTGCAAAAATTTTCTTGTATGTTTAAAAGTTTAATAGTTTTAATGTCTTTGTTATATCTATGATAATTTGAGTTAATTTTTGCACACATTTGAGGTGAGGGTCAAGGTCATGTTTTCCAAGTGGATATTCACTTCTTCCAACGCCATTTGTTGAAAAGACTATCCTTTCTTCAGAGAATTACTTAGGAAACTTTGTTAAAAAATAATTAACCATATATATATATATGTGGGCTTATTTCTGGACAGTCAATTCTGTGCCTTTGATTTACAGATCTGTCCTTACGATACCATACTGTTTTGATTATCGTAGCTTTATAATAAATCTTGAAATCAGGTCGTGTAAGTCCTCCAACTTACATCTTTTTCAAAATTGTTTTGGCTATTCTATGTTCTTTGTAAATGTTGGAACAAGCTTATCAATTTCTAAAATAGTCTGCTCAGATTTTGATAGGGATTGAGTTAAATTTATAAATTAATTTGAGGAGAATTGATACATTAACAGTATCGAGTTTTCCAATCCATGAGCATGATATATCTCTCCATTTACTTAGATTTTCTTTACTTTCAACAATATTTTACAGTTTCCGTTTTATAGTTCTTTCATAATTTATTAAATTTATCCCTAAGTAGTTCATCTTTTTGAATGCTCTATAAGAGATATTTTAGTTTCTTTTTCAATTTTTTGTTGCTAATATGTAGAGATGCAGTTGATTTTTGTACATTAATTTTGTGTCCTGCAACCATGTTAAACTCAATTAATTATCAGTTCTAGTAGGAAGACTTTTTAGGATTTTCTAGGTTTATAATCATATCATTTGGGATAAACATGGTTTTGCTTCTTTCCAAACTGTATGCTGTTACTTTTTTAAAAATTTCCTTTTTTGCATTGGCTAAGACCTCTAGTATAATGTTTCCTTGTTCTGAAGTTTATGGGGGGAAATATTCAGTCTTTTACCATTAAGTACGCTGTTCGATATAGGTTTGTTACAGATACCGTTATTCAAGTTGAAGAAGTTCTCTTCTACTGCTAGTTTGCTGAGGGTTTTTATCACGGATGTTGAACTTTGTCAAATACTTTTTCTACATCTATGCAAATGTACCATATTCTGTTAACATGATAAGTTACATCAACTGATTTACAGTATAAATCCAAGCTTGAATTCCAGGAATAAACTCCATTTGACTATGATTTGCTATTCTTTAAAAATATTTCTGGATACAATTTGTTAATTGTTTTTGAAGGATTTTGCATCCATGTTCATAAAGGCTAGTGGTTGGTAGTTTTCTTGCCTTGTAGTGCCTTTGTCGGGTTTTGGTATCAGGAAATGCTGGCTTCATTTTCTATTTTCTGAAAGAGTTTGTGTAGAATTTGTATTATTTCTTCCTGTAGTGTTTGAACGTTGAATGCAGAATTCACCAAGGAAGCCATCTGGCCGTGGAGATTTCTTCATGTGAAGGTGTTTGTTTTAGATTGTTTGGACTGCTGTAACAAAAATACCATAGACAGAGTGGCTTAAACAACAAACTTTTGTTTCTCATAGTTCTGGAGGCTGCGAAGTCCAAGATCAAGGCACTGACAGATTCGGTGTCTGGTGAGGGCCCACTTCCTGGTTCGTAGATGGTTGTCTTTCCTTTGTCCTCACATGGCAGGAATGGAGAATTCTGGTCTCTTCAGTCCCTTGTAAGAGCACTAATCCCACTCATGGAGGCTTCACACTTACTCACATTGAGATTAGGGTTCAACACAGGAATTTTCGGGAGACTCAAGCATTTAGTCTGTAGCAGTGTTTAATTACTGATTCAGTTTCTTTAACAGGATACAGATCTAGTTAGATTTTCTATTTCTTCTTGAGTCAGTTTTGGTAAATTGTATACTTTTAGGGAATTTGTCTATTTCGTCTAAGTTGTCAAATTTGTGGACATTATGTCGTTCATAATATTGCCTTATTATCCATTTAATATATACAATACCTATAGGGATGTTCCCTCTTTTATTCCTGAATTGGTATTCTGTGTATACTCTCTTTTATTCTAGAGAAGTCTAGCTGGAATTTTTTCAATTCTATTGATCATTTCAGAGAAGCAGTTTTTACTTTCATTGTTTTTGTCTATTCTTTATCTGCTTTTTATTTTATGGTTTTCTGCTCTTGGTTTTACTATTTCTCTCCTTCCATGTATTTTGGTTTAATTTACTCTTCTTTTTCTAGCTTCTTAAGGTGGAAGCTTAGATCACTGAACCCATTCTCTGCCCACTGATTCAGAGTTTATATTTTGTCAGCTTGATCTTTCATAGCCAGCATTGTGTAAACATTTTCCCCATTATTGTTCATTCTTTTATTATTTTGGAACATGTCATGTTTTCTCTACTCTAATCTGTTTTGATATATTTGATGGAATAAACCATACCTTATTCTTTGCGTCCTACACAAATATTGATATAGTGTTCTGCACATAGTAGGCGCTTAATAAATAATTATTAAAATAACAAATAATATTTTAGTGTGTTTCCATGCACCAGATATATATGGAGAGTGGGAGACAGTACACATAATAGAGATTGGGCTTAATTTTCCTGTTTGGTCATCGAAAGTCAGCTCAGACATCATGTCTTCCTGGAAGGAGTTCGCCACTGGTGGAGAGCATCAGGCTCTCATTCAGTTTCTTTATCTTGCATGTACTTCTGTTGTTGTACTTACATTGTATCATAATATTTAAAAATTAGTTTATAGGTCTGTCTCTCCTACCCTCATCTTAGTTTTTTGACAACAGGGCCCCTGTCTTGTTCTCAGTGCCTAGGACAATGCCTGACATATAGAAATCATTCAATAAGTGTTTGTTGGTGAACGAGAGAACAAAAGGCCTTTCTCTGCCTCTGGAGTCTGATGAAACATTCAGAACATATGTAACAATCTGTGCATTCTGTTGTGCTATATATCAGAGAATAAACATGTGCCCTATTGTGTTTTTGAAATGCATTTTAAATGGAAAAACGTTCAGCATGTGTTGTAAGTTACCGCTCTCACTCAGAATCGGGTCCGGAATCAATCAATGTCTAGGACCCAACAGCAAGTGGACGATACCGCCACTCCGCCCCCACCCTTTCATTTGTCTTGAAAGAAAATAACTGGTTTAAAACAAACTAACCTCTCCTGTCTTTGTTCCCAGAGATGAGGACTGTTTCACAAAGAAAGAAGGGTCTGCACTTCCACTGTTTCAGAAATACTGGATTTGGAGCAATTACATAATAGGAAATGTCCCTAAACTCCAGCCAGATCAATTTGTTCCCCTCCCCAAGGCTATTATTACAGTGCCCTTGCCAAAGCTCTCAACATGTCTTCCTAATCTCTTACATGCCTAGCTCTCTGCGGAGTTTTCCAAGCATGTTCCCACCCAATCTCTTTTCTAATCATCACGACAGCTGCTATATGTTCCAGAGGGCACCAAGTAATGGAAGGAGAGCCAGCTCTGGAGCCAGGCGGCACGGATGCAGTCTCTGCTCTGCCACTGACTGGTGTGTGTCAGGGGGCAAAATCTTCAACTCGCCGAGCCTCGATTTTCTCATTTGTGAGATGGGGATAATAATACTTACCTCGCAGGCTTCTTAGGATGGTTAGAGCCAACGTGCATAAACTATTTGGCACGGTGTTTGGCACATGATTGATAAATGGTAGTATTAGCAATTTCATGTTCTGCTAATGTTGTAATTATTTTGGGTTCCTGTGGCAGTTCAGAGTGAGCTTAAACCAGGTGCAGTAAAACAACGCTAATGGGCCTCATATATGCCGCCAATTTACTGCTTCTCAGCACATCTTCTGAAGGCAAGGGTAGAAGGAACTTAAAAAACTGAAAGACCCCCCTCCCCCTCAAAACTAAATGGAACAAAGAGGGGCCCTGGAGTACAACTGGGGTAAACATTACTGGAGAACAACTAAGTCCATGCTGGAATCTGTGTAGACCTTGTGCTTAAAGTGGCTGCTTTGGAGAATTTGGTATCGGTTAATCTGTTCCTGTGAGTACAATTTGACAGAAATTGAACTGGCTCCTACGCTAAGTTTAGAGAGACAAACGAATGAGCAAACAGGTAACTGAGTGAATCTTGCTCTCCAGTAGAAGGCTGTACAGAGAGCACAGAGGATGGAATCACCACCTCTATCCGGGAGAATTAGGAAAGGCTCCCCAGAAGTTCTTGAAGGAGAGGCTGGGTTTTCCTCAGATGGTGCCATCATCGAGTCTTAAAGATGTGACGAGATTTTGTGAGGACCAGCCGTGGGGAGCGGTGGAGTTACAGGGGTCAGCGTGGCGCAGTGGTCCAGGGTTCGCTCTGGCCTCAGGCAGAACTGAGGGAGCATCCACACTGTGTCACTGAGGAGCTGGGGAGCCTTGCGAAAGTTGGCTCAGTGCTGTGTTGACACCATCCAACCTGCAGGTACTAGTAATACCTACTTTGGAGATTTTAAGGCATCGACAAATAATTTCCCATCTCCCCCATTTAGGTTTGGAACTGACTGAAAGGGAAGACATTAGATAGATGGATATCAAAATGTTGCTTTACTACTAATAGAACTGTATTTAAAAACTTGGATGCTTAGAAATGGCGGTCTTCCTATTCCTGTACCCCAACATTAAACATGCTCGCGAGGCACAGGCAGAAATGGAAACTACAGGCCTTTCCCTGGCACAGATCTGCTCCACTAAGCTTCCTGGAAGATTCAGCAAGCAGATCAAAGAGAGATCCTAGAAGTGGCTGCACCAAGTGTGTCTAGCTCCTTCTTCCCAACTAACCAATGGGATGAGTGACCCTTTCCAGGGAGAATGAGGAGTTGAGCAAAAGGCGAGTTTTACTCTAATGGAGGTCCTTCCACATGAAGACATGAAGCCGGAGGAAGGGAGGTTGTCTCCAACACCTACAGCAAAGTGTTGTTGTGAGGGTGATGTATGAGGTCATACATACGAAATATTAAGCACAGTGCCTGGCACATAGTAAACATTCAACAAATGTTAGCCATGCTGTCGTTGTTAATGATAGCACATTAGCAGTGCCAACACGTTGTCTGATATCCTCCCATTAAAATATCCATGAAGATACACAAAAAGACAAACGCTGGCCGTACTCCAACGTCTGAGGAGAATTTCTTCCAGCTGTGCTGTTGATAAAGATACACATCCTGGATTACACTCTCCTTTAGAAAGCATGGAATGACCTTTTGGGAAAGAGTCTAAACTGACCCCAAATATCAACAACCCTATGCAGCTACATCCCTTCTGCATTTGGGGATTATCCTTTGAGCTTGGCAAAGTGGTCCTATTCTATCATTCCCGTAAATTCCAGTCCACACATATCCAGAAGCTACGATTCTCAGGACATGTGATGTATTACATCGTGAAATGAGTAGCTATCCAAAAGAAAACATTCTAGTGGAAATGGTAGAGTTCTGGGAACAGTACAGTAGGTAGATACAGAGTAGTGATGGAGGAAGAGGCAAGAGAAAGGATGTGGTCTTTTATGCTCTTTCTGACAAAAGAACTAATGAATATGTGTGACACAAAAGTCAGAGGGAGAGGAGAGCTCACCTCAGTCTTGCACAGTCATGGGGGATGATTGCCTGCCCAGCCAGGACTAGGGACCATGTACATGCACCTGTATTCTAAGTCTAGATTTTAAAGAAGGATACTCCATCACCCAAGTGGACAGGGAGAGAAAGCAAACAGATCCCATGGCCTCTACTTGTTGGCAAAGACTGGGACTCGATGAAGGACAAGCCTACAGTAAAAAAAAGATGTCCTATAAAAATTATTATAGCATAGAGGCAATGGAAAATTATTCTCTAGGCTCAGAGGACAATTGTAACTCTAACAATTATTTATTATAGAAGTCATAAAAGGAAGAAGTGTGCTTATTATTGTCAGTAAGATGTGAGAAGTCGTGGTCTTTCTGCAAAAGGGTAAGTGACCTTTATCAGAAATGATATGAAACAAAAAGGGAGCTGGCGAGTCAACTCCAAAAGCAACACTAATATCAATATTGGCATTGGACATGACTTTATCAAATTGAATTGTTCCTGAGGAAAAGATTAGAATAAATAAAACAAAAATAAAAATATAAGTTTTAATAAAAGAAATTATTCTTTAGTGGAAGAAAAGGTCAGCATTTGGACATTCATAGGGTTTGTTATGTTCCAGGTGACATGAGTTTATCTTCTTGATAATATTTTTTTTAATTTTAAGGAAAACAACAACGAAGAATTCTATAAGAATCCATGTAAAAAGCCCCCAGATTCTCTAAAGGAAGAAAAATCAGACTTCTCTTTGGTAATATTGAATAACTTAAGAAAATAGATCATCATCTGCACAGTTTTGAAGGAAAAAATGTGAACGAGTATTGGTCAGAAAAATCAAGTGAGGGATGAAGCTAAATTAATTCAGGAGTGTTGAATTGTAGTTCAATAGGATAGGTGGTAAACACTGAAAACGAGTGAACATGTGACATAAAAACTTAACTGTGTCAGTTAGGGTCCCATCAGGAAACAGAAACCACCTGGGCATTTCAAACACAGGGAATTTAATACAGGCCATTTGTTACTTAGGGGATTGTCTTCCTGAAGACACAAATAGGGCACTACTTCTCATACTTTATTGCGTATTCAAATCACTGGGGATCTTTTTAAAATGCAGCTTCAAATTGAGTAGGTTTGGGGTGGGGCCCGAGAGTCTGCATTTTTAAGACGTTCCCAAACGAAGCCAATGCTGCTTGTCCATGAACCATGTCTTGAATGGTAAGGAAATAGGAGAAGTTGAGGCCACCAGAGATGAGCAATAGCAGGAAGGCACAAACGTCCTTAGAGTCGAAGGAAGAGGAGATGTTATGACCAAAGCCTAGAACTTGGTGCCGTCAGCGGTATCTGGCCACACGGCCAGGCCTTCCTGCTGGGAGCTGGGACCAAGGGGAGGGGCTGCCTGGCAGGAGCTGAAGTTACAGTGGGGATGCAGCTGCTGCTAGAGGCCCAGCTGAAGGCAGGTAAATGGCCTGGCTTCTCGCCTCCTTCTGGCTGAAACTACCTTCCATGGTGCAGCACGCAGCCTCACTGCCCCTCGGCTTCTCCCTCCGGCCACTCTTAAACCTCTTTCCTTTAATATGCTGAGCAATTAAGCTCGATCCCAAATTGAGTCCAACTTCTGCCTCCAAACTGATGGAGTTCAAACATATCACAAAGGGCTCTTTCCTAGGTATAGGATCCTCCCTCTCAGAAAGAGCTGGAGAGGCGGGGTAGCGAGCAAGTGAGGCGGAATAACAAATGTGGTTTATATTAATAACAAACACAGATTTTCTTTCATGCTTATTACACCATGTAGCTCCTCTCTTTTGCCTTGAACACACCAAGCTCTCTCCCATTGCAAGGCCTCAGCAAAGGCTGATCATTTACCACGGAATGCTTTTCCCCATAATTTGTGGCTGATTAACTGTTGCTCATCATTTAGATCTTAGCTTAAGAATCTCTTATTAACAGATAGCTCCCCTAACATTCCAGATGTCATAAGATCTGCCTGAAATAATTTCTCATAACGTCTTTTCCTTGCTCTTCAATTTCAACATGAAATTAGGTATTTGTGTGATTAAGTTCCATGTCCCTGTCTCCCAGTAGGCCATAAGTTCCATGGCGGTAAAAATTGTGTCTCCTTTGTTAAATTTGGATTTTCCATGCCTGGAAAACTAGATTAATAAATGCATGCACTTCTTCATTGCATTAATATGAAAAAGTAGGTGGGGTGTTTTGGTGGCTGAAGAATATATTCCTGATTTTAAAATTTGAGAATGAATATTGAAATAAGGTGATTTTTGGAAGGTCTTTTGCTTTGATAGTAAGCTAGTTAATCAGGAGTTGATACTATTCTAAAGTTTCACAACTTGTGTCATATGTGTACCCGCATAAAACTGCCCTTTAAAAACAGATAATAACAGTTCCCATTTATTAACGCTTACTCAACGCCGGACACTGTGCTGTTCTGTAGACATTATTTCATTCAATCTTCACAACCACCTAAGAGGTTGTTATTGTTCCCATTTTACTGCTGAGGATGCTGGAACTCAGCTTGAAGGAGTCCTTCAGCTCGTAAGTAGCAGAATCAGGATTAAGACCCACGTCTTTCTGTCTTTATCAACCAATGTAACTAATTTCTGCAACTTCTAAATAACTAGTTTTAAGTTTAATTTAGTAGGCATTTTTTCCCGTTTTTCTAACTCAAGGGAAAAGCTGGGAAATGACCTAAGATGTGAACAGCATAAAGGCTTCAGGGAACTTGCTGCTGGGGCAAAAGGTAAGAAAAGTGGGCACCAGTTTGTGCAGACGTGTGGCAGCCCCGGAGGACTGGGGTGTGGAGTCTACACATCTCCCAGCCCTGAAGAGCCAGAGAGGTCTTGGCGGGAAGTTAAGTTCGAATGGGAGCCGTGAGAAAGTGTGGCATGATCCAGTGGTGTGCCAGCTCACAAGAGCCGACTGTTAAATTTTCAGGGATTTCACGAGCTGGTTATTAGATGTATCCATTATTAAAAATTAAATTTTATAAACATAATTAAAAATTATATTGGGCCGGCCCGGTGGCACAGTGGTTAAGTGAGCACGTTCTGCTTCGGCAGCCCGGGGTTCGCCGATTCGGACCCCAGGTGCAGACAAGGCACCGCTCGGCACGCCATGCTGTGGTAGGCGTCCCACATATAAAGTAGAGGAAGATGGGCATGGATGTTAGCTCAGGGCCAGTCTTCCTCAGCAAAAAGAGGAGGATTGCCAGCAGTTAGCTCAGGGCTAATCTTCCTCAAAAAAAAAAATTATGTTAAAAACGAACATAATACAAGCTCAAAACTCATCACTTCCTAAATTATTTCACTACATTTTACTCTTATCTATGCTTTTGAATGGTTTACATCTGTTGAAACTGAATGGCGGAAATACTACGCAGTGGTGTGCCACCTTGCATCTCTTCTTAACTCTGTGTTCAGTGACGTCAGATAGGTAGCTGGAAATGGTCCATTGCGAAGTGTTTACACCATGGACATTGGCTAATGCTACAAACCAGCCCCTACCCTCCCAAAAGCTGGTTGCTAAACATCTATCAGGACACCATCGGTTTAATCCCTGGGAAAGGGCAAGGTTCAGAGCCAAATATCAAAAGAAAAAAGGACAGTGATGATTTAAATGCAGCAGCCTGTGGCTGTTCCCCTTTCTTATTCGGGACAGCTAGCTCTCATGGGGCCTAGGAACGGGGATTTGGTATTTTACAAATAGAAATATTTGGTACAGGTGTTCTTTAGTTAAAAAAGAAAATAAAAGGAAAATGCTGATGGGAATGCAGTTATGAATAGAATTTCAACACTTTTGATACAAATTCCATTGGAAAAATTTTTAGGGGCTAGAAAAATCTCATTATATTAAATAGTTATAGATAGGATGAAGGATTCTTTTTTTATTTAGAGCTGATTAAACTTGGAGGTGAGGTGTGAAGTTTAAGCCATGTTTACAGATTTTACACATGCCACATCTGCGTCTGTCCTGCTACTGCCCTGTTGTCCATGACGACAGAAAGCTGTGAGAGCTTTGTGCCAAGTTTGGAATGTCTCTGGCTCTTGTTACATTTGGAAAAGGCTCTGGGATGTGCCTGAAGAAGCCGAGAATTATTTATAACAGGTAAAGCTAACTGTGATATAATGCAATGGTGGGACTCAGTTAAAAGCTATTGTCAGCACCAGAATTTTGGCTGTGCTTGTATAATCGGTTTTCCATAAGGGCTTTCACTGACTTTCGAAATCTGATTCTTAGCAACCCAGGCAATATGGTAAAGAACATGAAAATTTATGGAAATGTTCAATTTGAATTATGTGGGTGAGAGCTGGGTCTCCTCAATACCTGGTACATTTTTCCTGGCAGGATTTTCCTGGTTGCTTGAAAGTCTTAATTACAAAGTCATTAATTACAAGGTAATATGTACTTACTGTAAAAACTCAATAGCATAGATTATGAGTATCTTATAAACTCACAACCCAAAACTCCAGAGGTCATACCCCATAAATAAGCAGTTTATGTAGTGTTCCAGACTCTATCTATCCATTAGCACGGAACACATATTTATAAGAAAATCAAATGAGATCGTGTTGCTCTGCAATCTGCTTTTTTGTTTTTTTCTTTTTTAAAAATTGTGATGTTATCACACATGCAGATGATTATATAAGTAGAGGTGTACATTTTAATGAATTATAATTAAATGTACACCAGTGCAACCTCTACTCAAGTTAAAAAGTAGAAAATTGCCTGCGCCTGAGAAGCTCTCTGTGTTCCTTCGTGATCACACGCAGTCTTCCACAGGGAGCCATGGCCTTGATTTTTGTGACAAGCATTCTCCTGCTTTTCTTCATGCTTGTATCACCTATCTATGTATCGCTAAACGATATTTGGTTAGTTTTGATTATTTTGAACTTTATATGAAAAGAATAACACTGAATTCATTTTTCTGTGGCTTCTTTCTTTCATTCGGTATTATCAACGAGATTAATTCATGTTGCTGCATGTAGCTCCAGCTCATTCATTTTCATTGATGTATAATACTCCATTGCATGGATAGAAATCAATTTGTTTATCTTTTGGACTGTTGATGGACATTTGTATTGTTTCCAGTTTTCTTGATACTATAAATAACTGTATTGTAAAATTTTGTGTACATCTCCTGGTGGAAGTGTATGAAAGGTTTCCTATATGTACCTAGGAGAGGAATTGTTGGTTCATGGCGTTTGCAGATGTTTGTCTTTACTAGGTAATCTAAATTGTATTCTAAAATAGTTTTAACCAATTTTCCCTCTGACCAAAATGGATGAGAGGTCCTATTTCTTTACATCTTTGCTAACACTTGGTATTGTCAGACTTAAAAATTTTTGCCTGTATGTAGAATTTCATTGTGCTCTTAATTTGCATTTATCTGATTCCAAATGGGGCTAAGATTATTTTTTACATGATTAGTGACCATTTTGGTTTTCTCCTCACAAAATGTCTATTCAAATCACTTGTCCATTTTTCTTTTGAGTTGTTTGTCTTTTATTTCATGATTCTTAAGTATTCTTTACATGTAATTTTTCACCAAATCTAAGGTGTCATTGATTAAAAAATGCACTGATATTTTATGTTACATTAAGAAAAAAAGAACATTATCAATTAAATGATAACCTGCCATTGATTGTGACATGCAGCCAATTTCTGAGATGGTAAAATGTGGAAAAATGTGTGTCATAGAAACAAAACATGTGGTATTCTAGATACAAAAACTTTGCCAGTTATATGTGTTGCGAACAGCTTCCCCTGAGGGGTGGCTTAGTTTTCCCTCTCTTTATGGTTCTAAGATTTTTTTGTTTTTTTGAGGAAGATTAGCCCTGAGCTAACATCTGCTGCCAATCCTCCTCTTTTTGCTGAGGAAGACTGGCCCTGAGCTAACATCTGTGCCCATCTTCCTCTACTTTGTATGTGGGACGCCTACCACAGCATGGCTTGACAAGCGGTGCCACGTCCGCATCCGGGATCCAAACTGACGAACCCTGGACCGCCGAAGCAGGATGTGCTCACTTCACTGCTGCGCCACTGGGCCGGCCCCGGAAGTTCTAAGTTTTAATGGAGTCAAACTTATCTACCTTTTTCTCTATGGTTTTTATCTTTTTGTATCTTGTTTAAGAAAGCCTTTCCTATTGTGAAATAATAAAGATATATTATTTTCTAAAAGTTACATAGCTTTACTTTTCTCATTTCCTCTTTAGTCTACCCAGAATTAATTTTAGATATGGTGTGAAGTAAGGGTTCAATAGTGTCTTTTTCATTCTGGCCTATTTCCTTCTGAGTGAGTTTGATTCTGGGTTCTATTCTTCTCCATTATTTGTCAGCCTTTGTGCCAACACTGTGCTGGATTTCCTGTACCTTAGCATCTGTTAGAGCAGGTCCTTCTCCATTTGTTCTTCTTTAAGAGCATTTTGGTTATTCTTGACTCTTTGGACACATTTATCACACACACACACACACACACACAAATACCTCCAAACAAAAAATTGCTAGAACTTTAAGATGGCATTGAATCTATAGACAAATTTAAGAAGAAATGATATCATTATAATATTGAGCCTTACAATTCCTCGTTGCAATATGTATCTCCATTTTTGGAGGAGTCCTAACTAATTTCTCCTGATAATGTTTTATGGTTTTGAGAGTCTCTTGCACATTTTCTGTAAGGTTTATTCTTGGGTATTTTTTATGCTATTGAAAGCAGTATTTGTGCTTTGTTGCTGATAAAAATATAATTGAGGTTTGTATATTGCCCTTGTATTCAGCAACATTTCATTAATTCACATTTATTAATTCTAATAATTTATTGGTAGATTTCAAAATAAAAATTCTATATATACAATCATAACATCTGTGGGTAATATCCATTCTATTTCTTTTGGTTTTTTGCCTGCCAAATGCATAGCCGAGGATTTCTAGTATAATACTGAACAGAGGTAGTAATAGTGGGCAGTTTTGTCTTATTCCCAATCCCCAAAATAGTGTTTCATAGTTCAACAGTAAGGATGATGTTTGCTGTTGGGTTTTTGTGTGTGTGTGCGGTTATCCTGTATGAGACTAATGAATTTCCTTGGGTTCAAAGCCAAGCTTCATGAATAACTAGCTGGATGGTGTTTGGGAAGTTACTTTACGTCTCCATGAGTTAGTTTTCTCATCAAAAAAAAAGTATGTCCTACTCTAGGTCCCTAATAAACAGAGACTGGGATAATGATTAAGGGCTAGTACCTTACGTGAGAGGTGTAATCCCAGGGCAGCAAGAATCAGCGACAGGGAAAGTGAGGCAGGGCATATGGGAAGCAATGGAGGTGATGCCTTCCTGGCCTGGCCACCGTCTCAAGACCAGCTACCAAGACACAGCCCGCTGCTCAGCAGGTGAGGCTCTCAGCGGTGCAAGATGCCTCCAGATGGGCCGAATGACAATCAGGTCTCAGAGCCGTCACTGGTTGGCGGATGGAGAGGGGGTCTACCCTCCAGCTCCCTGTCTTTTCCTGGGGGTCAACATTTGCCCCACTGGGAGTTAACTTTCCCTCATCTCTGAGTTGCACCATGAGGCTTTTTGGTAGCTGTGGGCAGCCAGATCCCATTCCCTGTGGAGTGGCATTTCATCGGCGTCTGGAGGTGGTGGGAGGAGCCGGGGCCTCCAGGTGAGGGGCTGGCCAGCCTCAGGCAGCAGGACCACAAGGACCTGCATGCAGTCCTTTGGCTGAGGTGGCGAGTGAGGCAGAGCAAATGGCTGACAGTCCAGGAGACAGTTGAGATTTCGAGACCCTGAGAATGTGCACAAAAACGTCAGTTTATGGGGGTACCTACATCACAGGGTAGTTGTGTAGATTAAACACGTTACTAATTGCAGCATGCGTAGAAAAGTGCCTGGTATGGAGTGAGTCTCGGATACTACTTGCTAAAACGCGATCCAACTTACCATCTTCTCTACAGACACTGATCTTTGTGAAATGCTTAGAAAAGTCTTCTCTACTTAGCTATTATAAAAATAGCATCCATCTGGATTTTATTTTGGCATATGAAGTGAGGTCAGAACCACGCTTTATGTTTTTCCAAATGACTTGACAACAGTCCAAACACCATATATTGGATATTCCATACTTCTCCCTTTGCTTTGAAATTTGATTTATAATAGATTAAATTTGCATATTTATTTGCTAATTTACCCATTTTTATTCTGTTCCATTGATATGTCTACAAATTCTATTGTACTGTTTTAAGGATGGTAGCTTATGATAACGACGTATTGTATGACATCTTCCCATTTCTTGTTCTTTTTTTTTTTCTAAGGATTTTCTCGGCTATTATCATATGTTTATAATTTTAGATGAAGTTAAGAATCATTTTTGCAAGTTCCTTCTAAAAAAATCCTGCTGGGATTTTGATTATGAATACGTTGAATTTATAGTTTAATTTAGGAAAAATTTATGATGGTGAAATTTACTTTTAAAAAACAAGATATCTCTCTCAATTTATTCAAGATTTAACGTTCTTAGTAGAATTTTTTTAGTTTCTGATAAGTCCCAACATTTCCTGTTACATTATTCCTAGATAATTTATGATTTTCTATAGTTGTGAATGGAATGTTTTCTTCTATCATTTACGTGATTATTTACTTGATTATTGTTTGTCCATCAGAAATCTATGAGATTTGTTTTTAATTTTTTAGCAGCTTATCATTATTTTTGTTGGTGAGGCCCTGAGCTAACATCTGTTGTCAATCTTCCTCTTTTCGCTGGAGGAAGATTGTCACTGAGCTAACGTCTGTGCCGGGCTTCCTCTATTTTATGTGGGACGCTGCCACAGCATGGCTTGAGGAGTGGTGCTAGGTCTGTGCCCAGGATCCGGGCCTGCCAGTCCCAGGTCGTCAAAGTGGAGTGTGCAGACTTAACCACTACACCACCAGGCTGGCCCTTGTAGCAGCTTTATTGAGATACACTTTACAGTATTGTAGAATTCACTCATTTCAAATGTGCATTTCAATGATTTTATTGACATTACTAAGTGTTGCAACTATCACTATAAATTAATTTTAGAATATTTTCCTTCCTCCAATGAGATCTTTTATGCCTATTTACAATTAATCCCAGTTCCCATCCCCAGCCCCAGGTGAGCACTAATTTACTTTCTGTCTCTATAAATTTTCTGGACAATCCATATAAATGAATCATACAATGTGTAGTCTCTCGTGTCTGGCTTTCTTTCACTTAGCGTAATGTTTCTCAAGGTTCATCTATGACGTAGCCCGTGTGAGTGGCTTGTTTCTTGGTACTGCTGAATACTATTCCACTGGATGTTGAGCCCACATGTTGTCTGTCCATTCACCAGCATTACGAATAATGCTCCCATGAACATTCACGTGAAGTCTCGTGTGGACATACGTTTTTATTTCTCTTAGGTAGAGACGTATGAGTGGACTTGTTGGGTTGTATGGTAACTTTACATTTAACTTTTTGAGAAACTGCCAAACTGTTTTCCAAAGTGGCCATACTATTTTACATCCCCCCAGCAGTGTATGAAGGTTCTCTACTCACTTTCAAATATTTGTTTAATATGTGACTATCTTATTGAACAATCTTTTATTTTTTTAATAGCTTTTCTGTTGATGCTTGTATTGGTATGTGCTTGCAATTGCAAGTGACATCCTACTGATTCAAGCTGGCCAAAAGGAAAAAGAGAAAAGTATTAGTTTATGTAATTAAGAAGGACAAATGAACTGCTGATCACACATAACTACAATTCAGGGCCTTAAAAGACAATCAGAAGATCTCTTTTTCTCTCAGCTGTGTTTCCTAATATTTATTAGTCTTGAACATCTTGACACATGGATGATAGATGCTGAAGGATGATACAGTTTTTCTCCTTTGATTTCTTTATGGAATGAATTATATTGATCAATCTTTTGCTATTGTACCACTGTTGAATCTCTAAAACAAACCTCAGTTGACCATATGGTATATAACTTTATATATTGCTGCATTTGACTTGTGATGCTTTGTTTAGAATTTTTCTTTCTAAATAAATGGATGAGCTTGATCTTCTTTGTTTTATACTATCTTTAACCAATTTGGTTATTAAAATGTTTGCTGGTAAAATGAGTTGGAAAGTTTTCTATATTTTTACGTGGCTTGGAATAATTTAAACAGAGTTATGATAATTTGTCCCATAGCTTGGCTGAAGCTTGGTTCTGAACCCATGTGGACTTAGTGCCATTTTCAACGATAGGTTTCTTGTCATTTTTCAACAGCTTTGATAATTAGTCTATTCAACATTTCTTTCTTTCCTCTTGGGTTAATGTTGGCAATTTTTATTTTGTTAGGAAATTGTCCATTTCCTGTAGATTTTCAGATTTGTGGCTAGGGAGGTTGCATGCAATATTCTCTCTTAATTCTTTTAATCTCTATTATGTCTTTGGTTAGAAATTGGTTATACCAGTTTACAGCTCCACGTAAAATGTAAACGGGTTTCTGTTTCCTTATATCTTCCTCCACTCCTGATGTTATCAGATGATAAAAAAAATTTGCCAAACTGCTGTGTACAAATTTTATTGCATTAACTTCCATTTCCCTGATTATAAATGAACGTCAATTTTTGTTTATGAGTTTATGAGTTTTCGGTTCTCTGCCACTGCCGAATGTGTGTTCATACCTTCATCTGCCTTAAAAACTTACTTGTGACTTCTGGCGCTGGTCCGGATGGATCAAGTCTGGTACAGCCTTTATTTCCCACAGATGACAACTAATGGCTCTGAATGGAATTGAAAAAAAAAACCTACTTGAAGACTCTGAAAAAGAAAAAATAATATTCAAATTGGGGAGGGAAGTCTGATCTTAAGAACAATCAATATGGGAATTAATTTCTTGGTTTTGTTTCCTCCTTTGTCCCCTAGCTTTACCCCAAGGGTGGCACGATTACAGAACTGGAACAGGATGGACAACAAAAGCTCAGAGAAAAGCTTTTCCTTCTGGAAAGAAGACAAGGGAAGACTTCATATTTGAAGTGAGTTTCCTATAGCCGGCATGTATGGGGCCTCATCTTTTTATCCAATCTGACAATTTTTGCCTTTTAATTAGGGCAATTAGACCATTTACGTATAATATGATTAAGTTGAGATCTAGCTTCCTTTTTTTCCTATTTGTCCCGTCTATCCTTTGTTCTCTTTTCCCTCTTTTTCTAACTGCTTTTGGATTAATTGACTATGTTTTGTGATTCTGCTTTATCTGCTATGTTAGATAATTAGCTGTAACTCTTTCTTCTTATTTTAGAGGTTGCTTTAGGGTTTATAACATACACCTTTAACTTATTACATTCTACCTTCAAGTGCTATTATACCACTTCGTATACAGTACGAGAACTTTTCAATAGTATGCTTCTATCTTTCCTCCTAAACTTTAAGCTATTGTTGTTATATGTTTTACTTTTATATAGGTGATAAAACCCAAACTAACTAGTTATTGCTTTTGTTTAAAGAATCAATTCTCTTTACAGGCATTTATATAATAAGAGAAAAATCTTATATATTTACCCAAGTACTCACCATTTGCCGTGCTCTCTCTTCCTTTGCATAGATCCATATTTTCATCTGATAGATTCTTGCTTCTGCCTGAAGGACTTCTTTTAAAATTTCTTGGGTCTGCTGGTGGTGAATTCTTTCAGCTGTTGAATATCTGGAAAGAAATCCATTTCACCTTCATTTTTGAAAAGTATATTATTCCTGGGTATAGAATTCTAGGCTGGCAGTTTATTTTCTCTCAGCATTTTAAAGATGTTGTCTGTCGTCTTCTTACTCGCATTGTTTCTAGGCAAGTTATCTTTGTTCCCCTGTATGTTACATATTGGGTTTTTCTTTTCAGATTTATTGAGGTATAACTGGTGACTAAAATTGTAAGTTATTTACAGTATACGTCATGGTGACTTGATGTACACATACATTGTGAAGGGATTCCCACTGTCCAGTTAAGTAACAAATGCGTTCCGTCACATATTTATCTTTCTTTTGTGTGTGTGAACATTTAAGTTCTCTGTTAGCAAGTTTCAATTATAGAGCACAGTGTTAGCAACTATATTCACTACGTTTTATGTTAGAGCCTCAGACTTTATTCATTTTACAGCTGAACGTTTGTACCCTTTCACTACCCTCTCTCTATTTCCCCAATCCCCAACCCCTGGCAACCACTTTTATACTCTGTGTCTACGAGCTTGACTTTTTTTGTGTGTGTTTTAGATTACACATCTAAGTGATACCACGCAGTATTTGTCTTTCTTTGTCAGGCTTGTTTCAGTTAACATAATGCCCTCAACTTCTATCCATGTTGTTGCAAATGGCAGGATTCCCTTCTTTCTCGTGGCTGAGTAGTATTCCATTGTATATTTACCACATCTTCTTTATCCGTTCATCCACTGATGGAAACTTAAGCTGTTTCCATAGCTTGGCTATTGCAAATAATGCTGCGATAAACATGGGAGTGCAAACATCTCTTCAATATCCTGTTTTTATTTCCTTTGGATATATATATCTAGAAGTGGGATTGCCAGATCAAATGGTAGTTCTATGTTTAATTTTTTGAGGAACCTCCATATGATTTTCCATCGTGAATGCACCAATTTACATTCCCACCAACAGTGCACAAGGGTTCCCTTTCCTCCGCGTTTTTGTCAACACTTGCTATCTCTTGTCTTTTTGATAAAACCATTCTAACAGGTGTGAGGTGATAGCTCATTGTTTGCATTTCTCTGGTGTCTAGTGATGTTGAGCTCCTTTTCACATGCCTATTGGCCATCTATATGTCTTCTTGGGAAAGATATCTGTTCAGTTCCTCTGCCCATTTTTTAAAGAATTACTTGCTTTTTGCTGAGTTTTGTGTAGTTTTCCTAACACGATTTATTTAAGAAGCTGTCCTTTCTCTATTGTGTATTATTGGCTCCTTTGTCATAAATTAGTTGACCATATATGCATGAGTTTATTTCTGGGCTCTCTATTCTGTTCCACTGATCTATGTGTCTGTTCTTATGCCAATACCATACTGTTTTGATGACTATAGCTTTGTAATATAGATTGAAATCAGGAAGTGTATGTAACACATTGTTTTGTCCTAATTTTTAAAAAAATCTGGCTGCTTTGAAGTTTTTTTTAATCACTGGTTTTGAAGAATTTGGTTATGATGGGCCTTTGTATAGTTTTCTTAATATTTCTTATGTTTGGGGTTTGTTGAAATTCTTGGATCTGTGGGTTTATACATTTCATCAAATTATGAAATATTATAGTCATTATTTCTTGAAATATTTTTTATGCTCCCACCTTTCCATCCTTTAGGGACTCCAGTTGCAAATACTATGCTCATTTCAAAAAGTTTTCCTGGGGACCAGCTCCATGGCCCTGTGGTTGAGTGGTTAAGTTTATGCACTCTGCTTTGGTGGCCCAGGGTTTTGCCAGTTCGCATCCTAGGCGCAGACTGAGC
Organism: Equus quagga; assembly: GCF_021613505.1. Lineage (NCBI taxonomy): Eukaryota > Metazoa > Chordata > Mammalia > Perissodactyla > Equidae > Equus > Equus quagga. The sequence goes on from NC_060280.1 coordinate 16,905,881, forward strand.
AACGCTCATCAAGCCACACTGAGGCAGCCTTCCACGTGCCACAACTAGAAGGACCTACAACTAAAATATACAACTATGTACTGGGGGGCTTTGGAGAGAAGAAGGAAAAATAAAATCTAAAAAAAAATAAAAAATAAAAAGTAAAAAGTTCTCTTTTCTTTCTGCATTTCTTTTTCTGGATAGTTTCTATCATTCCATCTTCAGGTTCATTAACCTTTTCTTCCACAAAATCTAATTTGCCATTAAACCTATTTAGTATATTTTCTATCTCACACACATTGTAGTTTTCTTCTCTAGAAGTTTTATTTGGTTATTTTTTAATATCTTCCATATCTCCACTTACCTTTGTTTTAATGTGTGGAATATAGTTATAGTAACCGGTTTAATGACTATCTTTGTTAATTCAAATATCTGTGTCAGTTCTGGTTTGGTTTCAATTTATTTACTTATTTTTTCTCTTTATTGGTCATATTTTCCTCCTTTGTTGTATCTGGGAATTTTTTATTGCATCTCAGACATTGTGAATTTTTCCCTAAGGGGTGCTGGATACTTTTGTTTTTAGCCCTTTCTTCCAGGACAGAGTTAAGTCACTTGAAATAGTTTGATACGTTCAGGTTTGGCTTTTAAGATTTACGAGGCAAAGCTGACGGAGGGCTCGGTAGAGGACTAATTAATTGTTCTCCTGTGTTGATGCAAGAGGCTTGTGTGTACTCTACCTCACACTCTGAGAGTCATGAGGTTTCCCAGCCTGGCTGGTGCGAACAGGCACCATTCCTAGTTATGCACGAGCACTGGGCACTAGCACTTAAAAATCCTTTGGATGGTTCTTTCCCCAGCCTTGGCCAGGTTCCTCACACACATGTGCTTCTCATACTCAGCTGAAAACCCCAGGGGACCCTCTGCAGATCCTTGGAGCTCCCTTTGTGTGATGCTCAATCTTCTCTTGTACTCCGTCCTGCAAATCCTGGCCACCTCGGTCTCCCCAGGCTCCCAGCTACATCTCCTCAAGTCAAGGAGGAATTCCTTTGGATGAATTGATCCCTTTGTTATTATTAAATGTCTCTTTTTATTCATCACAATATTTTTTGTTCTAAACCTTGATATTATTAATGAGATGACATCCTTCTAAGTATTCTACTCAATGTCCTTGAATTACGAGGGTTTTCATGCTGCCTGGCAGGAAAATGAACTATTCCTGGCTTTGTGTGAGCTTTGGGGATTGTTCTTTCTGCTCCTTTTGGTTGATTCTTTCTCCATCCTTGGGTAGTTTCCTCACAAGCATGCGCGGATCTCTATTCAATTGAAAACTCCAGAGGCTCTGATGATCTCTGGAGCTCTCTTTTGAGGCATCTTTATTATTTCTGACTCTCTGTCCTGTGAGCTCTTAGCCACCCAGCCTCCCCCTGTCTTCAGCTCTCTCTCCTCAGCTCAGAGAGCCTGCAAGCCTCTGCCTCCGTTCTCCCTTCTGGCGTTGTGGTCTGGAAATTCTCTCCAAGCGGTAAGCTGAGGCAATTGTTGGGCTCACCTTCCGTGTTCCCTTTCTCTCAGGTGTCACTGTCCAGGATTGTCTGATGTCCAATATCTGAAAACCATTGTTTCATAGATTTTGTCCTTTTTTTGGGTTGTTTCAGATGGAAGATCAAATCCAATCTCTGTTCCTTCATATTGGCCCAAGGTGGAAGTTCTCATCTTTAATAACTTTAAAAGTATCTACTTTATGGATGGATGCAGACTCTATCTAAGATTCCTGGTGATTACATTGTGTTTTATGCGGTGCATACTGTCATTCACTCATGGTGAATTATGTTTTCAAATGTTAACATTGTTAGATTTTATTATGAGCTCATCTTCGGTGGATCTTTTCTGTCAGAATCCTATGCAGCCTGTGTTGAAGGCTTGTCCCTCTAGAGTCGTTTTTTGCTCCTTCTATCAGATTCTGTTAATTTCTCAGTTGCACAGTGTTTCCACAGATAAAAACCCACTGAAGATGAGCTCACAAAATGTATGAAATCATTGTTTTCAGATATTGGACATCTTCGGTGTCCTCAGATCCCATGGAGAGTGTAAATTCGAGGTCCAAACCCACGTATGGTACAGGCCCACATTTTCGAACGATCAGGAGAGAGATTTCTTTTTTTCAGTCTGGAGCCTAGGAAAAGACTGACAAACCTTCTTATGATCCTTGCGCGTTGATGGATAGTTTTTTTTCCCCTAGAAGGTGCCAAACTTTGTGTAGCTATCTCGTTTGTAACTCCTGGCATTACATGAGGCTTTTCTGTCCTCACATGGATGTTGAAACCCAAATCCCTAGATTACTGAAACTAGTATCTCCCTCCCTCCAGGGCCTTCGCAGAGTCAGTGCCCACATTTATTGTTCTGATTTTCAGTTTCCTCTTCCAGGATGTGGAGATTTCTATTTACTTCTTACATCGTTAACTATTAAAAGTATATATATGAATAAAAAATATATACCTTCAGATAACTACATGTTTTCTTTTTGATTACTAGTTAGTGGCAACTTAGTGAGGCTTCCAGCCTTCAACACTTTGACGTTAAAAAATAAGTACCTAGAGGGGCTGGCCCCGTGGCCAAGTGGTTAAGTTTGCGCACTCTGCTGCAGGCTGCCCAGTGTTTCGTTGGTTCGAATCCTGGGTGCGGACATGGCAGTGCTCATCAAACCACGCTGAGGCAGTGTCCCACATGCCACAACTAGAAGGACCCACAATGAGAAATATACAACTATGTACATGGGGGCTTTGGGAAGAAAAAGGAAAAAAATAAAATCTTTAAAAAAAATAATAAGTACCTAAGGGCTTGCCTGGTGGTGTAATAGTTAGGTTCATGTGCTCTGCTTCCAGGACCCGGGTTCACGAGTTCAGCTCTTGGGTGCAGATCTACACACCGCTTGTCAAGCCATGTTGTGGCAGCATCCCTCATACAGGATAGAGGAAGATTAGCACAGGTGTTAGCTCAGTGACAATCTTCCTCAAGCAAAAAGAGGAAGATTGGCAACTGATGTTAGCTCAGGGCCAATCTTCCTCATCAAAAAATAAAAAGTACCTAAATACAGATAAGAGAAAGGGTATTCATAAAGATATGATCAGTAATTAAAGGAAATAGTGGTTGGATAATGGGACAAGGGAATGAACAAAGCAAGAAGAGTGGGATCCAGGCAGATAAGAACAGGTACAGTGAGACCAACAGTAGTCATGGATTGAGTGCTAACTATGAGCAGGGCACCTTACATGTGGGTCTCATTGATCCGCCCTTTAAGGAAGGTAATAGTGTCCCCAGGGACACCATTATATCTTTATTATAATATTTATATAATAAATACAATTATTTATTATAATATCTTACTGTTATTTTGTAGTAAGAATGTGCCACTACACACACACACATGTACACACACATATATGTATCTCTATACATATATACAGATATGCACACATATATACTTATTAGATACAATAATGATAATTTTGTCTGTATCTATATCTCCAAAGCAGGATTTTTAGTGGTGATTCAGGCTATACGTGCTATCATGTCTGTCTGATTTTGTTGCTGGGAATCAGCTGGATGCCAGGCCTGGACACTCTTGAGCAGGGTTCAGCAAAACTTTTCCATAAAGGGCTAGAGAGTTAACATTTTTGGCTTGCAGGCCACATGTTCTCCTGTTGCAAATACTCAGTTCTGCTGTTGTAGCATGAAAGCAGCTAGAAACAATACAGAAATGAATGGGTGTGGGCACGTTCCAATGAAATTTTATTGACAAGAACAGGCAGCGGGCCAGATTTGGTCCATGGGCTGTAGTTTGCTGAGCTCTGTTCTTGAGCCTATTCCGTGATGAAATGCCATAATCACATCAACGTATCCACAAACCAAGGCATCCGCTGTACTCGTGGGACTCGCAGGGGCTGATCCGGGTAGAGAGAATCTGGATGGCAACTCTTGGAACTCCAGGAGATGTTGAGAGACAATGAGATGAAACTCTCTGGCATGCAACTCTTCTTATCACAGCCTGACTGCAAAGAGAAGCTAACAGTGTTGGTGTTGGCCAGCAGGCTTTTCATAAAGATAGTTATACTATTCCACGGAAGTTTGACTCATCCTTGCCTTCCCAGAGCCTGGTGTGACTGGTAGAATGCCTAAAGTGAGGTTACATTTTTAGGGTATTAGATGTGAGATAGGGAAGTGGTCAAGTTTTAAGGAAATTTTTTTTTATTAGTTAGATTTAGTTTTAATTTTAAGTTAGTTTAGTAGTTGTACACAAAGACAGGGTGGCTGGCCCAAATAGTGATTTTCCAGTCATGATAACTTCCCTTTTGAATATCATTAATTTTAAATTGGCACCTACTGACCTGAGTTGACTGCTCAAGGATCTGGGACCCAGGGAATAGACGGGCCCTGAAGAGCACTGTCCTGAGCGTTGAGGCTGAGTGAGTTCATTCCGTGTACTGCAGAGCATTTACAGAAATTATCATGAATATTAGTTGGCTTTCAGTTTGAACCAGGGCTTTCTTGTATAGTTTTTCGTTTGTTCGTTTTCCTCCTGCAGTTTCTAATTACCTTTCTGTTTTTATATTGATAAAACGATAATGTGCTTTCATCTTACAATCTAATCTATCCAGCTTCCATTTTTAAATAAAACTTTCTGTTTAATTTTTTGAATATGGAATACATTCCTAATCATCAAATATCAGGAATTCTAAAACAATCTCCTTCCCACTTTATTCCTATATTTGCTCAACTTCCATAATAGGTAACCACTGTTATTAGTTTCTTAATATTGCTTTCATTGAATTTTTATGCATATGCAAGCTGGTGTACGTAATTTTTTTTCTTCTTCCCTTTTTACACAAGAGGTAACATAAATATTTTTCTGCATCTTGCTCTTCACTTAACGATATATCTTGGTGATCTTTTCATGTTAATCCATAAAGAGCTTTTTCATATGTTTTTGCAGCTGTGGTTTTCATTGTATAAATAACCATAGTGTATTTAATCCTTATTTTATTGACATTCTAATCTTTGGCTAACGTCCACAATGTTGCAACAAATAACCCTGTCCATTGGTCATTCTGCATGTGCCTAAGTATAGAATAAATTCCAGAGAGTGAATTTCTGGGTCATAGATTATATCCGTTTGAATTCTGACAATTATTGGCAATTTTCCCTCTACGTGGGTTGTACCAATTAAAATTCCTAATAAAGACGTGTGAAAATGCATGTTTCCTCAAAGCAGCATCATTGTACCATTCTAAAACCTTTTGGATTTTGCTAGTCTGATGGGAGAGAAATAATGCTAAGTATAGCTTTGGTTTACATTTCTTTTATTACGAATAAAGGTGAGCATTTTCTTATACATTTTATGAGCTGCTTACATATTTTTTCTGTAAATTTTTCATATCCCTTTTCATCTTTTTTAATGGAGTTTAGTTTTTTTCTTTTCTATGTCTAGGACATTTTATATTGTAGGGAGATTAGCCCTCTGCTCTCCTATGAATTGCAAATATTTTCCTGATTTGTCATTTATCTTCTGCTATTTTGATTATTTAATAAGTTAAAGTTGACTGTGGTTGTCATAATTCTTTTTTGTCTTGAACTAGTTTCTGTTTGTTTGTTTCTCATTGCAGTCAAATTTAGCTATCTTTATTCGCGGCTTTTCAATTTCATGTTTTAATTGGAAAGGTCTTCCCCTCTCCAAGGTCATAAAAATTCTCCACTATTTTTTCTACTACTTTGTGATTATTTTACTTTATGTTTCAAAATTGGATCCTTGGAATTTACCCTAGTGCGCAATATGAGTTATGGATCTAACCACAGTCTACCCTCATCATTCACAGATTCTGCATTCACAAATTCGTCTACTTGTTAAAATTTATTTGTAACCCCCAAATCAATACTCACAGCACTTTCACTGTTTGTGCACATACAAGGGGTGGCAAAAATTTGAGCCTCCTGACACGTGTGCGTTCCCAGCTGAGGCTGAACGAGGCGATGCTCTCCACCTTCTTGTTTCAGCTCTAGCGCTGTAAACGAGCGTCTATTTGGTGCCACATTTTTCGCATTTCTGGGCTGTTTGCTGGTGACGTCACTTTGAAATGGCCGCCACGTGTGGTGTTGAAGTGCCGTGTAGTGTTCTCAAGCACAAGAAGGCTCCGATATGCCTTATGGAAAAAATACGTGTGCTAGATAAGTTTTCTTCAGGCAAGAGTTATAGTGCTGTCGGCCTTGAGTTCAATGTTAACGAGTCAACAGCATATATTAAACAAAATGTCTTTAAACAGAAACACCCATAAAACAAGGTATGCGTTGACCAGCTGATGAAAATGTCGTGACCAGCGGCTTACAGAAACCTAACCCCATATAACTCCTGGCAAAAAAGTTTCAGTATTCATTAATTCAGCGTTTGCAGCATCTTTGTAGAATGTAACCACTGCGAATGAGAATCAACTGTCTATGGTTTTTCAAGATGGCTGCTAACTGCCCCACCGCCCCGCTGCGTGATTCACCTTCCCTGGTGATTTGAGGTGTCCCTTTTATCGTCCACTAAAGGCTCATTTCTTATTTTGTTTTATTGGTCAGTCTGTGAATTCATGTACCAAGACCACATGAGGCTTTATAAAAAAGTTTTAAAGTATGCTCAGCATAGTTTCTTCCTCACTGCTCTTCATTTTTAGCTTTTTCCAGAATATTTTTGTTTTCGTCTTTTGCATAAACTTTACAGTCACCTTTTCCAGTTTTGAAAAACTTACTGGTATTTTTATTGAGTTAATTTATAGATTAACTCAGGGATAATTGACGTTTTTATGATATTGAGTCTGCCTACCCACTCAGGCAAATCTTTTATTTCCTTCAGGAGTTTCAAAGTTTTCTTTATACAGGCCTTGCAGATGTCCTTACTATTATTGTTATACTACTTTTACAACTATTAATTCTACGAGATTGTCAGTCTCAGAAATCTGCAGGGCCTCTATGGAGGATGAGAAATAAACACACACACTCTGAGCCTAGTTGATATATTTAAAGAATATTTTCACAAGAATGTTAAAGAGGGAGAAACATAAATAACAAACAAATGTGGAGTGGAAGGAATGACATGGGGAGATTAATGAAAATGTAGGAAAGGCTTCATGGGTTCCAGGCTTTATTATGTGTCAGGCGCTAAGTACTTAACAATTATAAATTCATGTAGTCCCACAGCAACCCTAAAAGATGGATATATTATCATCATTACCCCCATTTCCCAAGTGAGGAAACTGAGGTAGACAGAGGCCTGAGGTTACACAGCTGGTTGAGGGAGCAGCTGGGTTCAGACACAGCCGACTGGCTTCCAGGGTCAGGCTCGTAACTGGATGTTGTACTGTGTTATATGGAGAAACAGTTGGAATGGGGACTAGATTATTACAGCCCCAAGTATTAAAACACCAAAGTGTAGAAAGTAAATAACTTGCAGAACACATCTGAGATTGTTATTCATTACTTGAGAAGGATCTCATAGTGTCATTGACACTGTGGAGATGGGAACTGGACTAGAATATGGGGAAAGAAGAGTCACCTTTACTCCAAGAGACAGCCCATGAGAAGGGGCAGGGATGGAATGGGGGTCACTTGAGTCAGAATCAATGAGCCTGGGGGTGCTGAGGACACCTGTAGGACTCTGTGGCAGGTCACACGGCTGTGGGGAGGCATTGAATGATGCCATCAGACCCAGATGACAGAAGTGGCAGATATAGCCACCACAAAGAGTTGTCTCTCTGTATCTTTCCCCCAAACCTCAGATTCAGCTAACAGCAGAATGATTGACAAACAGATTTATGAGTAATTTAGTCTCCAGGAACCCTAAGAAGTGACCTGAAGAAATTCAACTATTTCTTATTTTGACCAATGAGGAGAGACTGGCTGGTTTAATGGGACTGGGAGGGAACTTAGTTAAATAGCTATAAATCTCTAAAAAGTATTTGGTCAAGTGACCACATCATCTCATTTCGTTAGAGTTGAGGGTAGCAAGATGTGTACCCTAACGTTCAGGGTGAAACATTCTAAAGGGATAAAATATAATATAGGAATGAATCTATAGATTGAAACTGTGGAAAGGAAAAGAATGTAGGAAGATTAAGAAGAGATAAAGGAGGGGCCGGCCCCATGGCCGAGTGGTTAAGTCCGAGCTGTCTGCTTCGGCGGCCCAGGGTTCGCCAGTTTGGATCCTGGGTGTGGAACTAGCACCACTCATCAGGCCATGCTGGGGCAGTGTCCCACACAGAAGAATTGGAAGAACCTACAACTAGGATATACAACTATGTACTTGGGGGGCTTTAGAGAGAAAAAAAAAAAGAGATAAAGGAGATAATTGACATTAATTATGTGCTGACTGTGCCTCTGTGCTTTACACACATGTTGTGGCTCAGGAATAGACCATTAAGACAATGAAACATAGTAGAAAGTCTAGAAACAGACTCTGTATTTATGGAAATTTAATATACAATAAACAGTGTATCAAAGAATAATGATATAGGATCACTGGGTTTCCACTTAAAAAGTTAGAGCCTAAGTTAATCCCCAAATGGGTTCCAGATGGAGTACTACAGAGTTGAACATAAAAATAGAATGTTAGAAGAAAAAAGTAGAGTACTTTATCATTATGAGTGGGAAACGACACAAAACTCAGAAGCCACATTCAGAAAAAAAAGGATGAATTTGATGACCTCAAATTTTAAAAACTTTTGAGTGACAAAATATATCAAAGGGACAGCCTAGGTGAAACTTTTTGCCATATTTATAATTACATTTAGTGTTCCCAGAAATCAATAACTAAAAGCCAAAGAACCCAATGGAAAAAATGGGCAAAGAAAATAATCAGGTGATTCACGGGAAAAGTACAAATGGCCAATAATCGATGGAAAGAAGCTCAGTGTCCCAGTAAGCCAGGAAATATAGATTAAATGAAGAATGAAATATTACTTTTTACTATATTTTTAAATGACTTAAAAAACTGCTAATATTCATCATTGGCAAGGGTGTCGGGAAGAGGTACTCTCCAACAATGACAGAGGGAATCAAATTGGTGTAGCATTTTTGGAGTGAAATGTCCTTGCCCTCAGCCACAACAATTCAACTTCAAGAAATCCATGCAAAGAGGGGAGCACCATGACATGAGGGCTGCCTTTGGAGCAAGGTTGCCTGAGGTCTAAATCCTTGCCTCTTAACTTGTTCCCAGCTGATTTTGGGGGCAAGTCATTTACCTCTTTGTTTCTCAGTTTTGTCATCTGAAAAATGGGGATAAGAACAGCACCAACCCCAGATGGCTGCTGTGAATATTAAGTAAGTTAATGCCTGTAAAGTACTTCTATTAGCATTTGTAACATAGTGAGCACTCAATGATGGTAACCATCTCTGTTACGTGAACACAATGGGGCCAGCATGTTCACTGTAGTATTATTGATAAAGGTGAAAAATGGGAAGTAACTGCAATGGTTACTTCAACAGGGAAAGGCTGAATAAATACTATTCAAGACCACGTCAGCATTAGAAGAACAAAGCGGCTGAACGTTCAGTAGTTGAGCCTTGCTGTGTTGAGTTCCCACTATGCGCCAGGGGTGGTTCTGGCACTGGAGATACAATGGTAGATAGAACAGTCTTTTACTGAAAAGGAAAATGCTCCAAGAAATGTTCAGAAGGCAGTTGCAGAACAATAAGCTTAGAATGAGTCTATTCACGATAAAAAAAATAATAACCAGGGGCTGGCCCAGTGGCGTAGCCGTTAAGTGCGCACGTTCTGCTTCTTGGCTGCCCGGGGTTCACCAGTTCAGATCCCCGGTGCAGACATGGCACCTCTTGGCAAAGGCCATGCTGTGGTAGGCGTCCCACATATAAAGTAGAGGAAGATGGGCACGGATGTCAGCTCAGGGCCAGTCTTCCTCAGCAAAAAGAGGAGGACTGGCAGCAGTTAGCTCAGGGCTAATCTTCTTCTTCAAAAAAATAATAATAACCATACAAAAGTCTATGGATCCATGGAATGCCGAGAAAAATATTTGGAAAGATACCCAACACGCTAGTGTATCTCATTTCATCTTTCAACATCTCTGAAGTGGAGATGTGTCTTACGATTGGTGGTATTTCAGGTTGCATAAAGTAGAGCATGAGCAAGGGTGATCTTGGAGGTAGGATCCGTGATTGGCTAAGAATGACGAGGGACTTCTCTATTATTCTGTATACGTTTGTATTGCTTGAAACTTTACTAAGAGACTATATATGACTTACTGTGTAAGAAAGCAACAACAGCAAACCCTCCAGGCTTTGAGTAGGAGGGCAGCCCAGACCGGGTGAGGACAGCTGCAGTCCCATCCTGACGCCCGGGTAGACCATGTTACCTTATAAATCTTGCTTGAACTCCCTCTGTCCCTGGCCTGGGGACCTTCCTGTGCTTCTGCCTCAGCCAATGTTCTTTTGGTTGTAAGTAACAGAAATCTACTCACATTAGCTTAACCAAAGAGAACATGGTGGTGGGGGTTGGTATCATTATAGGAGTAGATGGATTTCGCAGAATCCAAGGATGTGACCGGGCCTAAGCAAAGACGCCATAGGAGCCAGGATCAGGGTCTTTCAGGGGTTGTCTGGCCCCAATGGTCTCGCTCTCTGTTTCTGTTTGCTGGTCAGTTCATTCCCCTCCTCTCTACAGAGGGGGTTTCAGGCCTCTCTATCTATAGGACAAACAGAAGATGGCCCCCCCACCACTGCCAAATGCCATCTCTTCAATTCAAGTGACTAATCTAGCATCTCTGGATCCTGAATCTGAACTCCTGGAAGAGAGAGTCTGATCTGTTCAGTTTGGGTCAGGTGTCCACCTATGATCAGTCAGCTCGAGGGTGGGGAGCAGGGCATCTGTTCAGATAACGCTGTAGCCAAGAGCTACTTGTGGCCAAAGGAATGCAGCTTCTCTGGAAGGCTGGGCAGATGACTTCATCACTATAGCTCTGTAATGTTATTTCAGTGCTGTCTTATTTCCTTTATTCTTTTTGTTCTGGTTCTAAAGGCTTCTAAGGTTTCCGTGCCCTGTGGTACCAACAAAGCCAGGATACTGTTTCCCTCCCTAGAAATTTCTCTCTTCCCAAAATGGTCCCTACCTCATAAGCTTCTTAGCCTGGCTCGCTGGCCTAGGGAGAGGCCGCTAGTTTTGCCTTCAGGGGTGTTAATTGGGTAGGGCCTCACTAACAAAGCCAGTGACCTTCTGCTTTATCTCTTAGCCTTCGAGATGGAATGGAAAGGTGTCTTTTTGCAAACACTGGGGATAAGGTGACACGGAGAGAGAAAAATGAACTCCACAGCTCCCAGTGTCTCCATTCTCTCCATATCGTAGGCTAATGGCGCTGGCATAGAGCAAAGGCTTTTCTTAACAGCCCAAGTTACTACGGAGAACTTGTCTCAAGTGCTTACGACTCCCTGGTCGCAATGTCACCGAGGGGGAAGGAAGTCAGAATACAGGGCTCCCTCCTCAGAGCAGGGGGCATTTCTCAGTATGATGCACAAGAGATATTTGGGGTCCGTACAGAAGTCTCTGGTGGGACAGCTCTAGGCTCGAGCTTTCTTTTTAGTGTGCTGACAAGACATTTTCTTATGAGCTGCTCTTTGGGGCAAAATGTGAAGATCACAATTGCTAATTTTAAACAGAAAATCCAACTTCCACCATCATCGTCGAGTGGATGTGGGCTTTCCTAAAAGCTGGAGGGAGTCGTAAGGCGGTGTTCTGGTGAGCTCCTCCGGTCTCCAGAGTACATTTCAAATGTTGCAGGGAAAGCACTTGAGGAAAATGAGAATGCATTGGGTTTGAGTCCTCTTCATGGGGAAGGACAGAGAAAGCTGCTGGGGGAACAGCACAAGGAAGAGGGGGCTGGGCACATTCCTCTAAAGTCATTTTCTTGAGTATGAGAGAAAGAGAAGGAGTACAAAGACCGGCTGAAGGAGTGGGACTCCTTGATGAGATTCTTTTCATGAATGCACATCCGCAGCAGTGCTGGAAGTGGCCTGTACGATTCAAGGCCTGGGCAGCTGTCAGAGAGAACTGGACAGTGCTGATTCCTGTCTCTGTCATCAATTTGAGCAAGGGCGGAGACTTTGCTGGTCTTCTGCAAAGCATCCTTGGGCCAACGGCGCTCCATGCATTTTTCTGAGCCTTTGGTTCATTTGCAGTTTGCCCCACAACTCCCACACATTTGCCTCTTGGTGTCCCAAAGCTCTCTCTGCTGGAACATTCCCATAGGAATGTGGACGCCTGCCAACCGACCTCATGAACATTCCATTCATCTCCTTGGCTGGGAGGCAGCAAGGAAGCCAAATCGGCTGGTTGTTTAACTGTTTGGGTCCCAAAGTGACCCTGAAATGAATGGCCAAGCTTGGACTTTTCCAAGAATCATGAAGAAAAACAGAAGATAAAATAAAAAAGAAATACATATCTATTCATATGATCCCATCTGAAAAACAGTGATTTTTAAAGATTGCCTAATGAAAACCACATTCTCTGTTTTTTTTCTCGTTGTGAAATCGTCTTCTAACAGGCAGCCATTTTGAAGTAATGAGACTGCGTGAGGTGCAACCAAAAACAATGTGACTACCTTTTTTTTAAAACAAACACAACAGAATATAGCCATCCAAATTGTTGTCTTCCAAGTAATCTCAGTAGGATGTTGTCCTGCAATTCCAAGATGCTCAAACATGTGTAAAATTCCTTTTAGGGTATTACTGGCTGAGTCCTGCTTTCACTGTTTTGCTTTCTGTTTATCATTCATTCGGCATGGCACGTATTAGACACCTCCTGTGTGCCAAGGGCTCTGCCAGGTCCTGGGGACAGAGTGATGAGGGAGAGGCAGGCCCATTGATTGTTTGACCGAAGGAGGCCCCCAGGGGCCAGTGGAAAAAGTTAGCCCGACCTCAGTTTGAATCCCAGTTTAGGCTTGTGCGGGTTGTGTAACCTCAGGCAACTTTCCTAAACTCTTTGAGTCACTGTCCTCGTTTCTAAAATGAAGACGGTAAAATCTACTTCATGGGATTGCTTTGAGGAGAAAATCAGATGAAACGTGTAGTAAATAGCCATAACACAGAGGCTGATACAGAGTAATTGCTCAGCAAATGAGAGCTTTTATGATTATAATTGTTTGAATTACATGGCTCGTTCAACCATCTTTTTTTCAGACTAGATTCTGAATGCACTTTTTGAAAAATCGATCATTTTGTTATTGTGTATATGGGTAATTCAAGGTACAAAATTCAAAGTGTACAAAAATTAGATGGTGAAAATGACAACTTCTGCCTTCCCTTGCCCTCTGCCATTAGTTCTTCTCCCCAGAGATAACCAGTATGACCAGGATCTTGGGTATTCCCAGATTTAACTAGATTTCTTGGAGATTGATGCACACCAACCCTTGTTCATTCTTGCTGCATCCTTTTTTTTCTTTTAATGACTCTATGACATTTCATTGACTGGATGTATCATAATTGATTTAGCCAGTCTCCTATCGATGAGCACTTGTTTCTAACCTTTGGCCGTGACAACAATGCAGCAAAGACCATCCTCATGCTTAGCTTTGACTGAGAATGATAAACCAAAGACTTAGGCAGCCCCAGGCAGTATCATTGGAATAAGGTGACTGGTTGCAAACAGATAATGCTCATCTGATTGGATGCATTCTGGATTGTTTTCTTTCTTTCTTTCTTTCTTTTTTTTTAAGGAAGATTAGCCCTGAGCTAACTACTGCCAATCCTCCTCTTTTTGCTGAGGAAGACTGGCCCTGAGCTAACATCCATGCCCATCTTCCTCTTCTTTATATGTGGGATGCCTGCCACAGCATGGCTTTTGCCAAGTGGTGCCATGTCTGCCCCCAGGATCCAAACCGGCAAACCCCAGACCACCGAGAGGCAGAACATATGAACTTAACCACTGCGCCACCGGGCCTGCCCCTGGATTGTTTTCTTAAAAAACATCTCACTATTCTATTCTGGAATCATAGCACTTCCCAAATGCTATCTATTTGAAAAGTGTAGAGTCTATGTAATAATATTTCAAGAATGGTGGCATTTTAGTCTGGACATGACAGTCTTAAAACCCCTCCACGATATATAATAAATGGACAGGTTTTTCTTTGGTTGGCCCCAAAGAGTCAAGGATGCAGAGATTCCAGACCGCAACTCTAGAAGCAGCTGTTAAGAAGATTCACACTCTAATTAGATGCCACAGTTTGAATCAGTGAAATGGATTAAAATGTGCCACATCAGTTAACATGGGTTCAATTAGATGAAGGCCGCCAGTTTGGAAGGAGGGCAAATGTTCCCTGTTGACCATCTTTGCAGGCCGTGCGTGGACCTGAATCGGAGAGGACCTATATGTGAAGTTCTGGCACAATCCAGGCACAGATGAGAGCCAAGGATTAACCTTCCTGGATGAATAATGATTTCTGAATCACGAGAGAGGCACACGTGGAAGGGAGGCAAGGGAATGGAAGTCTTTCTAAGAAGTCTCCGCTGTCAGACGCGGATCCTCAAGTGAGCTCCACGCAAATGAAAACCGGTCCCAACGGCATCTGGAGCCAAAGAAAATTCTTGGTTGGGGTTGAAAAAATGTCAGATAAATAGTTTCTCCTTGCTTCTCAGCAGGCCCCGGCTATCACTGCAATCCAGATCTGGCCTTTGAGCAGTTCTGGCAGGTTTATCTTGGACCAGCTGCTGTGATGAAATCGCAGTAATTCCAGGTTTCCCTCAAATCCAGACGGAGCCAAAGGCGATCTGGGCTTCTAGCATCCGGCTGGCTTCACGGCCCTCTCTCCAGGCCCTCCTCAACCTTCAAGCTTCTGAGTCTGTTTTTTTAAACTGAGATAGGAATGGTGGAGGAAGCTGTTCCAGGGCAGCCCAGAAATCTGGAAAATGTTTATTTTGGGTTAATTCAAGACTGTATTGAACACTAGTGAGCCTGCTTAGGTGGGCTACCTGGTGTGATGCTGCCTGACACGGATTTCGTATCTGACAATATACCAGGCTGCGTTCCAGGCTCGCTGCACGACAGATCTCAGTCCAGCAAGAGCCCTACGAGGCAGGAATTTTTAACCCTATTTTACAGAAGAGAAAACTGAGCCTCCGGCAGCTTGAGTCTCTTATCTTACAATTCACAGCTGGTAAGTGGAAGCATCTGCATTTGAATCTGGCCGTAGCCTGAACCTCGGGTCTCTGCTTGTTTTCGCTATGCCACAGCACTGGCCATAAGCAAGAAGGCCTGATGTCGAGTCCAGGAAAAGAGACTGGGACAAGAAAAACTAAGGTGACCAAGAGGGAGGCAACTGAGAGCCAGGTGGAAGGAGGTAGAGGCAGGTGGGAAAAATAGCAGAGGCCTGGCCCATGCTGACCCCAAGCCCAACCTCTGAAGACCTTGTGGGTCCCGGAAACCCGAAAGGAGGTTATTGACCAAATTTCCCCAGGAAGCACTTATTTAAGGAGAAGAACTTCCAGCAACTAGCACAGAGACTGAGGGGTTCTGAGCAGCTGCCCGCTACTCTTTGCCCCCGAGGGAGAGGAGTGAGGCTCCCCGGGTGCAGTCAACATGGAAGTACGTATGTGGTCTATGGGTTCAGAGTGCAGACACGACAGCCCCGGGCGCTGAGGCCTGCAGTGTGACTCATTGCGGTTTAGGGAGGGATGTTTATTGAATTTCTTCTAATTCCTTTAAAACAGCCTTCCTGGGCCAGATGGGTGGCTCACTACCTACCCCCCTGGATTCTGGGTTCCCAAGGGGCTGGCAGCAGGTCTGTTTTAGGGCACAACCCAGAGAGGGAGATGGACGGAGCAGAGCGTGCCTCAGCAGCGGCCAGCAGCTCGTGCCGGTGAAGAGGAGCACGCTTTCAGAGTGGAACCGGTGGGATCCTGAACCACACGACATGTCAAGAAGCACACTTCTGAGCAAAGCTGGCCAACAAATGTCATTTGTTTTCACTTGCGACATCTTAGAGCATGTTCTTTGGATCATCGTGAGGCAGCTTCAGAGGCCCAGAGGTAGAGAAGACTGGTGGTTACGAAAGTCTGACATTCAAAGTGGAGGAACTTCCGGATCCTAGAAATGACTCAGCAGTGATCTTGACCTGAGGAACATTCATTAGCTAGAAAGTAAAGAGAGAAGAAGCACTCCATTTCCCTGACTGTGGGCTCTCCCTGGCACAAGTGGGGAGACGTTTCCATTTTGAATTATTTTGTTGGAAACTTAATGAGAGGCATTCAGATCTAGGAGAAAATGATGGAACTGCCCAACTTTGCATCTCGTGGTAGGGAAGGGCAATCCCCCAAAATACAGGGAGCGGCAAACAAAAATTGATCTCATGACAAGAACTTTTGAGACCTACATATCTGCATACTGGCTTAATGCTGTATTTTCTTTATTGGTAAGCTAGAACCTTCAGTAGAGTGAGCAGCACAGAGAATGTGATTGACAGAAAGAGGGCAGGCTCTGAGTTAGGTGGACCTCAGTTTGTTCTTGGGACTGACACCCATGAGCCACGTGACTTTGGGCAAATTACTTCTTGTCCCTCAGTATCACTTTCTTGTCTGCCACAGGGGATACAAAAAATTATCCTGAATCTTGACATGAACATTATATATTCTCCAAATGCCTAGCACGTTATGGGTGCTAAGTAAATATTAGGTAATAATAACAAGACTAATAACAACCAAAAGGTACCAGATTGTAAGCTCAAGGGTAGAGACCCCACCTTGTTCATCTTTGTACCCCCAGCACCCTGAAAACTGCTTGGCACACAGTAGGCAACCCCCAAATGATTGTTGCATTAAACTGAGTGAGTTTGTTGAGCACCACCTCTCTGCAAAGCATTGTCCTAGATGCTTGGGGTTACAGAAGGGAGTGAGACGCTGGGTAAAGTCCAACAGACAAGGCTTGGAGTCATTTAGTTCTTCTCAATCTCAGTTTTTCTCACCTGTAAGTCAGAGAAAATAGCATCTACCAGGGTCAGAGACTGTTGGTCAGCTCCCCCGCAACCATTCTCCCCTTTTTCCTTGACGGTTGTATTTGGGGCTCCGCGCTTCCTGTCTCTGATTCAAGGAGGCACATTCAATCTGCACTATTTCAGGCCGTTCATTCCAGTGATTTCTTTCCCTTTCCCTGTGGTTGGTTTAAGGGTGGCCATGAGGCTCAGTCCTGGCCAAGGAGACATGAGGAATTGTCACTAAAGATGTCAGGAAAGGTTTCTTTGCTCTAAAAAAGAGGAAGAAGACACATAGGGAGAAAAAAATCTGTCCTTTTTCCACTGGTTATTGTTGAGGCTGCCTGTGGAGCCTGGACTGGAAGTGGCCAAGTCAAACCCATGTGGGGAAACACCGACCCCCAGAGGATAGCAGAGCCTGGGAAAAGAACCTGGGTCCTTGATGGCATCGTGGAGCCACTGAATTAACCAGCGCTAGAATTCCCGTTACATAGACAAATTTTCCTTATGGTTTAGGACAATCAAGTCAGAACGTGTTCTTTCTTGCAGGTGAAGTCAACCTAGATGATACACTCCAGCACGGGCTGGCTCATGTTACTTCCCCTTCCGGGAAACAGGATGTCCGACCCCAGGAGCGTTGTGGTTCCTGCCCTGTGTAGGAAATACAGTAGGTCCTTTCAAACTCTGGAATTCTCTGCTCCTGTGGTGCTCAGAGAGGAGCTCTGACAGGCCAATGGAGGGAGGTCCTGAGGGAAACAAGAGGCAGTCAGGGCACCAGAAAGAGTATAGGCCTTGGAGGCAGAAATCCTGAGTTTGATCCTGGCGATTCCATTGCCAGCCCTGCCGCGCTGGCTGAATCACACCAGCTCTCATAACCTCAGTTTTCTTACTTGCAAATTGGGGAAAAAAGTAGCCCCTACCTCAGGATAAAGATTGAATGAGAAAATGTCAACGTGCTTTACAGTATGAACTCCTATTTCTAGACAATTGCTCTAAAGGAAAACCCCAAACAAGGAGCAGAGAAGGAAGGCGTTCATTTACCTTGCTGGAAAGAGAGCTGAAATAAACCGACATTTGTTGGGAAACAAACAATTTGGGGAGAGTGGTAGGCTTCTCTAGGAAAGGTTCCATGCCCTCTCTCCCGCCAGTTTCCCCGAATAACACAACTCTTTCTGGGTGTTTCTAAAGAACCACACAGCTGAGAGCAGGAGGGAAGAGAGGAGCCCCTTGGACAGCAGCCTGCAGCTCTGTTGTCACCGACTATTAATAGCCTGTAAACCCCTGGAGCGGAGCCCCAGCCCCACCCACCCGGGGAAGGCAAAGGGGTCAGAGCGCTGCCTGATATGGTCTCAGAACACTTATGATCCCCGAAATTCTCCTAGTTAGGGAACCCTTCCTGCTGGGCTGGGCCTGGCAGGCTTCCTCCCGCACGCAGACCCCAGGCTGCACTGCTAGGCAGGTTCTCACTCAGCGAGCAGTAATTCATAACCTCTTTCTGGCTCCCCAGGCCACTCACTAGCTGTCTGGACACACGTGATCTCATTGCTTCCTCACAGCAATGGGCAAAGCTATTTTACAGAAACAGAATCCAGGGCAGAGAGGGGTCGCGACCAGTTCAAGGTCACCCAGAAAGGAAATGTGGTTCTAGAGCCCAATCCCTCTGTCTCCAGCGCTCTAACATTTGTGTTACATTGTGAAGTCTGGGAGCCTTCTGGGCCTTCAACAAGACCATCCCAAGCCCCTGATCATGCTGGCAAGAAGAGGAAGGAGCCTAGGGGAGAAGTGCCGAGGAGCAAGGACGAGGCCAGGCTGGCACCAGGACTCTGGGTCAGAGGAGCTGATGGGGCCATCGCCACTGCTCTGGTGGTGAGGGGGCTGTGGGCTCAGGGAGCAGGTGGGGCCCCGCTTTCTCTCTCTTTGCCAGTCACACCTGACCGTATCACTTCCATGCTTAGAGAACCTCAGAGACCCTCTGTGGTTCCTGAAGGCAGGGCAAAAGACAGTCTCTTAGCTTGACATTCGAGGTCCTTCACAACCCAACATTTGTCCTTCTTTCAACACTTACCTCTACTCTGTGCCTTCTGTTCCCACCCAGACCTATTTAAAAGTCTCTGGGTAGCCATTTTGAGGGCAAGGATCGTTTCTTAGGCCTTTTCAGATCCCCCAGGGTCTGGCCCACCATCTGGAGCAGATGTGATGTTCAGGAACTGCAGGAGGAGCTGTGACCCTTGGCAACTGGGTCCAGACAGCTGGAATAAGAGGGGTGGGGCATGAGGGGTGGGGCAAGGAGTCCACAGCCAGAGGAAGGCCTTGATTGCCCCTTCTGACTATAGGGCTGGGTTCTGGAGCTCCTAGGCCTGGGTTGCTTGGCTTCCTCTCCTTTAAGATGTGCTGGGGCCAGGGGCCTTGGTGCTGTCGAGGGCATTGGTTCCAGGCTGCTTCCAGAAGGAGTCCTCTCCAATAGGCTGGGCACAAATGTTAGACTTTGAGCGTCAGTCTTCCTGGGTCTGGATGGCAATGCATCCCCTAGAGGAATGACAGCATGGACATTTACTGAGTGCCAGAAGGGGGCCAGGAATTGTGCTGGGAGCTGGCATCTCAGGAAGCATATCCAGAGAGGAACCAGTGTACCTAAGGTGTCATTTTTTTCCAACAAAGAATAGGAAATGGGGAGCTTCTTTGATTGGCCATCCTGATTACTAGCATCATTAAGCTTTTAGATAGAGTCTACTTAGGTTGGCTCCCTCATCACATGTACCTGGAGCTCTTGTAAGGATAGCAGAAGGATTTGCTGGGAATGACCGACCTCGTACTCTGCAATGAGGACCTTACTCAGATTACACAGCGCTCTAGAGCACCATGGGTGGGCGAGGGCTGTGAGTTACAGGGGAGTTATCTCTGCCCTGACTCAGGCAGGCCTCCTCTCCTTCCAGCTTCTGTCATCCCAGCCTTGGGCCTCACTGCTGACTTTCCTGCAGGGAATTCTCAGCATCTGCCGTCTTGGTGAATTAGTTGCCAAAGAGGTCACTTCTGTCTCATCGGTCTGCCCTACTAGTACCATACCAAACGCCCAAATGACTTCCCTCCCCATGACCTTGGCACTCAGAGTTTGGGGCCTGGGTATCCATGCTCTCAATCCAATCAGCACATGCTGCTTCCTGCTGTGTGGCTGGGAAGGGTTCGCCTTCCTCGGCCTTTGAGGGGAAGAGTCATTTCTCTGCTGTGTCTTCTCTCCTGCGCAGCGGGAGCCTCCGGGAGAGAGTGAGCACAGGGCACTCCTGTTTGATCACGCTGCACCCATGGGTGCGTACGACTTTCCACATTTTCCGTGTTCTTTCTGAATCCTCACGGAAACTCTGTGAAGTGGAGATTATTGTCACTCCTGTTCTGCAGATGAGAGAAGGAGACTCGAGGAGAAGCTGCAACTAGTGGCAGAGCTGGGACTGAATCCAGAACTGCTGGCTCTGGGTCCAGGGCTTCTTCCTCAGTACCCAATTCCCATCCCTCATGCAACTAGCAAGGGGCCAGCCCCCTCCCAGAGGAGAGCACACGCTCAGGGTTTGCCCTACACGCCTGTTCCAACCACCAGGGCACCTGGATCCCTGAATGCCCTTTGGAGAGGTATGCGTTGACCAAGACTTGATGAGTCAGCTGTCAGGGGGACCTGGGGCTTTGGCTGGTACGTGCTTTGGACCACAAACAGCCAGTTCTGCCCCGAGGCTGAGTCATCTCTGGACATTCACAGCGGGTCACTCTGTGGTCTCATGTTACTTGTCCTACAGCATTTCTGGGTTCTCGTGGGCCTTCCCCAACCCTTAGGGGGACAGTTTCTTAGGTATCCTGCCTCCTGAGACACCGAGCCCGCTTGTTTTCTCAATTTTATTCTCACCACTTCTCACTAAGTCCGTGTCGTCCTTCCCTGTCCTGTGTCCCTAAGAAAGGAAAGGAAAATCTCCCACTTAACGGGAATGTCCTGTACGCCAGGCACAGTGACACATCATCTCTCTGAATTTAATCCTTATAACAAGCCTGTGAGAGTTTATTCGCGTTTTTACAGTTCAGCATAGTAAGACAGAAGGATCTGGTCCCTTTCCTTACACAGCTAATAAGTGGCCAAGCCAGAATTTGAACCGGGGCCTTCCCAGCACACCCACATCCACCCATTGTCCCCAGAGGAAGTTGGTTCTGACTGTGGGGTCACTTTGGAACCCAAACTCAACCTCGAACTCTGCTGTGTCTCCAGCTGGCTCTGCGAGCTTCCCCAGACTTTTGTCTCTGTCCGCGGCGCCCTGCTCAGTCCTGCAGTCTAGATTTTATCTGCTGAGAATCCCAGGCTCTGAGAACTGAGAGGGACCTTGGAAGTCCCCCAGCCCCCTTCCCCACAGCTTGGACCTCCTGGCCGTGCCTCACGGCCTCCTTGGAGGTTAGCAGGACAGAGGTTGTGTTCTCCTTTTTCGGATGAGGAAATGTTTTCAGAAAGGGTGTGCTGGATGTTCTCTGCCCCTCCAGGCCTGCTTGCAGACTTTCTCCACCCTTCTCTGTGCCCCAGGACACTGCAACAGCTGGGCTCCCTTGGCCTCTGGCTTTCCACTGGGAGGCACCAACAGGAGACTTGAGGGCGGGGGGAGAAGGTAGGGGTGTTCACTCCTGCTCCCTCCCTGCCGGGCCTCAGGAGGCCTTGGGGATAGACTCTTCCACTGAAAGCCACAGCTCCCACGCGTCCAGAGGCCTTTTCTTGTGCCTATAGATCTTGCTGGGGCTGGTGAGTCCCCTCCGCTCCTGTCCCTGGCGTGGGACCCGTTGCCCAGTGCTGCTGGTCTCCAGCGCTTCATTGCTTCCCTCAGCCCCGCCCCAACTGTGAAGATAGTCCCCTCATTAAGTTCTCACTGACGGTCTCATTGTTAATCTTCCTCACTCCTTCTGAGTGGTCCGTCCACTTCCTGCAGGGACCACCTGAGACAGAGGTGAAGCCACTTGCCCAAGGTCTCTCAGCAACTTAGGGGTGGAGCTGGTTCTTGAACACAGGTCTCAGGACTCTTTGTCCGATGATGCACCTCGCGGTGCTACCTGGGCCGGCCCTGCTCTCCAGCAGGGATGCTCCAAGACCGAGCACCTTACAGCTTCTCTCGCCCGTATTCCTGGGGTACACATGCTTTCCTGGGGTACCCCACCGCCCACCCTGGGTCGCCTTCAGAGACTGATTTCTCTTGGCTCTTCTCAGGCAAACATTACTGAAGGTATGAATACCCCGGCTGGCCCCAGCTCCAGGGCTATCGTTGCTGACCCAGATGCAGCTCAGGCATTCAGCCTAGGGGTCAGAGCCCAGCCCTTGAGGCCTTTTCTGGCCTTGGCCTCAGCCCTGGGCTCCAGGGGTTTCCTTGAAGCTTCGAATCAGCCAAGCCCCTGGTCACTAGCTGGGCAGGTGGCCTAACCACCCCCCTCTGGCCGATGCTGGATATTGGATACCATGTCTGCCTATGGACTGTTTCTTCTCAGGTCCATCCCCAGCTAAATCTTGTCTGAGCTTCCAAAGCCATGTAGTGTCACCCTTTGACCATGCTCCATGGTTGGGCTACTGACCCCAGCCCTCTGCCATCGTCAACAATGACTGAGTTCTGGGAACTCTATCCCTTTGAGGAGGACCAAAGCCAGTGGTTGGACTCATGGTCAGCAATAATTCCCTTGGGAAGTAAGAGGGCTATGCAAGGAAACAGAGGCAGACATGCAGGTGTGTTGCGGGAACAGCGAGAGGTCACTGCTCAGATCCACAGCCTCTTAAGCCCCATCCACTAGGCCTGAGTAAACTTCATGTCACCGGGGCCCTGAGGGTGCCCCCGTGGGCTCAGGGCCCGAAGGAGGCTGAACTTGCATGGGAGGCCTCACTGCCTGGGTGCACAGGGTCCAGGGGTGTGTGTGCAGAGGTGTGAGCAGGGCAGGGGGCCCACAGGGACTCGGAGACTGGCCCCCCCCCCCCCCCCCCGGTTTTCTGCCCATTTCCCTTTCCTGCTTCCATTCTGTCTCCTGGCTGGTGTACCATGACGCTTTTATATCCGTCTCTCCCCTGTTGTAGGTCATCCTGGGAAGCTCCTCTTGCCTCCTCAACGACCCACATCTTGAGTCATGACAATTCTGACTCAGTCTAGTGTATAGAGCATGAGTGTGACACACTTCTGTCACCTTTGAGGACATCCCTGGGGAGCAGCAGCGCATCTGGTTTAAATCCTGACTCTTCGACCTCTGGCATCCCTGGGATGGAATGCCAGCCCAAAGGGCTGCTCTGAGGAACGAGTGGGAACTTGATCTTCAAAAGGAGCAACTCTACCCATGGGCCACACTGGGGCCAGGGCCCGCTGAGGCCTGGGAGCACATGCCTCTTCAACAAGGGCCTCCCCAGGGGACCCTTTCCCAGAGGTCACAGGGGACAGGACCCGCGCGGGTCTCGTATGTGGCATGAACAATCCGAAGACCCCATTTTCCCCAAATGAGGCGATGTGGCTAGTGCAAAGAAGACGGGCTCCAGAGTCACACAGTCACTCCAGACCTGTGATGGAATTGGCCTTGATTACTTCCAAGCTTGCAATCTTGGGCAACTCATTTATGACATCTGTAAAATGTGAAGCTAATTACACCCCCTCACAGAGTTGTTGTGACGATTAGGGGAAATGCTTCTATACAAAGCAGGTGTTCAAACATGTCAGCAGTATTGATATGGTCCCATGGAGGTGGAGGGTAATGGCATCAAAGGACCCCGGGGCCAGCTTTGCCACCTCTCGGCTCTGCGACCTTGGGCAGGCTGTTTGCACCTGTGAGACAGTGGGGCTGGAGATGATTTCTCGGTGCTCTGAGCAGCTGGACCCCACAAGTCTTCTTTTTCTTCCCAAGCTGCCGCAGGTCGGGTCCTGGGAAGCGGGCTCTGAGATGGAGGTTTGCCAGCACGAGGCATACAGGGGCATGATGGCAGGAACACCCGGGAGGGAACAAGATGCACCTGCTGGGAGCACAGATTACGGGACCAACCACTGCGAGGGACATCGCCGTGAGGGAGCAGGAGTGACTGGGAGACATGCTGAACTGTGAGGGGGCTGAAGAGCGGCCTCAGCACTCTCACCCACACCTCCAAGGCTGTGACAGCCCTTCAGAGATGTCCTGGGTGGAAGCAAGGTACCGGCCTTTGCGTCCACATCACCAGTCATTGGGTCTCCAGGGGAGGGAGGGCACGTGGGCTTGGACCCAGCAGCTTTCTTAACTGAGGCCGATGGCCGAGTGGGAGGCAGCTGATGGGGGGAAGGCAGGAGAGGGGAGGAATGAGTGGCTGGGTCCCAAGGGGGATCTGGGTGGGTGCTGCAGTGTCCACAGCAAAAGCCCTTCTCACCTCTGGACTTTTCTGGAGATGGGATTTGGTCTGCTGGCTTCTTGGCCTTGGTTCTGGCCTGGCCTTCCCCAGCAGAGGAGAACTGGTGTCTGTCCGTGGATGCTTGCCCTCTGCCCGGGGCTGCCAGAAATTCTGACGGCAAAGGCTGAGGAATTCGAAGCATTTATGACTTAGCGGGATTGTTCCCAAACTGCAGGCTTCTCTAAAGAGCCTTCTGGATTTCATTTTGGTGGCTTCTCAGCTCTGAGAACCTGGCCGAGGGCTCCCTGGGCCTCACTTTGTAGGGCAGCCCTCTGGCGCTGGGTCTGTGGGCCTCTGGGTAAGGCAGGGGTTTTGGAGACCCTGTGGCCTGCCCAGAGGGGAAAGGCACAGAGGCTGGAGTCCACGGTTCTAGGCCTTTCTAGAGGGCCATCCTGGCCACACCACATGACTCTGGGTTTGTTTGCTCATCTCTCACGTGTTTTGGTACTACCCTCAGGACCTAGGGGAGTGCCTTTTCTAAAGAACCGTAGGTCTACTCAAGCAGAACAACATCCTTCTAGTGGATGTTTCCTTCTCTTGAGTTTGAATGGTAGCTACTATCTTCTTATAAATTCTGCTGCCTGCCCCTACCCCCAGTTGCAGTGAGTTGGCCCAGGATGGGCCATCTGACCCAAACAGGGCCACTGAGGAGCATTCAGGCACTTACGTGGAGCCTTGTATTGGTATCCTAAGCTATAAATTCTGTGCAGTGCCACAGGGCAAATAGCTTTCCTCTCTATGTTCCTGCCTCCCTCCCGCTCCACTGCAGACATCAGTAGTCAGTCTAAGGAGGAAGAGTTCTGGATTGATTAGTGACGTCTGCCATGGGATGCGATGAGTAGAGGGAGCATGCTGCTATTTGCCAGCCTTGGTCTTGTGCTTGAAAGAATAACAATAGCAGTAAGAACTCATGCCTGCCGTGGAGTTTTGGCTTCGCCAAATGTCCACAGCCATGCTCTCATTCAGTCTGCTTGACAAGCACTGGCTTATAGGACGGTCCTGCTCCGTCTGTGATGGTTCCTATCATAGTCGGAGCACAGCTTCAGAAGGGAGGCCTGAAGATGGGAGGTGGGAGACACGTTCTGAGTCAGGCAAGCAGAACCAAGCCCAATACTCAACACGTGACAAGCCCCCCTTACATCTCACTACGGACAAAGAAACAGGCTCAGAGAGGTAAAGTGACTTGCCCAATAATACACAGCGCACAAGTGCCAGGCCTTGAACCCAGGTCCTTTGCTCTAAATAGAAGTTTTCAGGGGTTCTGGCTATACCTAGAAAATGTTCTTGTGCCCTCTTCCCTAGGTCTACGCTGGGTCAGTGTCACTTGACCCCCTGACACATTGGGAAAACCTAAGAGAAGAACATTGTTACTGTGTGCGGCTTGCTTTCTTTTTTCCCCTGGAAATCTATTTTGAAATATCATCTCACAGAGTTATTGTGAATATGCACCCATGCGTCACCTTTAACTTTTCAAACAGCATTGATGCAGAGGCCAGTGTGAGTAATCCTGGGTCGTGGATGGAGGAAGCAGGGACTTTCGATGGAGTCTGTTCACACATGGGCACAGGCCATGACAAGAGAGCAGTGTGCTCTCAGCAGGGCAGCTGGGCTGGGCCTACACTGTGAGCCAGGACTGCTGTCATCGTGTTTCTTCAGCTCCCCACTGCTGGGTCCACTGGTGTTCTGAGCTGCAGACGCAGGAGCCAACCCCCTGGCTGGCGGGGCAGTGGCGGGTTGTGGGGGGCTAGGTAGGGGAGGAAGAGGAGAGGGTGGGCGTAGGGTTCGCAGGCAGACAGCAGCTCAGCAGCCCTGGGAAGGTTTCTTATGAAGGACCCAGAGTCCAGCTGGAGGACCCGGCACTCTGATGGCGGCGCCCTCTTTGTGGCTCTCTTGTCCAGCTCCCAGGCCTGAGCTCCTGCCTCGGCCCCTGCTCTGCACCGCAGTTGCCCACTGGGGCTCAAAAGGTGGTCTGGTCAGCGCCTTCTGCGAAAGGTGCCACCTCGCTCGTCTCAAGCCTTGCGGACTGCCGGGGCTCAGCCCTACTTGCTGCAGTCCTTACCCCCACTCCCTCACCATTTACTGGCTTGAACTGTGTCCAGCCTGTGGGAGCCTCGCCTGTGAGCCATCGGCAGTTCTGGCTGCTCTCCCTGGGCCCAGCAGTGCTCAGCTGCCCCGTGCCTGGCCTGCCCAGGCCTGGGCCCTTTCCCTTGCTCCAGCCACAGGCCTTGTGCTCAGCCTGTCTCCTGCTTTCTGCCCAAAGCCAGATGGCCCCTCGAATCCCCACTCCGGGGCATTGACAGGCCATCTCTTTGCTGGCGAGGAAGTGAGCTTCCTTCAGGTGTTCATACCTGGGCCCCTTCCCAGAGCACCCCAAATAACCAAGTGTTTGGCAGGAAAGACATAGAACATACCCTCCAAAGAATGCTTTGGAGTCTTGTTAAAACTTTCTTCACTCAATTTCAGAGTTTCCTGCCACCAGTTAAAGAAAGCCCCACCATGCCCCCCTGCCAATCAACTAACTAACTAAAGATGTGAAACAAAGTCAAACAGAAACACAGGATTTAAAATGTGAGAAGGAACACTGATCCACACCCCACAGACATTGCTCTTGACCCCCCTCTCCAGCTCAAGTGGCCTGGGGTAGCCGGGATTATAGGAACATGGAGGCAGCAGGGGACTGTGGAGAGAATGAAGACTTCAGAGTCAACAGAGCTGCGTTTGAGTCCCAGCTGGTGACCCTCTGCAAACCTCTG
Organism: Equus quagga; assembly: GCF_021613505.1. Classification (NCBI taxonomy): domain Eukaryota; kingdom Metazoa; phylum Chordata; class Mammalia; order Perissodactyla; family Equidae; genus Equus; species Equus quagga. Next base: position 16,932,997 of record NC_060280.1, read on the forward strand.
TTTTCTCTTCTTAAAATAGGGACAACAACAGCACCTACCTGAGGGGTTGCCGAGATGTCTGTAGGCGCCAACCCTGTGCCTGGCACATGGCTGCAGTCCAACAAGAGTTTGTCAAAAGTCCTTCCTTTACCCCTGGAGCTCATCACTGGATCACGGCCTCCTGAGCAGAAAAGGGCTGGGAGCTGAGCTTTCCCAAGAGAGAGCATCTGTCCCCTGGCAACACCCTTAACTTTGGCAAAGCACAGGTTACATATGACACAACCAAAGGGGCTCCGATCCCAGAGACAAGGGGATCAGTAGGGTCCTAGCAGGGATTGTGGTTGGAGGGGGTGAGACAGAGGAGAAGCGGGGAGGAGAGGCAGCCCAGCCCCGTGTGGGGTATGAATTAGGGGTCAGAGGGAAGTGGCAGGGCTTGGAAGTCACTAGAGCGTACACCCATGAGGATGAGGGCCGGTATGTCCTTTCTCTGAGGTATTCTCCTGTACCTAGCACAGGCTCTGGCACCACCGGCAATGCTTAAATATTTACGGAACAAATGCAGAATAAATGAGTGAGTGACAACCTTATCAGTCAGAGCCTGGTTGTTTCAGGAATTCCACTTAAAAACAAAGCAAAGGAGAACAGCTGCTGGCAGGAAACAAGGGTTCTGTGGCAAACAGATGGGTCTGTCTGGATGCAGAGTCAGTGACTGGTCAGGCAGCACGGAACTAGAGTCCAGAAGCGTGGAGCAGGCCAAGGGATTCTGGTCTGGGGACAGTGGAAGCCACTGAAGGTTCTGAGGATGGCGTCCTGAGGTTAAGAGGTTAGAACCTGAACTCTGGAGTCAGGCTGCCCGGGCTCAAAGCCCAGCTCTGTCACATACGAGGCGTGTGACCTGTATCAAGTCACTAGATCTCTCTGTGCCTTCATTTTTCCATCCGAAAAATGAGGATGAAAATAGTACCTACCTCATAGGGTTGTTGAGTGGATTAAATGAGATTTTTGTACAAAGTGCACACTATACGAAGGGCGTGACATTATCTGAGCCGTGTTTCAAGACATTTAAGCAGCGAACATGTGCGGGATGGAGCAGCTCGAAGGGAAATTTAGTAAGAGGCCATCGCAATATCAGGCAGGAGAGGATGAGCCCTAAATTAGGGAATAATTGGGGGCCCGAAGAGGAGGGGATCAATACAAAACAGGTTGTCAGTGAACAAGCAATCAATAGAAACTGATGGGAGTGGGCGGGGGGGTGGGAGGTGGGCAGAAAATTCAGAGCTCCCTGTGCGTCTGAGAGCCAGGGTTCTGGGAAGCAGATAGCGCCTCTAGAAGACACAAACGATGTCTAAAGAAGGAGCAGGTATGGGGAGGATAAGAATTCAGTTTGGGGTGTGCCGAGTTGGCCTTGGGGTAGCCCATTCACGAGGACATGTTGTGAAGCTGGACATGCTCAACTGGATGGGTGAGATCCGGGGGCTGGAGGGAGAGCAGGCCACAGTGGGAGCCAGGGAATGATGTAAGGAGAGTATGGAGGACGTCCCCAGGGAGCACTCGCGTTTGGGAGCTGAGGAGAGGAAAAGAGCGCACCTAGGAGCAAACAGAGCAGCAGCCAGAGGGTGGGAGAGAAGCAGAAGAATGTCGTGGCCCTGAAACCCTGGCAGCCAAGTTCCCAGAAGGAGATGATGCACAGCAAGGTCAGAGGCTGCAAAGCCAGGGAAATAGGGAGCAGGATCAGCCCAGTGAATGGAGAGCTGGCCACTCAGAGTAAGTTCAGCTTCTGGAAAACTAGAGGTGGATTTTATGGGTCCATGAAAGAAAGGAGAAAGGGAGGAATCAGCATGGATCAGTAAGACACCTGCAGGAGAGTGTCTTAAGGAAAAATGGAAACAGGACAGAGGATGGAATTGCAGGAAGAACCAGCTCAAGTGCGAGTCTTTTTCATCCTAGAGATCTGCGTGGTTTGGAGTGAAAATCAAGATGCTAGAGGGGGAGGGAAGCTGGAGTTTGTAAGAGGATGAGGGAGCCCATCCTGGAGGAGGCAGGTGGAGGAAGGGGCAGCCTGGGAATTGAGGTGGGAAGAAGTGAAGAGAGGCAGGGAGAAGAGATGTTGAGATGCTGTGGAAAGATCAAGAAGCAAGAGCTTTGATTTCGTGGTAAAAGAAGAGGTGAAGACATAAGTGGGGAGAAAGTGAGAGGAGGCCATGGGGAGAAGGTAGGGAATAGGCTTACGGGGGCTGAAGGCAATCCATGAGAGATGAGAGGGACTCTCAGAAGCCAGGGAGCACCCAGTGGCAGCTGAAGGATGACTGGGCAGCCAGCTGGTGCATGTCCATTCTGTGATTTTCGGTAGCAATTCTGTGCTGGGGAACAAGAGTAGAGATGCCTACTAGTGGTCGGTGGGACTGACCAAAGGGTGAGTTTGGAGAGGCAAGGAACCTCGGAGTGTGAGAACAGAGTCAAAACGGTTGGCAGAGGAGCCCAGGCTGGACTTTGGGGTCCTGGCTGGCTATTTGGAATCTGTGGAATAGGGACAGTGATTTTCTAGCAACAAGTAAGACTTTAGAAAAATGACCCTAGATCTCCATTTGGTTTTAGGGTGAGTTGTGTGGTTTTTGTAGCAGTAAATCTGTACAGAACATGAAATTGCTGATCCTAGGGGCAAACGCCCCTAAAGATTACCTGGCGGCTGGGGTATTATCTGGGAGAATCTAACTGGGGACCCTGAAAAGATTTAGCGCTATCTCATCATGTCACTGAGTTATTTCAAATGAGCTGCATCTGTCACCTCCATCAGGATGGAGGAATCCATTTGGGAAGGGACCCTGCATTTTCTGATCCCAGTTTGTGTACAGAAAGGGGTGGAACCCAGAACAGCCATTCTACAAGTATTCCCTGACTTGATTACATTCTGCTCATGCGCAGTTTGGGACCCACCCAGGGAGCCGACAGCGATTCTTCTTGTCCCATGGTGTTAAGCATCCCAGTCATCAATGCTAGGCCAGACTCAGGCCACAGTTCATGCAGGGATTAGAATCCTCATGAAAGGAACAGGAGAGAAAGCTCTGGATCTTATTGACAAATCACACAGAAGGCATGCAGGTCAGAAAGCCATTTAATCCCAAAATGAAGACGTGTGGATGGGTGAATTTTAAAAACTAAAGCAATCTGGCAGATCCCTTGATTAGGGTGGCTACTGGTGAGCTTGGTCTCTCACAGGCAAGGACAGACTTGGTCAAGGATCTGGACAGCACGCAATTCCAATGTAGGATAATAGGACATCATGGGAATTAGCTGGGAGAACCAACGACGCAGCAAGCGCAGGCTCCAGTGTAGCACAGAGAATGCAACTACCCTGTGAGTACACAGCATCAACCTGAGACTCAGGAGAGAGAAGAGATGGGGGGGTCCATGGCCTTGATAACCTAGCTTAGTGCATGGTCACCATCTCATTGTCCATTATTTGAAGCCAAACGTGTCCCCAGTTCCATGAGAGTTTATAGTCTCCCATGTCATGACAAATAAGGGAAGATGGGGTAAGCTGTGAAGCTTGAATGAAAGCAGGCTTCCAGGGGCTGCTGTTCAGAAACGCCGGCAAATGTTTGCCTAGGGCAGGCACTGTTTCTACAGGCCAGTGGTGAGGCCATTGTCAGGGTTTCCAGGAAGACATATAAGAGCCCGAGAGTCAGGCAGCCCCAACCCTCGCTCCCATACCGAACAAACGTGCAACAGATTAAATATTTATCTATTGTCCTGTCCGCCTCAATAAAACATGGCACCCTTTAAAGTGGTTCACTTAATGACATTTGTGTGTCTTGGAATGCCGCCCTGGGCTAACAAATTGCATCTGAAGATGTGAAAACATGAAAATCGATAACAAGAAATGAAAAGTCTGTTTCGCTGATAAAACATCATTTATCTTAATCATTGGGGCGTCTCAGAATTTCCTAAGTGCCCTTTTAAATGCCAGCATCAAAGCTAGTGCCCATGTGTGTGCAGAAGGTCCAGGGAGTCAGGCGAGACGAGACACCGCTCAGGTCTCGGGCGCCGGCTAAGGAGAAGAGACATTCTGGGGCAGACACCCGCTGGACTGGTCTCCAACCCGGGACCTCCCAAGCAGAGGTTTCCAAGGATATTTCTTGTATTTCAAAACTCCCAGTGAAAATACTATACCTTCCTAAGAATATGTTTCACAAGACACTAACCGTGAAGTGTAAGGGGCTCACTAACGTGGTAAGCATTGTAACAATACTAATTCATGCTGATTAATATGGACTGGGAAAATGAAATTATTATTTTGCCTCCAGGAAGCCTACGCCTTGCCCTGCCACAGGCTGGATGACAGCATCCCGCCCCCCCCCCCCCCCCCCACCCCACTGAATCCACACAGGGATAAAACAGCAGCAGTCCTCCGTGGTGAGAAGGTTGGAGGCACTGGTCCCCAGGGATCAGCTTTCCGTCTGGTAGTCCTCTTCCTTCCTTTGCTTCTCATAAGCAGCCTCATCCAGTCTGCCGGTCCCTTACCACTTCGCAGAGGACCGAAATGTGGAGAGGCTGGGGATGCTCTAGGAGCTCCTGCCCTCTCAGCAGCCCCAGTGATGGAGTATTAGGACCACGCAGCAGGTGCTGCCTTAGAACAGCACACCTAGGCTTCCAGCTCGTGCTTGGGGCCAGATTGAGGAGTGCGGCAGGGGCGGCCAGAGGCTCTATCTCCTCTCCTAACCTCTTTGCTCTCTACCCATGACCATGAGGTGTAGGTGGGAAATGGCAGCCTCAGACCGCCATACCGCCAACGTATCTTTCCCCGAAGTTTTCCCACTTGGTGGCCAAAAGGCCTAACAAAAATTGCTTCCCATTTTTCTTATGATAAAACCTGCAATCCTCTGATGGGACACATCTTCTTCCTCCTCACTCTTTGTACAATAGCCATCCCGGCTTTCTGTCAATTCCTCCAGGGAGCTGAGTCTCCCGGCTCGGGATCCCCACCTGTGCTGTTCTCTTGAACAGCAAGCTCTTCACTTGAGTAGCTTGACGATTCGTGTGTCACTTTAAAACGTCACTTGGCCAGAGAACTCTCTTGACCTCAGAATCTAAGTGAGACCTCTTTTATAGTTTTTTGTACTTTCCTTCACAGCGGTGATCACAATTTGTAAGTACCATCGATTTGTGATTATTTTTCAGGCATCTCTCCCATTATACGGTGAGCTCACTCGCCACTGGACACAGTACCCCTGACACATTGTAGATGCTCGGCACATCCTCGTGGCCCATATGGCCAAATGGTTAAATGGGTGGACGAGTTCCACAGAGTCTGCATCCTGCAAATGTCTCAGGGGGTAAATAGGTCCCGTGCTGAAACACCATCGGGGCGTGCCCTCTTCTGTCTCCCCTTAGAGAGGGATAATGCATTAGTGTAAGAAACTCTGAGATGGGCTCCAAATAGAAAACAAAAACAAAGCAAAAGATAAAACCGAACCTAAGAAAGCGAGATTAATCTTCTTTAGCTTCATGTCTCTCAAACTTATTTGAATGTGAAGTTTTTTTACCTAACCTTCTGCAGAATGTACTTAAGAGATGCTTCACTGGTGGCTTCCGACCTGGGAAGGTTGTCAGGCTTGGTGTGGGGGCCGCCCATCCTGCGCTGACCTCCCTCACGGTTGCCTTGCCGTTGTCGAGAGCACATAGGCACGTATTCTCTGTGCAACCACCACTGCAGTAAAGCAGGGGGCAGGAGCAAATTTCGAAGTTAGCCTGGATTTATATTTTTCAGGGAAAAGAGGGAAAAAACAGCCAAAACTTTGTGTTTGCAGACAGAATCTTTGTCCAGCCAGGTGTCACCTAATGACAAGGATACATTCTGAGAAATGCATCATTAGGTGATTTCGTCGTTATGTGAACTCATAGAATATACTTACACAAACCTAGATGGTAAAGCCTACTACACACCTAGCCTTTATGATACTCATCTCATGCGACCACCGTCCGTCACTGACCAAAACGTCGTTATGTGGCTCGTGACTGTAGTTACGGCTGCGAGCAGCTCTTACATACTAACCTGTCTTTTGCGGAGACCTGAATCTGCAAGCATTGGGAAGCTGGTGTGTAGACTGCAGCCCCTTAGCAGGTGAGTGAGTCCACCTATTACCCAGTATTTGCATCTCGATGCAGTTTTCCTGTTCTCAGTATCCGCAGCAACTCTCTTGAATTTTCCAATAGACCCAAGTGAATTTTATGGGGGGAGATTGCATCAATATTAGCATTAGTGAGGGTTTCGGGACTTATTTCTCTTGCATATCTTGGATGTTTTATGTGGGGAGGTTCTTGAGGTGGGGCTGTATTAAAGGCAGTGAATCTCAAATTATTTTTGACCATCTCACACTTGAGCAAAACTGCTTTACCTACTGGCTCTATCTAGTCTCATTTTCCAGTGGAAAAATAAATTTGTGATAATTGTCGGGGAGTGGATTATGTATACATTGCTCTAGCACTGGAGAACGGATGGTTCATATTTGAACCACACTGTATACATGGCTTAGAGTCTGGTTATTGGAAAATTACAGCCCCACAATACTGTTCATGCAAATAAACTTCAGTATATTCTGTAGTGTTAGCCAAGCAACCCACAACAAAGTCAACTGATCATGATAAAGCTACGCTAACAGTAATTCATAATTAAAAAGTACCCGGAGCAGCAATTGCAAATCGCAACCAATTCAAGGCGACACTGATGATGTGCTGATAAACAGTCCCTCTCCCAGGTTTTGGAAATGTCAACTCTGCCCGCACATGTGAAACCGGAGCCTTCCGGTAGAGGAGGCCAGCAGCGCGTGGGGGCGGGGCTTCTTGGGGACTCAGGCACGTTGGGGACTTTCTTAGTTGATTACAAATTAGTAGCCCTAGTAATATGCACAAATGAAAAGCTTCATCAAAGTGCATGCAATTCCCCATAATAACCCAAAGGAGGCCTTTCAAAGAAATTCGGTTCCAGGCACATGAGAATGTCTCTGGTAATACGCCCCCGCCCCCACCCCAGTCCTGTCTTTGAAATCACCATCCAGGCAGCATTTCCTCCTCGGGGAGGGCTTCCAGTGCCTCGCTCAAGCAGACCAGAGATGTGCATTTGGCTTTACAAAGCGCTCAGATTCTCATTTTAAAATGTGAAAGGTTTTAATACCCAGTGTAAAATCATTGCCAAGAGATAACATTAAGTGGAAAAAGCAATGCGCATGACAGTATGTATAGTATGCTATTTATGTAAAAAAAAAAACCAACCCAACGATTTTATATGTTTGTTGATGCTTTATATGACTGGAATGTCTTGGGAAGTGAAACTAAGAAACAGAGCAAAACAGTTGCCCCTGCTGAGGGGTGCTGGCTGCTGGGGGAGGGGAGGGAGGGCGATTCAGGTATTTCACTAGATACCCATTCATGATTTTTAAATTTTGCACCATTTATGTATTAACTATTAAAAATATCAATGAATTTAAATTTAGAAAAGAAGAGAAAAGGGGGGGAAAAAAAGGACCCAGGGAACTTACCGAGACTCGATTCTTGTCTCAGTTTCTTTTTTTGGGAAGAGAGGACGGTTAAGTTTGGTTTATTTATTGTTTTGATGCCTTTCCCTTCTTTGAAAACACGGGCATGTAATAAGCAGGAGATTCTAGAATCTAAAGAAAACCCTTTGAGCGAGGCAACAGGGTTGTAAACCCAGGCTGGGGCCCGGGGATGCTGGCTGGGGCTAAGGCCTCAGTCTCCAAACACAATTTTCTGATAATTAGACCTGTTACTGAACAATTTTCTAGGTGTTCTGACGTGTTTTCACACTGTGTATACATAAAATATAAAAAGGGGTGCTCTTCATAAGGGCCCTTGTTACATGGACCTTTGCAGCTTGAAGAGAAGGAAAAAAAAGACAAAAAAGGAGACAAAATTCATACAGCAAAGCATGTTTAAATGAACGCATCTCTCTTATTTCACCCGCTTCAGCATTGCTCAAGGGGACAAAGCAATGATTTATCTTGATTTGCCATCAGCAATTTAAAAGAAAGCAAACAGAAATATTACACTATTTAGCGTTTCCTAATAAAAAAGGAATATTTCATTGATTAGGTAAAAAAGAATTGTATTCTTTCACATAAATTGACACAAGAGAGTACACTGTCTCTACGTCTTAAACGCTCACTCTGCTGAGTAACAATTCTTTCTGAGAGCAAAATATCCAGAGAAATATGTAGCATATCTAAATTTCACGGGTTCTGAGTGACTGCAGATAGACCGTAGCGTAAGAAATGTTGGAAGGAAATGTTTTGGACAACACGAGAGGCCTAATTCAGGGTGGCGTAGATGGAGACCAAAATGAATTCTTTAAACTAGAGATGGACTTTGTGCAATGGCCTAGTGACAAAAGCAGGCACAGACTTCCGGAGGCGGGACCCAGGCTGCTGTCCATCTGGCATATTTAGGAAAATTTTATAATGAAAACATAATATCAGTAAAAGTTATTAACTGTGCCAAGGCCTTGGTCCATTTACGAAGATTATAAACCCCACAAGCCCCATCCCTTTGTCTGTATTCCCCTAGACGTTAAGTATGCAAATATCTCCCCCACGCTTCTTGTCCCCGTGCTCACCCCCACTTTCAGCCCCTTTCCCGTTCCTCCAGGACCCGGCAGCCTGGGGCCCTAGAGGCCTGGGTTTCAAAGTCAGGTTCACAGAGAGGGGACACAAGTAACCACAAGCCCACGGGCAGCCACGCAATGAAACTGCTCGGCTTGGGTCTAAATGACTGACATTTTTTCCTCGCCTGAATTAGCCGATAATTGCCTGTGGGCAGACTTAGTCAGAAACGGTCTAAATGATCAATTAGAAGGCAAAAAGGAGTTCCTTTCTTTAAAGTTCAAGGGTCCCTGTTGAAGAGCTCTACTTCCGAAGCCATGCTCACACGGGCCTGCGCCCAGCTCTCTGCGGGGCCTGAGCATACTCTCCCTTGGCCACACGATAATGAATTGAGTACTTATTTTGCAGGAAAATATAGGGCATTTCCATTACATGCAATCAAGCAAAAAGGCTGCAAAATGTGCCACTCCATTAATTTTAAACAGAATCCTTCCCAAATGTCACCCTGAAACCAGAGTCTGGGGTTATTACAAATCTGAAGGAATTAAGAGTAATTTTCATTTGTACAAAGGAGTTGAGGGCCATGACTCCTGCCACACACACACACTATTAATTGGGTTCAATCTGATGTGCCAATTTTAGTGTGAATCACTTAGTCCTGACCTAGCTGCCTGGTGGTGAGCTCAGTGGGCTCCTGTCTTCTTTGAGGCTGCACGTGCATGCATATACACACACACACACAACTCCAGAGTGTGCAAAGAATGTGATGTGATGGGCTAGTTATTAACAAAAATGTTGTTCAAAGAGAAAAAACAAATGCCAGCTTCTGGCAAGTCCCTTCACCTCTCTGAGCCTCAGTTTCCTCATCTGTAAAAGGGGCTTCTAACACCTGCTTCAACGGAAGTCACGAGGATTAATGAATCTGAGTACGTCACGCACCTAGTGTGGTGCCTGGTGCATAGTTTACACCCACTGAGTGGTAACTATTATCTTTATTTTCATCTTCTTGCGGGGGGGGTCTCTTGTGCCTAAGCCAGTTTCCAAGTCACGCTGAGGGAAACCTGGACCTGGACCAGGATGGGGACAACCTTCCCAGGCCATCGCGGGGCCAGTCCCCAGGGCCTGGGAGGTGTGGGTCAGCCCACTGAGTTGTTGATCGTTTCCTTCCTAATCGCAGTTCCCGCGATCTCCGGGCTGTAGCTGGACTTGCGGGCGAGCACAGAGCAGGCGAGGAAGCGGGCGGAGGCGGTTGGGAGGAGAGTCCCGCCTGCCCCTCACTCCACGTTCCGGTACTTGGTGAAGAGATTGTACAGCACTCGCAGTGTGGATTTCAGGTCGCAGTTGACGATGTCTGCAGAGAAAACAAAAAACACCCCTTGCTTCAGGGGGGCCGCTGGCCCAAAGTTGGCATCTGCTGCCCCCTTCCATCCACCACCCCCTTCACGTGCCCAGCACGTGCTGGGGTGGGATCCCCATCACCCACAGGACGTCCTGCTGGGAGAGAAGTGCAACCCCATGAGATGACCAGGGCCAGGTGGGCGTCGAAGAATGGCCAGGGTGGGCAGCGAGGGGCAGAGGTGCTGGGCATGGGGGGAGGGTCCTCACCTCTCCCTAAAATGAAGCAGACCCCAGAGCATGCAGCCTTTGCCCTGGAAACAGCATCTCCAGGTGACAGGGGTGCTGGCCCCAGCCTGACTCTGTCCCCCCAGTCTCCCTGTCCACAGAGCCAGCCTTGACTGGTGGAGGAGGGAAGGGCCTGGGGGTGCAGCGCGGAGAGGCGCTGAGTTAGGACTAAGCTGCCTCTGCATCCAGGAGCGAGGGCCCTAGAGAGCAAGGAAGCCCACCTGGCAGAAAGTACTCAGGAAACGCGTCACCAGGGGACTGACGGCTTCAGGTGAGGAGAGAGCAAAGCAGCAGGGTTTGAAACTAGAAGTTGGGGCTATATTCTCTGGAGAGATCCCAGAGGCACAAGCCTGATGACTAGGAAAGTCGGGACAGTGGTTCTCTTTAGGCGAGAGGTTGAGGATTCTGTTCAGAAAGAGCAGGTTGGCGGGAACTCTCAGGAGCTGGGGTGACTCTTGTCCTTGAGCCAAGTGGGGGTGAGGTGGTGGCTTGCTGGACAATATTTCACCAGCCTGTAATCTACGCTTTACGCACCTTTCTGGAGATGTGGTATTTTTCACGGTAAAAATGATTTTAAAAAAACCTAACTGTGCAGAAGGTCAGATGAGGCCAATGATGTAAGAGAAAATAATAAATGCTCTGGGACTCAGAGGTGGGAGAGATCAGGCTGAGCCACTGGAAAAGGAGGGACTGGGGACGACGTCAGGACTCTAGCAGCGCCCTGCTCAACAGGAACAGAGGTCTTTCAAGACCAAGCAGGGCAGGAGGCCAAAGGCTCCGGCAGGCCGGGCTATGGCTCCCAGGGGCCCTCAGACCCCAGGCTCCAGGCACCGCAAAGATCCACACCGACTGGGCTACTAGCTGAGGGTCCCGGGCTAAGGAACCTTCTTAGGACTCTCCCCACCCCTGAGCTCCTCTGCCCCTCCCAGGCTTTATCCCAGTTGCAGACCTACCCTGCTCCACCCAGCTGGGCTAGGACTCTGCTCCTAGCTCTCTTGCTGATAGACCAGGGGCTCCCAAGGACCACCAGAGAGGCCTGGAGCTCAGCTCCCTTTCTGCTCCCATGTTGGTTCATGCACACATCTGAGCCTCTACCTGGGGCCCTGCCTGGTGGCTCAGCCCTGCTCATACTGAATCACCCTCTGCCAGGAAGTCCTATGCCGTCTGCATTGATTCCTTTCTCTCCTGACTGCTTGGTGTTGAGTGTTTCTTAAATTCCACCCAAGTCAAAGAACAGGAAGTTACTCCAGGAAAGAATTGCTAGAAAGGCAGAGCAGGGCAGAGGTGAACTCACCAAGGGAGCGAGCGTGAAGGAGGAGATAGGATGGCACTGGGGCCACTGCAGCAGGCTTCTAACTGGGCTTTTCAAAGCCTCTAGCCATTTCCGATCCATTCTACTCACATGGCTAGCCCATTCAGCCTCCAGGTATGGTTGTGCAGGACGTGCACTGCACAACACCAGGGCACATGGTCCACATTTCCAGGGCATCATTACCATAGACCACAACATAAACGGTGGCCCTTGGAGTTGTGCAGCTCACAATTTGTATGGCCACAGCCATTTCATTTGAGATACGGTCCAAAAGCCTAAATCACAGCTTTGCAAGGCATAACCCCACCCACCTTTTCAGTCTCACTTCACGCCGCAGTCCCCCCCATTCACTATGCACCCGTCACAGCAGCTCCTCTCTCCACCTCGCAATGGGCTGTGCTCCTCTGTCGTCTTGGCCTCTGCACATGCTGTGGCCACATCTAGATTACTCTCCCCAAGCAGCTGATGCTCCTGCAGACCTCAGCTCTGAGCACCGCCTCCTCTGGGAAGCCCTCCGGACCCCTGGCCTGGGGAAGGGCGACCCGCTTATGTCTCTAAGCCCCCACGCTCTTCCTTCGTGGCACTCACTCCAGCTCTAAATGAGTGATTCGTATGCTTTGATGCAATCTGTCTCTGCCCCGGACGCTGAGCAACCTCACCACAGGCAGCCTGTCTTGTTTTGCTCCAGTGCCTGGCCCAGTACGTGGCATGCACAGACCTCAACAGATATTAACGGATAAGTGAATGAATGATTGCCCAGTGTCCTGGGAACCAAGGAAGAAAATTCCAGAAAGAGAGAGGGGCCAACACGGCCACATGCTCCCAAGAGGGTGAAGAGGTGAGGGCTGCACGAGGTCCCAGGGGACACGGTCCCAGCTGCTGGCGTGAGAGAGAGCTGGGTCACGTGCAGGGGCAGGCACAGGGTCCACAGCAGAATGGGCAGAGGAGAAGTGGAGGTGGCAGGCACGGCGCAAAGGAGGAATCTGGGGGCCCAATGAAGGCCCCATGTGGATGGAGGCAGGAGGATTTGTTCCCCCCTTTTAGAGATGGGTGAGTTCTGCCATTAGAGAAAGAAAACGTTCACAACGGGAGGACCATTTTATTGAATGTTAGGGCCCACTAAGGTTTGAAGCCCATCTTCACTATACCTGTGTGACCCAGTTAGAGTCACTAAACTTCTCTGAATCACTTTTCTCACCGGTAAAATTGGGTTTTATGAAAAACACCCAGAACACAGGAAGGACTCCCTAAATGGTAATTGCCTCCCTGCTTTCCCTTCTTTGCCTGTTAGCAGAGCTGTTACGTACAGTAGTGCAGTCTGTGCACTGCACAACTCCAGGGGGCGCCATCCACATATACTAAGTCCTGCTTCTTGGGAAATCTGAGTTCCTCCTTCCTACAGGCCATCACCACTCGGTGGGCCTGATGAAGAGTGGGGACTGCAGTCAGAGACACTGCTTATTGTCTGTTCTTATCAAGAAAGCCACGGGCCACCCAGCTAGTTCCGGGCAGGCCAGTAGGTGGGCCGTCTCAGGCAGGAGAGGGGCTTTGAATGCCTGGGAATGAACTGTGACTCCAAACTATATACACAGGGCCTCTCTAAGGCCCTGGCCTAATAAATTGTGCGATTGGCAGCATACTACTGGTCTGATGGCAGTGGTGTGCTGGCCCAGGGCCCCTCTCTGGGAACGGCCAGTCAGAATGGTTCGGCTCTTGGTTAGAGACAGCCAGAGCAGAGCCGGGCTGTCTGGGGCCAAGGAAGTAAGAAATCAGACTCAAGGCCCCTCCAGGGAGAAAGCAGCCTCGGGCCAAGGGGAGAGGGCTCCATGCTTTTTCCTTTCCCCCGGTGGCATTAGCGAGTCTTCCTGTCCGCCAGCAGACCGTCCAAAACGAATTCATGTTCTCCAAATGATGCAGAAGTCAAAGGACGGAGGGGACCTCTCCTCACGGCAGAAACCCAGGCTCTCCACAGGGGGACATGGTCCCACGTGGAGGGGCCCTCCCTGGGCCCATGTGCCCCCCACCTCCAGCCTCCTTCACGCCAATCTGAGGCAGCTGCTCAGGCCCCTTCTCTGAAGCCCCCTCACCCCCTCCCCACCTTCCCCTGGGTCCCTGAGTCCCTTGACCAAGGTGGGAGGACTCCTGGTGGCTCAGTGCCACCAGGTGGCGGCGGCTGGAATAAGTTGGGTGGCCACACGCTGGGGGGGGTGAGCCCAGCCCCCAGGTGTCCCTCATGTTCCGGCCTCCACCCCACCCCCACGGACCCAGCTCATCCTCAGTCTCTGCCTCCCTTTCCCGTGTGCTCCCTATTCCCCACCAGGACAGAATCCATCCTTTGGAGAGGGGTCATTTTATTGGTGGCCTGCTACTCTAGCTGGTGAATTTGCCATTTTCTTTGCCATATTTAAAATGTTTTTTTAATGTGTAAACATCCAGAAAAGGACATGCCACATATGTGTGCAGTTCTAAGCACTTGGAAGAGAACCCTTACGTAACCAGCACCACGTAAAACTAGAACGCTGCCAGCAACCTAGCAGCCCCTCCCTCTCTACACTCTGGTCACAACCTTCTCTCTCCGCAAAGGTAACAGTGTCCTGACTCGTGATGACTGACTCGCTCTTCCTCACAGTTCCGCCAGTAACATCTGCACCCTCACACGGCAGATTTCAGTTTTGCCTGTTTTTATACTTTATATAAATGGAATCACACTACGTGTACTCTTTTGTGATTTTCTTCTTATTTGTTCAAAATTATGTTGATAGGAGTCGCCCATGTTGCATGAATGCTCATTTTTTAACACTTTTATTGAGGTATAACTTATTGTTTAATTGAGGTATAACTATAATTCCATAGTTTTCAAGAATAAATGCTTCTCAATTTGTTGTCTACTTCGGATAAATTTTCAGCGCCCTGAAATAGTTGTTTTTGACCATTTTGTCCAGTTTTATGCCTGCTTTTTTGCAGAATAATCACTGAGCTCTTTACGCTGTGTAGCTGGAAGTCCCCCTCCTGGTCTCTCAGTCCACCTCTTGCTGTGTATCAATCCACGGTCGGAACATGCTCCAGCCTAGTTAGCAGGACGCTGGGGGCGCACACGTCAGGTCCAGCTGCCATGGCTGTTCTTGGCAGAGTCTCCTGCTCCACGGACGTGCATCCCCATGGGTGGAATGGCTGGGTCGGGGGTGTGTTAGTTTCCTATTGCTGCTGTAAGTATCACAAATTTGGCAGCTTAAAACAACCCAAACTCGTTATCTTACAGCTCTAAACGTCTAAGTCCAAAATGGGTCTCACTGGGATGAAATCAGCTACCGGCAGGGCTGTGTTCTCTTCTGGGGACCCTCAGGGGGAACCTGTTTTCGTACTTTTTCCAGCTTCTAAGGACTGCTTGCAGTCTTTGGCTCACGGCCCCTTGCAACTGCAAGGCCAGCCATGGCCGGTCGGGTCTTTCTCACGCTGCATCGCTCTGACACTGAGTCTTCCGTTTCCCCTTCCCTTGTGATTACACTGGAACGACTCAGCCTGTCCACGATAACCTCCCCATCGTGAGATCCTCAACTTAGTCACATCTGCAAAGTCCCTTTTACCAGAAGGTAACAACGTATTAACCGATCCCCGGGATTAGGACATGGACATTTTGGGGAGTCATCATTCTGCCTACCACCTGAGGTATTAGAAATCTTCAACTATATTAGATAAGGACAAAGTATTTTCCAAAATGGTTGTATCAATTTACATTCACACCAGTTTCTTTTCCTTTTTCTTTTTTTTTTTTTGAGGAAGATTAGCTCTGAGCTAACATCTGCTGCCAATCCTCCTCTTTTTGCTGAGGAAGACTGGCCCTGAGCTAACATCCGTGCCCATCTTCCTTTACTTTATATGTGGGACGCCTGCCACTGCATGGCTTGCCAAGTGGCACCACGTCAGCACCTGGGATCCGAACCGGCGAACCCCGGGCCGCCAAAGCGGAACGTGCGAACTTAACCATTGTACCACCGGGCCGGCCCCGACATCAGTTTCAGTTGCTCTACATCCTTGCTAACACTTGATATCATCAGAGTTTTAAACGTTTGCCACTGTCTGGTCTACACACTATCTCCTCAGGAAACGGGGAACGGAAGTTGAACCATTTTTCCTCTTTCCAGCCACTGACCAAGTCCTTCCCCAAGTAGTACTGATCACCTAGAACTAAGCTGCCATCACCTGTCTGGATTTTCAGCATTGCTTGAAGTAGTCTGGTCCCAGCTCTCTGACTCCTTAAATTTTAGATATTCCATCAGCCTGCTGGCTCCCCCACATACAGGCTTCGTTCTTGCTTGGTACTAGATCCTTTCTGAGTCCCTGCCTGCCTGTGATGCTGGGTCCTAACCGTACTCGATGACGAGTCTACTTGCATGATGCTAGTAGGGTAGGTGTGTGCATTTGAAGACACGGTATGACGTCCTAAATAAAAAGCCACCAGCTTCACGCCAATATTTCAACTGCTCCATTGGCCATGAACTTGATGCTCACGCTTGACTTACCCCAGTTGGGATACTCCAAGGTTATGATGCCTGGGCAGCAAACGTCATCTGAGACAGAAAGCCAGTTTCCAGGGGATTGCAAGGCACAACAGAGCTTTAAGTGTCAAACAGCATACCGAGAATGCATTTTCCTGACCTTCAAAACCTTTTGCCATGAAAAATGCCTCCACCGCAGCCAATCTGATTTTGAAACACCTTCAAAGAATCACCCACATTGGCCCCTTTTGTAAAGTCTGCAGCATTTACTACTGAATTTCACTTTCCAGGTAGAAGCATAGAAACCAGAGGGAGGGCTGGGGTACACTTCTCACAAAGTACAGTTGCACAAAATACCATTTCAATTCTCCCTTATACGCTGAAAAACGTCCAGCATGGGCATGAGGCCCAGGGTAACAACAAATAAAACAGATGTGTATTTCCATTCACATTGGTCAGGAAGTTTCATATTAAGCGTCCAGTAACTGCACAAGAGAAGTCAACTATATGCCGAAATATCCCTATCGACTAATTGATATTGGGAAAACTCTCTGTCCTGAGGGAAATAAATGCCTCAGAACGGAAGCAGCAGCAGGAGTGCTTCCAATCTGTAACTGGGAAGTTTCATGCTAAGCAGTTCGAGAAAATGGAAGCAGAAATGCTGGCCAGAACTCTCCCGCTCTCTCTCCTACCCAGCAGGAGGGCGCTCTGGCCACAGGACCCTCAGATCCATTCCTAATGGCACTAGGATGGCTAGAGCGGCCTCGCCAGGGAGAGAGCCCCTAGAGGGACGCCAGCTTTGCTCGCGGTCCTCCCCTAGCAGTCACCAGGTGCTTAGACCAACATGATCATGAAAGAGAAGAAGCCAGAACTGACAGTTACTGAGGTCTGGAATGAGTCATGAGACAGGGGCCGACCCATTTCTCCACAATCCACCTCTCTCCTCTGGTTTTCCTGCTTTCTCCTCCAGCTCCATAAGTAAAGGCATTCCCACGAGATACTGTCCTTAACCTTTTTCTTTTCTCTAAATGCCTTCCTGCTGTTCCACACTCTCTTGGCGTGTCGGCTTCCAATAAGGGGAAGACTTCCAGTTACATAACCACAGCCCCGATCTTTTCCCCGAACTCCAGTTCCTCTTGGTCAATGCCTAGGTGTCAATCTCAAAGTTTCCAAAGCTGACATCCTCATGTCCCCTCCCAAGCTTGTTTTCCCTCCCGGGTTCCCCAGTGCTGCTGACGGTGCTCCACATCTAAACATCTGTTCTTCACACTGCCTTCCAAACGACCTCTCTGGAACAGAGCTCTGATCACATCACTTACCTGCTCAAGAACCTTCCATGACTCCCACTGCCTACAGGATAAAGTCTAAACTTTCTGTCTTGGTGTCAAGGCTCTCCAGGACCTAACACCAGCTTGCTTCACCCTCATCAACCATTATTCATTATTGACGAATATTCTTAATATTCTAGCCAAATAGGTAACTGCATACAGTCATTATTAGGGCAGCAGACAGCATTACATTTAGTCTCGTCATGTGCATGTCTCTAGGAGTTCCATTTTTACTGACATGAAAAATAGGCTCAGACGTGGTAAGTAAGTTGCCCAAGGCCACACAGCTCGTGGGCTGGGGACCGGACCCAGGACTGTCATGGGCTTGGCCACATGCTCTGCTGTGTCACAGACTGAGGCCCTCCCCATTCCCCAGGCGGGACTCTTGCTCACGTCATCATCCCATCTGGGATGCCCACTCCTCTAGCCTAATCTCCAAACACAAAACCCCACCTGATCCTTACGGTTTAGCTCAACTGTCACCATCTCCATCAAACCGTCCCTCGCCGCAGACAGACGTGGTATCACCTCCTCAGTTCTCACAACCTCTTTTATCGCAGCTATCATGACTCTCATTCTGTTTTGGTGACGGGTGCACCTTTTCTCTCCCCTGGCTGGTTGCAAGTGCCTGTGGTCAGGGACGGTCCACCCTACCTGGCATGTCACGATCGATGGGGTCTCAGGCAACCAGACAGTCACCGAACGACCCCTCTATGAGGAGGTTTGGGGGGAGGGGCTTGGGGCAGAGGCAGCGACGGGGAGTGAAAGCACACAATCCCCACCTGTCCACCTGCTTTAAATGACTGGAAAAGTGCAAGCCAAGGGCCTGTGAGTGGCATTCTCAATGTCCCAATTCGACATAAACAGAAAATTATCTGCAACACAGTGTTGACTAACTAGCGCTGGTAAATGGAATATCACTCAGTAAGCGGCAGAAAATAAACATCTGTACCACCAAGAAGACTACGGGGGAGAACATGCCTCCTGCATGCACATGTGCACCCACGGCTCCAAGCGTGAGCACGAGGGGCTGCTGGAGCGTTTCGTTCCTTTGGCATTTTTTCCAGTCCTGTGTGTGCAATCCAGACCCGATAAATCCAGCCTCGTCCTGGGGCAGAGCTGGAGCGGGCAAAGGACACGAAAGGCATTTATGCTCAGAGCAGAGCTGCCTGCGATGACCCTGCATCCTCCCTGCCTGGGCCACAGCTCTCTGGCAGGTCAGCACTCAGCCCAGGGACAGAAGGACCTGGAATTCAGGCACAGGGCACTTCCCGCAGCAGCACGTCTGTTCTGCGCCACGTCTGCTCAGCTCTTGCCCCCGCCAACCCATGTGTGGGATTTCAGATTCTTTTTCTTCCCACGGCCGTGTGATTTGCAGATCACAAAGGGTCCCCAGGACTGAGCAGCTGCACCCTGTCCTGCCTTCCTCTGCCAATGGCAAAGCCTTCAGAGAAGAGGTCTCCCCTCTGCTATAGAACGGGAGCCTCGCCCTGAGCCCTGAGCGCTTGTGTGCAGGCAGAGGGTCTCGCCGTCTTGTCACAAACCCGGGGAAGAACAAACTACCTTCTGGCCGTGGTTTTGGCTTTTCCAACCCTCCATCTTGCATGAGCTCAAAGGCAAAGGAGACATTCAGGACCTGGAAAGAGAAATGCAGTGTATGTGGCGTTGGACGTGCATTCCTGGACCCGCAGTTGCCCCAGGACCGGCCCCTGGGAAGTGAAGCAGCCAGCACTGCAGTCAGACAGGCAGAGGCTGAGCTAAAATGAGGCCCTAATTTGGAGAAACGAGGCTACCAAAACAGGCAGGCCATGTGGCATGTTAGCTGGCGGGCCCCGACCTGCCGTTGGTGAGGCGCTCCTGGAGAAGTTCAAAGGCCTTTTCCTGTCCTGTGTTCCCATGTCAACTGCCAGGACTTTAAACTCAGGGACGTCAGTCGCATAGTTGAAAGGATAAGATGGAAGACATGTTCAAGAGGCAGAGAAGGGTTTCTGCTTTGGACCAAATGCCCCTTGTCTGGTGGGCAGGCGGTGGCAGCCTACGAAAGGTATCAGAACGAGGGTGCGTGTGGGCCTCAGGTCTGCCCAGTCTTGCAGCCACCTTCTCTGTCACCTCTGGGGAGAGGTGAGGCTGGGCTGTGGTATCTGGCAGGAGTGCATGCCTAGGGGACCACGCCAGGCTGCAAGGGGAAGGGAAAGTGGCTCAGGATGCTCGCTGGTCTGCAGGTAGCTGCTTCCCAGCTCAGCTGCTCATCAGGATGGGCCCCACATCCAACCAGTGAAGACCCTGGGCAGATGGGATGCCTGCTGCCTTCTTCCCCGACGGCCCTAGCAGAGGTGTGGGCAGATGAGTCGGGGCATGTGGACTAGGCGCCTCCCTTGACGTCACCTCTCCTTACCTTCTGTTCAAAGCTGTCGGGGGTCAGGAAGAAGCTGTGCAGGGGCACGAAATAGCCCTCCAGGAGCCCCATGAGCAGCACCAGGTACACCCCATCTGCAAACTGGAGGGAGAGAGCCGGCTGAAGGCACTGGGCCCCTGGGCCCCTGAGCCCCAGTCCAACCCCATCCAGGGGGCTTGTCAGCTTCCATGTCAACCTGCCGCAGGCTACATCCCCAGGCAGGCTGCTGGCAGGGCGTGGAGGCAGTCCCCGAGGCAGGAAGGTCTGCTCTGCAGCTGGCCTGCCCCATGTCTGGCTGGTCCAGCACAGAGGCCACAAGCCCATGGTCCTGATCTCAGCTGATCCAGCATTTCTTGAGCATCAACCACGTACCAAGCCCTGATCTGGCACGGGGACCATCGGGAGGGGTCAGGTGTGGCCCCTGCCCTCGAGGAGCTCACAGTCTGGTGGGGAGACTGAGGTAGAGGAAATGCAGCAGCTGCTCTGATGGAGGGAAGCACGGTGGCCTGCGTGAGAAGGACAGAGGTCACTCACTCCCACTGAAGGCCACCGGGGAGGCTTCTGGAGGAGGCACTGCCTGAATGGAGACCTGAGATTGAGCAGGAGTTAGCTCTTAGAGGAGCGAAAGGCGATGTCCATGGCCAATGGCATGAGGCTACTCAGGTGGCTTTCGCTTTATGAACGGAGAAAGACTCTAGTGTCAACCAGGCCTGGGCATTCTCCTTTCTCATCTCGCAGGGTATTACTGCTGAGGAGGCAGCTTAGCGTAGCTGTCATGAATGTGGGCTCCAGAGCTGGGCCTCCAGCTCCACTACTTACTAGCTGTGTGACTCCAGCAAGTTACATAACTTCTCTGGGCCTCATTTTTCTCATCTGTAAAATGGGGGTGATAACAGTATAGTATCTACTTAATAGGTTATCCTGAGGACTAAACCAGTTAAGGTGTGTAAAGCGCCTGGAACACCACTTGGCATGTAGGCAATTCTTAATGAATATTCACTGTTGCTATTACTATCCAGAGAAACAACAAAGCAATCAGGACACAACTTCCTGGCTCTTGTTGACAAAGCACAACTGTGCTGAGGGCCATGGCGAGAGGCTTAGAGCCTGGTCCCTTCCATGGAGGACAGTGGTGGCTGGACCAGTTGGGACCCTGGTCTGAGGGACAACAGACTCCTGGGCTAAGCAGAGGGGGGAGGCCTTCTCCTCGAGGGAGGGTGGGTGCTGGCAATGGGGGCAGGCTTGTGGAGGCAGCGGAGGCCTGTGGGGTGAGGGAAATTTGGACAGAGTAGGAGTCCCAGGTACAGAGGATGGCCTGAGCAAAGATATAGAGGTCAGATGCACATCTGATATTCTAGAATCTTTCAAAGGAGGCGGGACCACCAAATGTTTGTGGGCATAAACAGCAGTTGTTAGAGTATGCAAGAGGCCAAAGTTTTTGGAATCATCTTAGGAAACAGCAAAAACTAGACTGAACTGCCCGGAATGTGGGCTGGTCTCAGAGTCTAGAGTCGGAGCTCTGCTGGGTGACAGGCTGGTGGGCCTGCGGCTCAGCCTTGGTTATGGGAGGATGACCTTGGGCGAGGTCTTGACCTAAGAGCAGCTTCCTCCTTGCTCCCATCCATTGGCCTTCAACTCAGGCGGGCAGGGCCTGAGCATGACTCAACCGAGGGTGGACACCGGGAGAGCAGGCCCCAGCGTCTGCGTCAAAATCAAGGCCCTCCCACTGAACTGGTTAACTGGGCCCCATTCTGGGTGTGGCTGGAATGGGCTGAGAATAAAGGAATCCAATCTGTCAGCTCAGGGAAGGACCCTGGGTTAGGGTCAGGCATCCTCGTGTTACTGACAGCTCTGAGAGCCACTGACTTTGCTCCCACTCCCGACTGCTGGTCTCCTGACTTGGTGGTAAAGCGTGCAGACGGATGTGAGATGCGCCTGTCAGCAGAGACTCCCTGTCATAGCACTCCCTGCCTGTAAACACTGAAGTGAACGTTCCAGAGCTCCTTCTAGCCCCCTCGAGGAAGCATCACTTTTCCAGAGCGTTCCCTCTCTCCCAAAAGAGTCTATGAAGCTCACTCTGCAGCGTCCAGACACACTCAGGTAGAGTTCAGCCACAGACCCGGGAAGTGCCTTTCAAAATAGCAGGAGATGCCCACGAGCTCAAAAGAAAAGCACTTCGGAAGTTCATCACGAAGGAAAGGAGGCTGAGTTTCCTTGAACCACATGACATGGTCAAAAATAGTCAAATATCAGCAATTTCGTATGGTTCAACCTAAACAGATTAACATCTCGTATTGATGTTAAAATTGCCTGAATGTGATAACTGTATTATGACTATGTAAGAGAATGTATTTGTTCTTAAGAGATGTATACAGATCTTCCTCAGCTTACGATCTGGTTACATCCTGATAAACCCATTGTAAGTTGAAAAATCATAAATCGAAAATGCATTTAATACATCTAACCTACCGAAGCTTGGCCTCGCCCACCTTAAATGTGCTCAGAACACTTACATTAGCCTACGGTTGGGCAAAACCATCTAACACAAAGCCTATTTTATAATAAAGTGTTGAATATGTCGT
Organism: Equus quagga; assembly: GCF_021613505.1. Classification (NCBI taxonomy): domain Eukaryota; kingdom Metazoa; phylum Chordata; class Mammalia; order Perissodactyla; family Equidae; genus Equus; species Equus quagga. Next base: position 16,955,324 of record NC_060280.1, read on the forward strand.
GTAATTCATTGAGCACTGTGCTGAAGGTGAATACAGAATGGTTGTGCAGGTATGGAATGGTTGAAAGGATATGGGTCGTTTACCCCTGTGGTCGCGTGCCTGACCAGGAGCCGCGGCTCGCTGCCGCTGCCCAGCATCACAAGAAGGATAGTACCACATATCACCAGCCCGGGAAAAGATCAGAATTCTAAATTCTAAGTACGGTTTTTACTGAACATGTATAGCTTTTGCACCATCATAAAGTCAAAAAATCCTAAGTCAAAACATCGTAAGTTGGGGACTGTGTATACTGAAGTATTTAGGAGTGGAGAGGGAGAAAAAAACCCCAAACGTGGCCAAATGTTAACAATTGGTGTGCATGGGTGAGGAGTATATGGGTATCCATGATAATATTCTTACAACTTTTCAAAATAAAAAATTGGAAAAAATTCAGAGAAATTCCATGTAGTTCACCCCCCCCCCCCCCCCAGCAGAATGGAACCCCCCCCCCCCCCAGAAAAGTTCAGGGTCAGCTGGAGAGCCCTGCGGGCAGTGGGGGGATGGGGCTGTCAGCAGGGCCCTGCCCCGCCACCCTGCACCCGGGGCTGTCACTCACCTGGGTTTCCAGTTCTGTGACCTCCAGGTTCAGTTTATTCAGGTGCTTGTTCACAAACGTGATGAGCGTCTGAAAGAGAAGCACAGCCGGGAACTGAGATGGAGACTCTCGCCACGCCAGGCCCTGCAGCCGCCTCTGCAACTCCACCATGAGGACAAGGACCGGCGAGAACAGAGTGCTCTCGGCTGGCCTGGATCACTGTACTGAGCTGAGAGGACGAGCAGCCTGTGGGGCTCTTCCTGCAGAGCCCGAGTTCCCGGGAAAGGATGCGCCCTGGCATTTGCAGCCCCATACACTGTGTGGTTCAAATAGCCAGTGTCAGGACTGTGATGGGAGCGGGGAGTCCTGAGAGGCAGAACGATAGGTGCAGGGTTAGGGGGCCGAGGGGCAATTAGGAAGTGGGCCAGAGAAGAAATGACCCACTGGGTGCCTCCTCCCAGGCTCTTCCTAGGTGCAGGTGCCTGTGCCCGGGAAGACAGAGGGAGGGCTGTGTGAGGAGGCAGGGACGGCCAGGGGTTCAGTGCAGGTGGGAAGACAGGGTGCTTGTAGTCTCGGAACCCCCAAGGGACACTTTCATCCTGATGCGAGAAGAAAGGGACTGGATAAAGTATCCAGTGGGAACAAGACACGTAAAACAGACATCCAGCGGGACTGCCCCGTGCTTGCAGAGATCTGGTGATGACACCAGTTTCAGGAAGCTTGCAACCTGCAGGTGTGGGTTTCCCTAATGTTTTGCCACATCTTGCTCCCCTCCCTCCCTAACTCCCTCCTCCCAGGCCCCTTTTCCCCACCTTTTTCACCACGTTGAGCTTGTCCGGCGCGTGGTCGAACAAGGTGTCGAAGGCATCACGTTCTGAAGAGGAAAATGTGAAGGGGAGCAGAGAGCTGACTCCTGGTGGGGACCCCACCCAGGTCCCAGCCTCAAGCCTTTAAAGGCCACGTGCTCAGCTCTAGACGGGACTTCTTTGGAGTATGAGACTGTGCTGGGAACTCGGGAAGCTGGCTTTTGGGCAGACATTTGGGGCTGAGTCTCACCGTTGGGGCCTTTTTCTCTGCGTGTGTGTGTGTGTGTGCGTGCGTGCGCCCACCCTCTACGTCAACCCTCTTTTGGGCCGGGTTTGGGGGCCCTGATGGCAGGTTGACTTCGGATTGGTCATCTCTGCACTATTTGTATTCCATTACATCCTGATTTAGTCATGATTCTAAAGTGTTTCTGAAGCTTTTTGGAGGTAGAATGTTATCCAAATATCGAATCACTTCACCCTTTAATTTTCAAAACCAAGTCGTCCAAGACCAACATTCTGGTAGAGGGCAGAGATGAGCAAACTGGGCACCAGGGAGCCCAGCATAGGATGCGAGCGCCTCCTCCTGAGATCTGGCCACCTCAACCCTTTGCGCCTTGGTTTCCTCTTCTACCAAATGCCATTCAAAAAATGAACCCCCCCCCCAGTTGTGTCATGAGGATGAAAGACAACAATGTACATGTGTGTGTGCTCTGTACACTCTGAAGTTTCTGTTGATCTGAGTTATTAGCACTATTGGAATATTTCAAAATATTATCCATAGTAAATACAGGATCATGGAAAGTAGCAAAGCCATGCCCCCTGCAGGCATTCTCCGTGCTACAGCCGCATGTTCTGCAAACTGAGAGCTGATGCAGTGGAGGTGATCTGAGCGGGAGGAATCTGGGGCTGGGAGGGTTTGTGGTCCTGGGGTCTGCCTTTCTGACTCTTGCACCGAAGGGTAAATCTGAGACAGCCAGGAAGGTGATTGTGAGCTCCGATATTCACAAACTTTATAAACAAACCCAAAGTTCTGAGAAATGGGAGAGGTAGGAGGTGTGATGAGGGAAGAGGGAGAAGGCAGCTTCTAGAAGGGCTGGGCAGGGTCGGGAGAGTCCTCAGCGTGTAGATACGCTTTTTCCTTTACTGCCACAATACACTTAGACCAAGACTGCCCTGCAGATGCCCAGGACTGGTCGGGAAGCCCAGCAATGTCAATGGTGTGGTTACTTGCAAGAGGACTGTGCAGTCGTGGTACGCTTTCCTCTTCCCACGAGTAAGCGGATCCTCCCTGCCAAGCAGCCCCGTCAGCAGGCTGGTGCAGACGCTCTGCAGGGAGCAAGCTGGGCGCCTGCTCTTTCCAGCTGCTGCAGAATTAACTAGACCCCGGGGCAGCCACTGCACCAGAGGACAATCTTATGCAACTTACCATGCCTTCCAGAAAGAGCCCTGCAGGAAAGGGAGAAAGAAAACAGCATGACTCTCCTCTTCTCGCCCTTGGTTGAAGAGCCCAAAAAGCTTCCTTGGCATTTTATTCTGCTCTCAGGCTCCAGTTATTGGTGGTCTTTACCACATTACCACCCATTTTTTCCCTCTGCTATACAGATATACTGGTGTTTGTGCAAAGCCTGGTATACATGATGCTTAAAGGACTTAAGCATCTTTCTTGAATAAAAGAAAGATGCCTTAAACAAAAATCTTAAGTTTCCTGCCTTAAATAAAATCACACTCTTGCTTACAGTTGAGAAAGAATATCAGACTCAGGGGTTCAAGATTCCCATCCACATTTCAGGAGCAGAGCTTGGCCACCACCCCAGTGTGGGACTTCACTGCCCAGGCTGCTGTGGGCATCTGCTTGGGGAGGTCAGGGTTGTATCTCTCCTGCCCGTCCTGGAATACCCACCAAGCTGCACCGCCGCTGAGCCAGGACAGGTTTTCTCAAAGAGGGCAGGAGCTGGACCCCACTCAGAGCAACGAGGCAGCAAAGCATTAAGAGCACCAGCATCAGAGACAGAGCACTGGGGCTTAAACCCCACTGAGCCGTTTGCTTGCTGTGTGACTGAGGGCAAGCTACCGACCCTCTGGGCTCCAGGTCTCTGATCTCTAAAGCGAGGATAATAATGGTAAACACCTCAATAGGGTGTTGTGAGCATTAAATGATTTAATACGTAGACAGATTTTGGCATAATTCCTAATATTTAGTAAATGCTCAGTGAATTTTTCAACATGTTTTTTGTTCTTATTGTATTGGTTTATTCCAACTGTATATCTATTACCCACTAAATGATGACTTGTGGGGAGTGTACTAGAAAGAATAATGAACTTGGAATTAAGGTTGGATAGACCAACAATGGTCTCCTTCCCCACCTGTGTTTGGGCTGTGGGGTTTTAGGAGGTGTAATCATTGTTTCGTGGGTTTATTATGAACCTCAGTAGATATAAAAGGGTTTCATAAACCGCCCTATGTTGTCATTATAAGAGTTTGCATCCATGTTTATGTCTATGTGGCAAGATGGCAGAGAAAGACCATAGAAGGCACAACATACAGCTGAGAGTTTGTTCCACAAACGGAAACTTCCCTTGCCCTGATTTGGCAGCAGCGCGGACAAGCCCAGCAAAGGGTAGGGGAGGTACAGGGCAGGACGGTGAGGAACTCTGCTCCTCTCCCAGCAGGCCTGACCCAGGCAGCCCCTGGTACATCCCAGGCCAAAGGTCAGTGTGTCTTGTAGATCAATTGCCAAGACTGGCACCTGGAGTTCAGAGAGGCTGCCTAATGGGGTCTCCACAGGCCATCAATGGGGCATCTTGGGAAGGTCCACTCCACACTCCTGTCCTGGGCCTGAAATGCCCAGCCCCCTGGGCCAGTTTTTTTTTGGTGAGGAAGATTAGCCCTAAGCTAACATCTATTGCCAATCTTCCTTTTTTTTCCCTCTTCTCCCCAAAGCCCCAGTACATAGTTGTAGGTCATTCTAGTTCTTCCATGTGGGATGCCACCACAGCATGGCTTGATGAGCAGTGTGTAGGTCTGCACCAGGATCTGAACCGGCAAACCCCAGGCTGCCGAAGCAGAACCCATGAACTTAACCACTGGCCTGCGGGGCTGCCCCCACCCCCCACCTTGGGGCCGTTTTTAAGTCACATGCACTGGGTGGTCCAGACAGACAGTGTCTTGGACCCCTGTCAGCCATGACTGGGCAGGGGGATGAGTTCCCTGGAGATTGGGCGAAGCTTGGAAGATGCAGGTCAACTGTGACGGGGAAAAGTCAGGAAAGAAAGCCATGAAAGGCAAGTGAAAGGGGGATGGTCATTACCACTTGAATCCTCACAATCTCTCTGGTTAGGAAGATGCTCTCTGCTCCAGAGATGAAGAAACCAAGGTCAGAGAGCGTAAGGGGCTCACTGGTGACTAAGCGGCAGAGACTGCATTTGAACTCAAGTCGGGCTGGCTGATAGGTCCCTGATCTTCCCGCTTTGCTCTTGTTCAAGGGAACACAGAAGTTGGGGGTGCATGGGAGGCTGAAAAGGAACTCTTGCCAGTGATCTCAAAACCACACACACCATCTTGCTCTTTCTGCTTAAGAACAAAACTCGTCTTCCCCATGGCAAACACCCTACAGGTTCTGATATTCCAACTGCTTGACATAAATGAAGAAAAACACAAAACACTACTCCACCGCTCGAAGGTAGACAGGGGCTTTCTGGGTCGTGGCACATGACCAAATAAATCAGATTCAGAAAAGGAAGAAAAACGTCCTTTTGAAGGTTAACAATTTAAATTCAACCCCATGTTTATGGCATGACGATTTCATGCTGGTTGGCTTTTTTGGGCACACTTTTTCCTGGACTGCCACAAAATTAGAATTTTTCAATCACTGCTAATTCCCTCTCCCCACTTCCCCACCCAAGTTGGTACCTTAAGCATCAAGAGGCATGTTTTGAATGCATGGAAAAGGCTAAACCATAATCATTGGCTGAAGTCTAATCCCTCTTGCAATCCCAATAAATGAAAACTAAATATCAGCAAATGGATGAATTTTGGAGAAACATCTGTGTTCCATTACAGAATCGCTGGCAACAATGGTGTTGACATACTCTGTGTTACCAGTTATTTCCTCTTGGATTTGCCGAGACTGGAGGATTCCTTCTCGTTTCTGAAATGGGGGTAGGGAGAAGGGTTGGGAGGAGGAGAGAAAAATATGCTTTAAAAAAATAGAAAAAATGTATTCGCATTCCTGTTATTGAGAAAGTAACTGATGTTTAAGACACGAATCCAGAGACAAGATACTGCTAGAAGGGAAACGAGGCCCCTCATTTCCCGGGACCGGACTGTACCATTTGTTCTTAAGTGCAATTAGTGTTTAGTCCAAACAAGTAGGCTGTTTCTTGGATGGTGAATCTTTTCTTTCTTTATTGGAAGACATTCTGCTGGAAGCAAACTGTTTGCCTCCTGGAGTAATCCACAGTAAACCAAATGGAAATGAAGGCCAGGGTGTGTCTGCCCTCCAGCTGGGGCCACAGAGACAAGCTGAGAAACACATTTAGCTGGGGGTCTGGGGTGGAGGAACTGAGGCCAACTTGGAGAATTCAAATACAGGGAGAGCTGTTGTGTTTTTTAATGAATAAAGGAGCTTTTAAATAAGTAGTACTGTCCTCAGGTAACTAGCTTACTCTCTGAGAAAAGGGCAAACAATTTGGAGCCTGGGCCATTCATCTACCCATCCACCCATCCACCCATCCACCCATCCACCCAACCCTTCCCGTCAATTCATCCTGTCTCTTGTTTATTTTATCAATCAATACTTTCTAAGTACAAGCCCCTGTGCTGGACTTGGAGCAAATACTATGGAACGTGTGTCATAGTTTCTGGCCTCGAGGAACTTAAGAGTAAAATCAGATAGATGAAGCAGTATGTGAGCTTTCCCCAAAACAGAGTTTATGCCTGATATCCCAGCTCAGTTATTAGTAGGATCTCCTTTCATTTTCAAAAGTGTCATGGATAATAAATTACATGGTCACCCTATGCAGAGAGGAGGTGCTGAATGCAGGCACTTTCAGCCGGGATGGTCAGGGAACCCTTCCAAGGGAAGGGGTCCTTGAGCTGGAACTTAAAGGATAGGACTTGGCTGGACATAGAGCAGAGGCCGTTGCAGTGGGAGGACTGGCCCGAGCAAAAAGACACAGTCAAGAGAGCACAAATGTGTTCAGGAGGCTGTTTGCAGGAGGGTGCCAATAGTCAATGGGGAATCAATCGAGTGCTGGTTTGGAGTTTAAAGCTCATTGTGCAGGCGTGGGAGTCAACACAGGAGTGTTAGGATTCAGGAAGACCTTCAGATGGGCCTAAGGAGGGAGATTCATTTTATTAGGTCCCTTCACAGTCAGTTACCAGACACTTAGACGGTCTGGGCATGGAAAGCAATTGTCAGAGAAAATTCCTCTTCCATGAAAGCTGAGATGATTGTCAAGAAGGAGCCTCCAAGCATTGGTGTCTCAACTGAAACCTGCCTTCTTGACCCTCCTGTCAAAACTTCTAGAACCTTCTCTTCACATTCCCAATAGCCATAGCATCTAGTGTCCTTGCAAAATACTTTTACAGAAGGAAAGGCAAAGCTGGATAAAGGCCAAGAGTGTATCTGGATTAGATTAAGAAGAATGGACTATCAAAGCAAAAAGAAAGTAAGGGAAAAAAATAAAGATAACATTTAAAGGAGATCCAGTGAGGATAAATCCGGGCTTTTTCCAAATTCAGCTTCAACATATGCAAAATGTTCACATGGGGCTAATGGAATCTGTGTCCTTGTCTTATAAAGCCATTCACAGACGTAAAACCTCATCTTCAACTTCATGCAGAATTAAATGCTTTTATACAGAATGGAAAAGAAATCTGGCTTAAATAACCCCTCGCACAGCATCCTGATTCACCTCGATCCATTATCTGTTCCCTAAAGAGCTCTCTCTCGCTCGGTCAGTGACTCACGGCCAATTCTGAGTCCTGCTTCTGTGCCTGTTTGACTTGATAAAGCAAAAACACCCCATAAAACCTGACAGGCATGGATGCTATTTTATGAAACGCATCCTCTTTCCTCCCTCAAGCTAACAAAACTGCCTACAGGAGAAATTAAACCAGCAACAGCCTTCTGATGGCCTATAATTGAGCTCAAAATAAGGCATGAGATGTGGGCTTGCAGGGTCCACTGTTTCAAAATAGGAGCCCCACCTCCCCTCCTGTTCAAATCTAGAATCATAGTTTTAAAAAATATAATGAAATGGATTCACACATTATTGATTGGTAAAAATAACACAGTAGAGATGGCCTGGATTCACTAGGAAGATGCATGGACCGGGATGCTATGGGCTGGCCACATAGCCATAGCAGACACGAAATGCTTAGCACCGTGCTTGACACAGCTGAGTGCTCAATAAATGAGGCCAATTCGTCCCTTTCAGTCAGCTGCACTTAGTGTCTGAACCACACACATTGACTATGGGCTTCTGATAGCCCCTCTGCTGCTTCTGTGTAGCCTTATCTCTTGAGAGACAGGGCCAAGGTGTCATATTCCTACCACAGACCCTTGACGTTCAGCAAGTTAAGTACCCAGAAGGTGTATAAGAAATACTTTTTCATCAGGGCGTAACTGAGCAACTGATTAAGCAGCACCCCCATGCCCTCCTCCCCTCCCATTAACTTCTGATCCTTGAAAGCTCAGCTCAAAGACCTTTTGTCCCAGAAAGTGGCTTGGCCTGGCCTGGCCAAGCAAGGCCTACCCAGACCTCATGGCTCTTTCTCACCAAGGGATGGCAGAGCTGCCATATTGTTCTCTCTTCTGGAACCCTGGATAACCCTGGATACCCAGCAAGCTGCTTATAAGAGGAATTCTCCCTTGCAGCATGTTTATTTGGAAAAGAACAGAAAGAAGCAAACAAAATGATGACCTTTTGCTAAGCGGGCATAAAGTTGGAAAATAAAATTAAATTTGAGCATCTAATGGGGTTAGGAGCAGAGTGAGATAGTCACGGGGCGAGAGCACACCCTCATTGTGGAAATTACACAGCCATATGTGAATGGAAATTCCATCCAACAATCTGGAAAAGATGACTTGAGATCCCAGCTGCACTTCTCCGGGCGGGTGAAAAGCAGCCGTGCCCTCAACACAGACACGGCCAGTCAGGGTCTCTCAAACACACAGGCACGCACGCATGCATGCCTCATGTGCACAGATATCCATCTCTTCCCAGTACCTGTGTATCATTTAACCAAAAAATGATGATTCTGCATGACTTTCAGGGCATACACACACACAGAGACATCTTCCCTCCAATCCTACTACACATGCTCACAAACACACACACCACACCCTCAAATACCCATCACACGGACACCCTCCTGACAAAGGCATGTAAAGCCCAGACACATGCCCACGCAGGGCCATCCCATACACAAGCACACACTCTTCCCCCCTTTGCACACATATCTGGGATAAGCCCCACGCACCAGAAAGCTCACTCACATGCCGTCCAACACAGAGCACAGCCAAAGACACTCAGCCTTCGTTCAGCTGTCCTTCCAATGAGCCCCACAGTGTGCCTTAGCTCTCACAGGAACTCAGCCTCCACACCTCTTTAAAGGGCATAGGTGTTTGCAGTGGTATCTCTCTTACCTGGACCACAACCACTTGGATGGAAACATGGTCTGGGAGGCGGATTGGTGCCCGGAAATACTGGGACAGAGCAACCAGCAGATGCAAGATGGCTACCAGGCTCTTGGCATGAACAGCTGAAAGAAAAGATGATTTAGAACTTAGAGAATCTTCTTCTAGGTTCTAGGCAGATATAAGCAGATATTCAAAGTGCAGCAGGACCATACCCAGTGCCCCTCTCATCCCACCCCTGTGGGTCAGGGGACACTCTTGGTCATCACAGGCCTTACCCTAGGCCCCCTCAGTCCTTGGCCGGGTCCCATGGATCTTCTTCTTGGGTCGTGTTATCGCTAGATTTCCAGTGTAGTACCTCTCCACTCTAACCCAAGGTTCCCACTGGGACCCTGACCATGGCTGAATTCTGAGCTCAGATCAGCCCTCTGCCACTCCATGTTCTTGTTGACTCTCTTCTAATACCATGAGCCCATCTGCTCTGCACCCCCTCTCACTTCCCATCTGACTGTGAACTCTTTGGGTTATAACCACCACCCTTGTCCCAAGGCTCTACACATGGCAGGCCCTCAACAAATGGACACTGAGCCACGAACACTGGACCCCTTTCTTTGTTCAGGGCTTTAAGATCCCCGGAGGAAGGTCTGAGAGACATCTAAAGGGCTTTGTTGCTTTCTTGAGTGCCATGTATGGTCAATGTACAAAATGCCTCTTGGGGAATAGCTGGGAGGAGACCTTCATGACCTAGTTGGCTTCTATAACTACCAAGCTATGTGCTGGATGTTAAGCTACTTAAGCTAGAGAAGGCTAGGCAACTGTTCAGGTTGAAGTTCTCACAGTAGATGAGAGGAGAAAAAGACTGTGACGTAATGGGGTTGACACAGGGTCAGGCAGGCGGGAGCTCGAGTTCCGACTTGACAACTCTACCATCTCTTTACTGCCTACATGACCCTGGGTAGGCTACTCAAGCCTCTGAGCCTCAATCTGCTCAACTTCACAAATGGGGCTAACAGTACCTATGCAGAAATACAGTTGTAAGAATTTCCAGAGATAATATAGGCAAAGCTCCCAGCACATAGCAGCTGCCTAGGAATGGCTGATATTTTTTATTAGAACTTATGAGAAAGTGCTTGGCACTTAGGCAATTAAACCACTACTTTCTCCCCTTTCTTTCTCAGAAAAGGGAAGATTCACCAGATACTTTACCTGCCTTCAAAGTCCTACCAGCCTCGTGGCTCTTCATTGCAGGGGGCATTTAAGGAAAGAACAAAAAATGCCCATTGTGTGTACTTAGCATGAACTGGGCCCATTATTGGGGTGTCACTCTGCCTGCCTAAGGATCAATGAGTCTGCTGCAACGGAAGCTTTGAAAAATCACTAGGAAAAGGAAATGATGCAGACATTCCTTAGGAACTCTTTACAGTTTCTCCTTATCATCACTACTTTAAAGAAGGCTTTCCACCGACCATGACCAGCAGTGCAATATCACCATTAAATGGCAGATGAACGGCTCCCATCTCCTAGCCTTCCAGAAGAAGGTTTCAGTTCTGGGCTTTTGGGCACTGTCAACTAGTTTCACCCTTAAAAAAGGCTCCTGGCATGGGACTGACCCACTGACATGGTGCGCTCACTGACAGAGGCAAAATCCAGCTCTGCTCCTCTGATCAGAAGTGCCACACCAGTGGTCCAGGCCCTGAGGCTTGTAAGGACATTTGCTACCTCTCCCTCTCTTAATGATAAAATATAATGCTGGAAAAGCTGTGCTCACAGAGGTTGTTCTTACACACTGATGACAGTGTCTGTTATTTCAACTGCCTTGGTAAAGCAATACAGAGCTATAGCATAAGCACCACACAGACGTCAGACTCTTTCAAGGAGAGCTCTGTCCTCCTGGGGAGTTTTTCAAAAGAAAGAATTATACAGTTACTCTCTTTCTCTCTCTCTCTCATACACACATATGCTACATGTTCAAAGATATTAATTATTGTGTAATATATTATCATTTTTTAAAAATTTGGGAAACACATATCCAATAGCAAGAGGGTGGTTTAGACCAGTGGCTTTCAAATTTTTTTTTTTATTATGCAGAGAAACCCTTTGTTTTAAAAGCCATGAGACAAAACTGATGAAAGAAGTACAAGCACTCTGGTTCCTGAGTCCCACCTACAGCCCCTCACAGCTGCTGTTCTTCTCATCAAGGATGTCTGAGTTTTCCCTTGCAAATCTTTAAGTTGGGCCAAGCATGGTTTAATAGTGTCTGCTTTAATAAATTATGGTATGCCTAGAGAATGGAATAGTTCGCATGCATTGAAAATCATTGTTAAAAGAACCGGAAATCAGCAATTCTAAAAGTCCCATGCACCCCTATGTTCATTGCAGCATTATTTACAATAGCCAAGATGTGGAAGCAACCTAAGTGCCCATCAACTGATGATTGGATAAAGAAGATGTGGTATATACATACAATGGAATATTACTCAGCCATAAAAAAGGATAAAATCGTCCCATTCACAACAACATGGTTGGACCTTGAGGGAATTATGTTAAGTGAAATAAGCCAGACAGAGAAAGACAATCTCTGTATCACTCTACTCATATGTAGAAGCTAGACATATAGACAAAGAGAATTGATTGGTGGTTATCAGGGGAAAGGAGGGGTGGGAGGTGGGCACAAAGGGTGAAGTGGTGCACCTACAACACGACTGACAATGTACAAGTGAAATTTCACAAGGTTGTAAACTATCATAATCTCAATAAAAAGTTAAAAAAAGACAATGTAGCTATAAATATTAATAATGTAATGTTAAAGAGAAACAATAGAAATAATATAAATATACATATGGATGGATATGCACATGTGTATAAATACTTGTACATGCGTGTTTATGTACATACATATACATCTATGTATACACACATGCTCACATACACACATGCACACATATGGATGCACACACATGCATGCACACAAGCATGTACTTGTGGCCAAGGCTTGGAAAGAAATATAAAAAAAAAATGAAAATAGTTATTCTAGAGCGGAAAGATGTTTTTTTTTTTCCTATCTCAAAATTTTCTTTAGAATAAAGATATGTTATCTCTTCAGTTAAGAAAAATTCTAACAACTTTTGCATATTTGGGTACCCTCCTCCCGCCATCTCTCAACATGTCTCCTGGGAGTTTTCTCCCTGATGCTAGACAGAAGCCAGGGCCTCTGTGCTCCTGTGCTCAAGTCAGGATGGAAACGTGCAGAATGAGAGCAGGGCCAAGACTCGGAAGCGTCACCCTAGGGCTGGAAAACCGTTTCAAAGGAGCTGCCAAGTTAGAAACAATCCTCCCAACGTGAATCGTGGTAGAAACAGAAATTGGCATAATTATTTTGGAGACAACTTGACAGTATGTATTATGACCTTAAAATTGTACATATCCTTTGGCCCTAAAACGACCACTCCTAGGTATCTATCCTAAAGAAGTAATTATGGTACACCCATACTATGTCATATTGTACAATAAAAGTGACATATAGAAGAATATTTAATGATGTGTAAAGACATCTTCTAAACAACATATACAGGTTGATCTCATTTTTCTAAAAGTAAATATGTATATTTTACATATAAAGTATGTCTACACATTTTATTTATTTATGGATCTATTTATTTCTCATAAGCATACACACACACGACTTGAAGGTTGACAATGCCTGTCTCTGGCTGGGCAGCTTACGGGGGCGGAATGTGTAGGCTTAGCGCCCACAGGCCACGCAGTCAGACTCCCTGGGTCTCAGCCCTGGCTCCACCACTTACTACCTGTGTGACCTTGGACAGTGACACTCCTTTAGCAAATACTACTGTGCTTAGTATGTGCCAGCTACTCTTCCAGGTTCTAGGGCTAGTGAAGAGACAATCCCTGCCCTCATGAAGCTTGCATTCATTGTTTCTTAACCTCTCCATGTCTTGATTTTCCCATCTGTAAAACGAGGATAATAGGATTCCTACGTCAGATGGTTGAGTGCTGAGTACAAGGATCAAAATGTGTAAAGTGTTTAGAATAGTACAAGGGATACAGTAAGCGTCATAAATACATTAGATGTTATTTAAATCTCTTTTAATTTATCTGTATTTCCCAAATTTTCAATGATAACAATTATTATTGTGAATAAAAAAAAGAGAAAGGAAGAATTCCCTAAAGTCCTGGATCGAGGACCTTGGTGAGTCAGCAGCTGTCCCGGCCACCTGTATCCTGATGAGCAAGATGACGCCACGTCCTCAGCAGCAGCCAGGGAAGATAGCTCAGAGAGGAGTGGTCGGAGCCTCCCCAGGAGTGGGGCCTGCCACATTCCCTATAAACCACTGCCTTGTAAACAGGCCCAGTGCTTCTCAAAGCCCGGAGGCATTGCAAGGAGCTGGCCACCAAGATAATCATTCCCTCTGACCTAGAAATTCATCTGAGTTCTGGAAATCTATCTGCCGGGAATAATTTGAGAGAAGCAAAAAGAGATACAACCTAAGACATTCAACTTCGTACTACCTGATATTAGCAGTAGGCTGGCAGACATCCTAAAAGGATGAACGTCAACAAAGGGTTTAAGTTATCTATGGGTTATCTACCCCATGAGACAGAGCAGCTACCAAAAATTATAACTACGAAGACTACATGGGAATACAGAAGATATGTATAATACAATATGAGAAAGTAACAAAACACAAGAGTGTGTATGACTTCATCAAGTAAAAATATGCACTGATATGGACAGTAGTGAGCAAAAAACAAAAATAGCCAGAGAAGAGTGGTAATATGAGTGATTATTTTACTCATACGCATTTTCCTACAAAAATGAAAGTGAACATGAACCAAAACCAAATCATTCAAAGCCATTGAAGACAGTGGTCCTGGTGTGGCTTTAAAAATTCCATTCTTCTATCTCAGTCTTTCCCAAACAGGGTTCCACGATAAGTTAAAACACGTTTTGTTTTGTTGTGTTTGGAGGGTTACATGGAGATGGCCCATATTCATCAAAGGAGTGGGAAATAGAGTCAAACACCATTCAGCAGGGGACTTCATTAGAGGACTTTAGTGCTTATGACGATTGAGGATTTCCAAAATGCAGATCCAGTTCCCAAACTAGAGATCAAGCCTCTTTTCTCTCCCCCACTGAACACTCTGCGCATTCCTGGGACATGGGACAGCATCTGGGGCCCAGAGCCCTGGTCTCCCCGCCTCCCGTGCTCAGGTGTCTCCCCCTGCCCGACACAGGATGTCTGTGCCCAGCGCCGTGCAAGGTAGCTGGTCACGCTGTGCAAAGGTGTAATTCTCCTAAAGCGGGTACTTGGCGTCCGGCCTCCAATGTCGGATGTTAGAAACCTGCTGAAGAGATAGTCGCTCGCAGCTACTGGGGCCCTACAATGACGGGCGAAGATTCCCTTTTCTTTCCCGAGTTTGAAAGGTGTTTTTTTTCGGGGGTTGGGGGTTCTGTGGAGATGTGCATTTTAAGTTGTACAAGTTGGATGCAGTAAGGTATAGTACTTAACTTTTTAATACTTAAGGGCAAAACCATAACCTAAATCCATAGTTTTATCAGTTACAAAGAACAAAGCAACTTTGGACTTCCCGTGGGAAATATGTTGTTGCTGCTGGATTCACCCAATCTGCTGATTTGACGTTGATTCTGACACGGACTCATTGAGTCCCATTAGACCCAGGCCCTTGAGACAGCATATGAATGAACCGTTTATACTTTCTGAGTCCCTTGAGCTGTATTAGCTGTGAAAACCTGCATTTTGAAATACAGTGCCTACAATCTTAGTCATATCTTTGCTCCTTCTGGAAAATAAGTGGGTGAGAGCAAGGGTGTGGGTTTTGGAACAGAGCCAATCCTTGCCCCCCAGCTTCTCAGCTGCCCCAACGTAGGGATCTCCGCTTCCTGAAGCCTCCACAAGCTGGAGACAACAGCTTTCTCAAAAGGTTGTGCTGGGATTCTGAAGTAGCTCAGTGAATATCAGTTTCCCTCCCCTTCCAACCTCTACAGACAGCCTTTTACAGAAAGGCACACTGGATTTCGACATTTTGCTATTTTCCCCAACAGTGTGCATGACAAGTTTTCGTTCCGAGGAAGGGCACCTCACACTCAAAGATAAATGGGTTTGCACGCACCCAGGGCCTGCCAGCTTACTGGTGGCTTCATGGGGAAACCCCATGGTAGGGACACAGGCGTCACTTAACAGTCTCACTTCCCTTTGTAAAACTCACAGTCCACATTCCACTTGATGCTCCTGGGAGGAAGTTTCAGGGTCTCGTTGATCTTCTCCAACACAGTCTGCAGCTTTTGCTTCTGAGCAATCTCTGACTGGGTGACCTCGGCAACGTTCAGCTTCTCGCTCTCAAGCTTCTCTGGGGTGAGAAGGGAAAAGAGACCAGCTGTTATCTTCAGCCACAGACAACCCTAACTCACGCACTCATTTATTCACTCACCCATACGCACGCTCTCACACATTCACTCACTCGCTCAACAAATCTATACTGAGCACCTATAACGTGAGGGACACTGTGCTCCCCGCCCTTGTCCGATGGTGGCACTGGCAGCGCCAGTTTTGTGAAGACCTCATGATTGTGTCTTGAATCTCCAAATTATAAGATCCCGACTGCAGAAGTGGGGCCTTTAACCCAGCCTGTCACAATTTGAACTCTGTTCTGTCATTCTGGGTTTTTCTCTCTTCTTTTCAACTCTGCCTTCTCCAAGGTCATTTCTGTGCCCCACTTGGAATGCCTTTCATGCTTCCCCTGGGCAGCGGTCAAGTCCTTATCTAAGGCATTTTGTACATTCCTGCAGTACAATACATGTCATGCCAGATCACGTTTATCTGTTTTAAGCACCTTCTTTTCTTTTAAACCCACCTGGAAGGTAACTTGTTTCATGTGTCCTATTTCATCAATTCGAAGGTGCACATTTTTTCCACATTTTAACATCCCTGAAATCAGGTTGTGTCTTAAAATTGATGGCATCCTACAACTGCCGTCACCCAGGGGGAAGAAAGAAGTCATCACTGCTTCCCTGTGCGTGAACTTGGTCACAGCTCTTCGTAGTGAGGTCACTTCCATGTCTCAGTATGCCTACTTGAACACTTTCAAAGAGCGGAAAGTCCAAATTCTAAGCAATCAGAAAGCACTGGGTAACAGTTTAATTGAAGTGTTTTTTCTTTTTCTGAGTGGCACTTACATAAGGATGTGTTTTAAAATCAGTGGTTCTTGTTGCAACGACACAACCCCTTGACACTTAAAGGCAAAAAAGTGTCTAATCATTTTTTAGTCTAGATTTACATTTTTACCTCTTAAAAAGAACAACTTTGGATTTCCAAAGGGAAACATGTTGTCTGCTATTGGATCCACCTAATTCACTTTCCGCAACTCATGCAAGGATTGATAGGACTCTGAGACATGTTTAAAACGTCTTTTCTCCCCATTTTTAAGGGTTGCTTACATTATTTATTTTATTTTTCAATAGTTGTAGCTTATCCAAGTTAAATGCGCCTTGGGTAAGTCTTTGCAGATGAGGTTGCCAGACAAGGAATTTCTGCAGGTTCGATGGATTTTGGAATTCTTTTCCGAACCTTCATAGGATGGTCTCCAGCTGTTCTTATCTGTGATGGCCTGAATGTTAATCTCTCTCTTCCCTTTAGTTGCTTGAGGCCATCATTCTTTATTTCTAAAGTTCAGGGATTTAACAAGCATATATCTAAATGTTTTCCTCTTGAATGTCAAACCTTGAAGAGACCCTGTGTGCCTTTTCCATTCTTAGGCTGTGAATTCGTATCTTGGATCCTTTCCTACTGAAGATATGACAAGTTGTTGTCATCTTACATTGCAATTACAATTTTGGTAGTTTGGTAGAGGCTGGGCCCAAACTCTAGGTTCAGGAAACTTCTGAAGCCTTATCTTGGCTCAGAGGAAAAGACTGCTGAGATACATTAGTGACAACTGTCTCAGGAGTGGGCTGGGGAGGTGAGGATGGAAGGAGTGGGAGCAGGAGGAACACTTTTTTTGCTAGCCCTGTTGTATTATATCATTGCCCATGAATTTTCATATGTATAATTTTCTTCTGACACTGGACTTCTTAGAATGAATAGCGTGGGTCTCTGTATCTGTTTTCTAGGTCAATATGTTTTTGTTGCACTGATGTCCATTTTGTTCTCATTTTTTAAAAATGCATTTTACACATTACCTACTGGAACGCTCACTGTTTCTCTGTTTTCACCAATATTTTTAAGTAGTCCATGATACTAAAATTATAAGCCATTCTTCCTAAAATTAAAAAAAAATTCTGTTTTTTTAGCATCTGGCGTTGCTTATTCAGAAGAGTTTTTATGGCTTTGCTTTATTTTATTTTTTTTTTGCATTACTAATTCTTTAGAAAACGTAATTCTGCTTTACTTTTTTCACTTTGGTTAGTATGCTTTGGATTTATCTTCTTATAATGTTTTGTTGTTGGACATTTTATTTTAGGCATTGACATTGGTGTCACGTAGATTTGAGTAGAGAGAATATCTTGAAGTACCCCTTATTAACAATTTTAGGTGCATCTCTTCATGCTCATAAGACACACACAACAGAAAGAGGTTTTTTTCTGTCTGTCTCCGTTAACGAAAGCGAGATTACAGTTTGCACATTTTTCTGCTACTGCTTTTTTTTTCCATTCAAACATATATCATGAGTATCTTTCTATGTCACTACATATGGGTATAACTATTTATTTATTTTTTTACCTTTTGACCACTTTCGCCCATTTTTGTCCATTCCCCCAAACTTCTCTGGCAACCACTAACCTGTTCTCTGTATTTATGAGCAAGTTTTTTGTTTGTTTTTAGATTCAACATATAAGTGAAATCATAAAGTATTTGTCTTTCTCTGTCTGTCTTATTTCACTTAGCAAATGCCCTCAAGGTCCATCCATATTGTCACAAAGGGCAAGATTTCCTTCTTTCTTGTGTCTGAGTAATGTTTCATTGTGTATATATATCACATCTTCTTTATCCGTTCATCTATTGATGGACACTTGGGTTGTTTCTATACCTTGGCTATTGTGAATAATGCTGCAGTGAACATGAAGGTGCAGATTCAAGCCAATGGTTTTGTTTTCTTTGGATAAACTCCCAGAAGTGGAACTGCTGGATCATATGGAGGTTCCTCAAAATATTAAAAATAGAACTACCATATTGTTTTCCATAGTGGCTGCATCAATTTACATTCCCACCAACCGTGCACAAGGGTTCCCTTTTCTCCACATCTTCACGAACACTTGTTATTTCTTATCTTTCTGATAATAGCCATTCTAATAGTGCAAGGTGATATCTCATTGTAGGTTTGATTTGCATTTCCTTAACAATCAGTGATGTTGATCATCTTTTCATGTACCTGTTGGCCATCTGTATATCTTCTTTGGAAAAGTTCTCAGATCCTCTACCCATTTTTAAAGCAAATTGTTTTTTTTTGCTATTCAGTTGCATGAGTTCTGTATGTATTTTGGAATATTAACCCCTTATCAGATATATGATTTGCAAATATTTTCCTCCATTCAGTAAGTTGCCTTTTCATTTTGTTGGTTTCCTTTGCTGTTTAGAAGCTTTTTAGTTTGATGTGGTCGCACTTGTTTACTTTTGCTTCTAGTGTCAAATCCAAAAAATCATCACCAATACAGCTTACTGCCTATGTTTTCTTCTAGGACTTTCAACGTTTCAGGTCTTATGTTTGAGTCTAAGATAAGCTGGTGTAAGATAGTGGTCCAGTTTCATTCTTTTGCATGTGGTTGTCCAGTTTTCCCAATACCACTTATTGAAGAGACTGTATATTCTTGGCTCCTTTTCCATAAATTAATTGATCCTATACTCATGGGTTTATTTCTGGGCTCTCTACTCTGCTCCAGTGATCTATGTGTCTGTTTGTATGCCAATACCATACTGTTTTGACTACGATAGCTTTGTAATATGGTTTGAAATCAGAGAGTGTGTTGCCTCCAGCTTTGTTCTTTTTTCTCAAGATTGATTTGCTTATTTAGAGTGTTCTATGATTCTATACAAACTTTAGGATTGTTTGTTTTATTTCTGTGAAAAATGCCATTGGAATTTCGACAGGAATTGCACTGAATCTGTAGATTGCTTTTGGTAGTATGAACTTTTAACAATATTAATTCTTCCGATTCATGAGCATGAAATATCTTTCCATGTATTCGTCTTCTTCAATTTCTTTTGTCAGTGTCTTATAGTTTTCAGTGTACAGGTCCTTCACCTCCTTGGTTAAACTGATTCCTTGGTATTTTATTCTTTTTGATGCAATTGTACATGGGATTATTTTCTTAATTTTTCTTTCTGTTGGCTTGTTACTTAGTATATAGAAATACAAAGGATTTTTTAAATATTGATTTTTTTTGTATCCTAAAACTTTACTGAATTCCTTTATTAGTTGTAACAGGTTTTTTTGATGGAGTCTTTAGGGTTTTCCATATACAATATCATGCTGTCTGCAAATAATCACTTTTTACCTCTTCCTTTCCAATTAGGATGCCTTTTCTTTCTTTTTCTTGCCTAACTGCTCTGGCTAGGACTTAATACTATGTTTAACAAAAGTGGTGAAAGTGGGTATCCTTGTGTTTTTCCTGATCTTCGAGGAAAAGCTTTCAGCGTTTTACTGTTGAGTACGACGATAGCTGTGGGCTTGTCACATACGGGCTTTATTATGTTGAGGTATATTCCCTCTTTTCCCACTTTGTTGAGAGTTTTAATCATAAACGAATGCTGAATTTTGTCACATGCTTTTTCTGCATCTATTGAGATGATCATATGATTTTTATCCTTCATTTTGTTAATGTGGTGTATCACATTGATTGATTTGCGGATGTTGAACTATTCTTGCATCCCTGAATAAATCCCACTTGTTTGTGATGTATGATCCTTTTAATGTATTGTTATTTTCAGTTTGCTAAAATTTTGCTGAGGATTTGCGCATTTATGTTCATCAGGCATATTCACTTGTAGTTTTCATGTGGCTTCTTTGTCTGGTTTTGGTATTAGGGTAATACTGGTCTTGTAAAATGAGCTTGGAAGTGTTTCCTCATCTTTTATTTTTTGGAAGAGTTTGAGATGGATTGGTATTAATTCTTCCTTAAATGTTTGGTAGAATTTACCAGTGAAGGACTCTTGTTTGTTGGGAGGTTTTTGATTACTGATTCAATCTCCTTACTACTACCCAGTCTGCTCAGATTTTCTGTTTCTTCACAATTCAGTCCTGGTAAGCTGCATGTTTCAGGAATTTATCCACTTCTAGGTTGTCCAATTTGTTGACATATAATTATTCACAGTAGCCTCTTAGGATCCTTTGTATTTCTGAGGTACCAGTTATAACATCTCCTCTTTCATTTCTGATTTTATTTCAGTCCTCTCTTTTTTTCTTGATGACTATAGCTAAAGGTTTGTCAATTTTGCTTATCTTTTCAAAAAACCAGCTCTTAGTTTCACTGATCTTTTCTATTACCTCTCTAGTTCCTATACGATACATGTCTCATTCAAACAGACGTCATGAGTATCTTTCTACGTCAATACATATCAACATAACTCATTTTTTTAAACTGCATAATATACTATAGGACTTATAACTTATTCAACCATTCCCCAGTAGATATGTAGTCAGAGTATATCTCACTTCTTTTCCTATTTGTAATAAAGTTGCAATAAACATCCTCTGTGTGTATGTGTGTATTACC
Organism: Equus quagga; assembly: GCF_021613505.1. Lineage (NCBI taxonomy): Eukaryota > Metazoa > Chordata > Mammalia > Perissodactyla > Equidae > Equus > Equus quagga. Next base: position 16,976,093 of record NC_060280.1, read on the forward strand.
AACAGATTATTGCTGATAAAAAGAAAAGCTATTTCCTTAAAGATTTTCTTCTTGAATATAGTCATCTTACCAAACCCCCTTATTAGTTCTAGTATTGTTTATCTGAGTCTTTAGCATTCTCTAGGTATGCAAATAAGCTAAGACATGGTTATCTCTATTTTCTAAACTTATATTATTTCAATTTTATGACATTTTAAAACAAAAGATTTATTTGAGAACCTCTTCTGCAATTCCTACCCCCTACTTTATTTTAAAAATATTCACCCCTTAAGATTTAAGAGATCCACTCGAATATTCCTATAGTTAAATAGTAATTTCACTCAGTGTTGCTAAGGATTTAAAGATAATTTCTTTTTCAAGACTCCTAGTTTTCCTCTTTTGTTCTTTATTGGGCTAATTTCAGCTAGCTCTATGAAAATTTTCTATTGCTGAAATTTTATCCTTCCAGGAAATAGTTTGCCGTATGTTTCCATAGTGCTGCAAACTGTTCATAGTTAGTTTAACTTCCTATAAAGTAGTAGGCATAATTTAGAAATAGGATGCTATTTAGAAAATTTTCTCAGTAGGGTTATTTTGTGAATCTTTCAGCTCTTTTTGAAGTTAGCACCCAAATATGCCTTGGGGGAGATTATTTTTAGAAAACAATGAAACACTATTCAAAATGTTCTGAAGTATCAAGACAGGGCAGAATAAACTCAATTACTCTGAATGGTAGAAGAATTGATATGTTCTAACAAACACAGTTGCCATAAATATTATACTATATTAATGTAAACACCCTTCAAAGAATTAGCATATATAAAATACTTTTTCCAGTATGAACGATTCCTGAGTTATTATATTTTTCTTTCCAAACTTATAGGGAGGGTTAGTTAATAAAATTTTTTTTACTGCATCATAGAGAATTTGGTCTGTAAAATAATTTGTTGAGACTCACTTTGTGTCATCAAGTTTCTTTTCCTTTTTTTTAAAGATTGGCACCTGAGCTAACATCTGTTGCCAGTCTTTTTTTCTGTTTTTCTTCTCCTCAAAGTGCCCGAGTACATAGTTGTATATTCTAGTTGTAGGTCCTTCTGGCTATGCTACATGGGACGCCGCCTTAGCATGGCTCGATGAGAGATGCTAGGTCTGCGCCAAGGATCCAAACTGGCAAAACCCTGGGCTGCCAAAGGGGAGCGCACGAACTTAACCACTCGGCCACGGGGCTGGGCCCTCATTTTCCTTCTTCCTAGAGCACATCTGTTAGAATTCCTTAGTGACGGTCTGTTGGTAGTAAGCCCTCTCAGTTTGTTTGCTTAAAATGCCTTCATTTTCTCTTCATTTTTCAAAAAATAGGGGTTTTTTATGGGTATAAACTTATAAGTTGACGATTTTTTCCTGTACTTTGAAGATTTCATTTCAATATCTTTTGGCTTTTATTGTTCCTGATGAAAGACAGTTTTCAGTTTGTTGTTCTTTTATAGGTAATCTATCTTTTCTCTCTGCTTTTACTCATTTCTTTGTCTTCAGTGTTCTTAGGTTTCATTATAAAGTGTGTAACTATAGATTTCTTGTTATTTATCCTGTTTAGGATTCCCTGAGCTTCCTGAATTGGAGAAGTCATATCTTTCATCAATTCTAGAGAATTCTCATTCACTATGTCTTTAAATGTTGCAATACTCCATTCTTTTCCTCTTCTCCTGTTAGAATTCCAATTAGTCATATGTTGGATCTTTGTAGAATAATCTCTATGTCTTCTAATTTTCTTTCTTATTTTCCACACTGTTGTTGTCTCTCTATGTTGCATTCTGGGTAATTTCTTCAGTGCCATCTTCCAGTTCACCAATTCCCTCATCGGCTATGTCTAATCCATTGACGTTTCTAATTGCATTATTACATTTTTTCATTTCTAGAAGTTTTACTGGTTTGCTTTCACATCTACCTGTCCGATTTTGATAGTTACATATGCTTTTATCATCCTTTCAATAGTCTTTTTAAACTTTTATTTTGACATATTAAACATATTTTATATTCCATAACTATTCATTTGCTAGTATCTATAGCATTTGTGGGATGAATCTACAGTTTGCTGTTTCTGTCGATGCTCATGGTGGCTTGTTTCTCATGTGTTTGGTGTTTTATGATTTTGAGCTCATTTTTCTTGGAATTTTATCTCTGGGAGTTCTTTGTGGCCTACGGTTAAAGTTCATTCCTCTAAAAGAACATATGTTCGCTTCTGCCTTGGGGAGCACTAGTAACCTGGGACCACTTTTAACTACATTTTCAGTTTGGGGCTTTTAAAGCCAAATAAGTAGTGTGAATCCTACCCCTAAATCTGTGTGAGTACAGACATCTGATAAGGAATTATCAATGGCAGACTTTTTCTTTTATCTGTTCCACTCATATCCAAGGCTGAGACAGACATTTATCATCACTGCCTCTCTCTATGGGACAAGATTTTCTAGTTTACCTACTGAAAGTGTTGCTCTTCAGAGACCCTGGCTTTATTCAGGGGTCTCTGATCCAACCCCCTTTCCTGCTGAGACTCCACTTAGGCTTTGTCTGTTGATCCTATATGTGTGACCCATTACATCTCAGGCTATTGGCCATTAGGAATTAACATGTATCTCGCTGGATTTACACTTCCTTGTTTTTGGCATCAGAAGAATTTCCCTCCTTTCCATACCAGTTTAGCCATGCAGTATGAAAACATATTTTAAAGGTTTGTCTAGATTTTTAAAGCATGCAATACCAAGACGATCTGCCTGAACCTCTAGTTAGCCATAATGTTGAACAGGAAAACCTATTTTCTCACCTTATTATATCAACTAGTACACCCAAAACACTGATAATGGTGGTGACAGCCATCATTTCTGACTTGTTCCTAATACCATATCTTTGATGTTTCACTATTTAATATGTTCACTGTTAGGTTTCGTATAATGGTCTTTATTATATTTAGATTGTTTCCTTTTCTATCTATTTCATTTGAGATAGCTGTTGAAATGTATCAAGTATTATTTGACACATACTAATAGATTAATTCAGTTTTGCTACTGAAATTTACATATGCACCCTACCACTTTTTATAAGATTGATAATATGCAAACATGGAAAAAATTGAAGTTGTGAAAATTAAGTCCCCTCTTTCCATTGTAGTCCCAAGTTCCCCAGTCCCAGTCTATAATGACAGTTTATTGTGATTATTACCAGAGGTTATTCTCCACATACTCAAGCAATAGATGTGCCCCTTAACACACAGTTCTGCATCACACTTTTTGTTTTACTTAGTAAGACATTTTAGAGAGCTTTTCTACTACTTAAAAACAAAAGAATAACAGCAAAAAGACTTTCATCCAGTTTTTGAGTTTTTCAGAGACTAGAAAATGCCTCCTTCCGTATAAGAATAGCAGTGTATACATTATCTTCAACTATCCTAGAATCAACGATGGCTATAGCAGGAAGACCTTAGAGCAGTGCTGTCCCAAAGAACTTTCTTCTATGATGGAAGTGCTCATTTCTCCACTATCCAATATGGTAGCCACTAGACACGTTTGGCTGTTGAGCACTTGAAATGTAGCTGGTGTGACTAAGTAGATGAACTTTTAATTTTAATTACTTCTAATAGCTGCACGTGGTTAGTGGGTACTGTATCGGACAGCTCAGCTGTAAGGTAGTAAAGGCCATCTTTCTGGTTTTACAGACAAGTGACCTGAACTGCAGAGAAATGTTTTAGTGGTAGAACTAAGACTGGAACTCAGATCGCCCATCTTTCTCTTCATTCCTCTTTCAGTTTTGGCTTAGCTGCTACTTCAGCCTATGTACTTCTTGGTATGGGGAAGTGACTCTTAAAACCAATATGGTTGAACCCTTCAGGATGCTGCTCCTCTTGGGATTCATGGAGTCATCTCCACTCAACACCCACTAGTCAGAGTCAGCCTGGGTTACTTTAGCTGCTCATTCCCTACATCACTAGGATCTCCTAAAGCTTTTCCCCATCCATATTGGCACTCCTCTAGTTCAATACCACTATTTTCTGACAAGGAGATGCTTTGCTGAAGTTTCCTCCACTGCCTCTAAGCAACCCTCCTGCTGCTCTGCTGCTCCTATTTTCTCTCTTCTTCTTTTTTTTTTTTGGTGAGGAAGATTGGCCCAGAGCTAACATCTGTGCCAATCCTCCTCTATTTTGTATATGGGGCACTGCCACAGCATGGCTTGATGAGTGGTGTGCAGGTCCACGCCCAGGATCTGAACTGGTGAATCCTGGGCTGCCAGAGAAGAGTGCATGAACTTAACCAACATGCCACCGGGCCAGCCCCTAGGTTATTTTCTTAAAGTCCCATTTCTGATCATGTTGCTTTGCCCACAAGCCAGCAGCAGTTACCACTGCCCACCAATATCTAAAGTTCTTAGTTCAAGGTCCCCCATAATGGGGCCTCATCTTTTTTCTGTAAATAAATTTTTCATTTCAGAATGCTTTTTAGATTTATAAAAAAACCTGAAATGACAGTTCAGATGGTTCCTACATATCCTGAATCCAGTTTCACCTATTATTAATATCTTACATTACTACAATACATTTGTCACAACTAATGAACAGTATTGGTACATGGCTCTTAACTAAACTCCCTACTTTATTTGGGTTTCACTAGTTTTTCCCTAGTGTCCTTTTCTGTTCACACCTACTCATCATTGTCCTCTTAGTCTCCTCTCTTCTAGGATAGTTTTTCAGACTTTCCTTGTTTTTCATGACCTTGACAGTTTTGAGGACTATTGGGTTTTTCCTATGTTTTTCTCAGGGTTACACTGGGGTTATGGGTTTTGGGAAGGAAGACCCAGAGGTGAAGTACCCTTTTCATCACAACATATCAAGGTACATGCTATCAATATGACTTATCACTGGTGACATTAACTTTGATCACTTGGCCAAATTAGTGTCTATACCAGCTCCCTCCTCTGTGACGCTGCTTGCCTGCTCCCATCCCATACCCTCATCACTGGAAGCCAGTCACTGAATGAGGTCCACGCATGGGCTGGGGAGTTAACCTCTGCCTCCTTGTAGGGGTTGTGTGACGACATAAATTATTTATTCTGTAAGGAAGAGTTGTCTCTTCTCCCTCATTTATTTATTCAGCTCTTCATTTATATCAATATGGACTTATAAATATTAATTTTAGCTTTTGGGTGATAATCCAATACTATTGTTATTCATTTTTTTTTGCTCAAATTATTCCACCTTTGGCCACTGGGAGCTCTTTCAAGCTGATCCTGACAGTTTCGTCATGCTGCCCCGTAAAAATATCTCTTTTCTTAGCACCTCTTTTTGGCACTGCAAGATGCTCCAGGTTCACCTTCTATATGTCCTGCTCTTGTCCTGGAGTCTGCCAATTCTCCAGAAGCCCTGGACTCTATTACTGGAGAATGGAGTTAGTAACCAAGATCTGGGGCCAGCCTGGTGGCGCAGTGGTTAAGTGCGCATGTTCCGCTTCGGTGGCCCGGGGTTCGCCAGTTTGGATCCCGGGTGCGGACATGGCACTGCTTGGCACGCCATGCTGTGGTAGGCGTCCCACATGTAAAACAGAGGAAGATGGGTACGGATGTGAGCTCAGGGCCCGTCTTCCTCAGCAAAAAGAGGAGGATTGGCAGCAGTTAGCTCAGGGCTAATCTTCCTCAAAAAAACAAAAAAACCAAGATCTGGGTGCTGGGTCTCATCTTCTTTGTAGCCACACATCATTTGCTCAACCAAATCTGATGATCACCTACCCATGCGCTCCTTGTCTCTACAACACTCTCCCTCCGCTCACACCGAAATCCACAGGAGCTTACCAGCAACATTTTTGTTGTGCTGATGAGAAAGTTCTTCCCTGTCTTCGTCTCGTGGAAATTCTGCTCCTCCCATAAGGCCTCATTCAAAATGCCCCCTCTTTCCTAACTCCCACTTGATACCCCACAGGCCTCTGTGCAACCAGGCTGGGAGTCACCTGAGGGCCTCCCTTTGACACATTTACTTCTCTATCCCTAACCTCAGCAGTTAGCAGAAGCAAATCAAATCGTTGCTGCTTAATGAATATTAATTGACTAGATTAAGGTCAGTGTAAGATGTACTCATTAAGGTCTATCAGGGAAAAAGACACCCTCCCAAAACAAAAATACCATCCTGTAGAACCTTTATGCCCAAGCAACCCTTCTTTGTCCCCAAGCCTGAAGACAATATCCTGTTTCAGGCACATGCTATTGTGAAAACCAGAAGGAAGAGCCTTATGACTTTCATGCCTCAAAACAGGCCTTTTCTGTTCCTGGTTTGTGCGTATGTTCACAGATAAGGATCAGTGGAATCAAACATACCAGAAGGAAACTCGCATAGCTGTCCCGGGTCAGGAGACCTCAATAAGAAGCAGGCAGTGGCCCAAGAGCAAATGAGACGGTTCTCCTGTGTGGGCATTTTCCGGGAATCCTCACCTCCTGCCTCTCTCACTCAGTCACGTCTATTGCCTCGGTGTTGGGGTGCAGAGATAGCGAGGGGAGCACGGATGCAGCTGCATAACCAAGACGACGGGAAATGTGTCTCAACTTTGGACTATTCTGTGACTTTCTTGTTGGTGCCACAGGGTAACGAGGAACTTCCTCTTCAATCTAGGGGTTGGGAAACTTCTGTTATGATGTGTGCAAAGGGCTGGAGTCGGTGCCATGAAAAGATGGGGGTGGGCATCGTGAAGAGGCAGACGGAGGGGCCAGTGTCTGATTTTTCCCAGGCAGTGACACCAACAGTACAGAGAAACAGCCCGTGTCCGGAGGGGCAGCCCCTAAAGCAGAAGTCGTACCATCTGGTCTGCCTGGATGATGCTGATGCCTCTCCCTGGGGCTCTCTGACCCACCTTCCTTTTCCTGCAGCTGCACACAGCTCCCAGCACACTGACAGCTCTCATTTCTGGCCCTGAAGCTCTCTCCTTCTCTGCCCAGAGCTCACCCTGGAGGCTCATAGTTCCTACCCAGGCAATCCTCAACCACAGGGTGACGAGAGCCACTGGATAAATGCCCCTGCCTCCCTGTCCTGGGAAGGGAGATTTTGAGGTGTGTTGTCACCTGGTTTCTCAGAAGGACCCCTGCAGGACTGAGCCCCAGTTGCACACAGAGGTGTCATCCTTACTAATGCACCCTAGCTGACATTTCTCTCTTCCCCTCTTACATTCCCCACTTGAGTATTTGTACTTTCTAAGATCACCTCCCATATAAACTTCCTCCATCCAAGACCTTGTCTCAGCATCTGCTTTCAGGGAAACCTAAACTCAGATCTGCTGCCAGGGCAAGAGGGAGGACCCAGAGAACAGAGGCAGCAGTGGGTGGCTGGGTGGTTAGGCAGCTCAGAAAGAAGGAGTCGGGGGAGGCTGTGCCAGGAGAACCTTCCAACGTGCTTAGGGACTGAGAAGGACACCAGACACTGCTGCCGGGCAAGCACTATCTGGCCACACAGAAGAGAACCAGGTACAATTCTGCCCTTGCAGGGCTCATGATCAGAGAACACCTAGCCACTGCTTTTCACTGAGTCCACCTGTCATCTTAGGGATGCTCACCCATTCAAGCCATCACCATAACAACAAACACATATAACCTTTTGCCAAGAGATCCCTGCCTTGGCATCTTGCTGATTTCCAGGTTCTAAGTCCTTGTTCCACGATGTCATCAACACAGCTTCCTAGATTCCGGATCCATATCCTGCTCCCAAGATACGACTCAGCACCTCTGGACTCCTGGAGGTGCCTATGCCATCTCCACCTTCTTCTAAGTGCCAGTGTTTCATAGTTTACTAATCTCAAACTCAGCTCCCTCCTATTCTCCCTGCCCAGCCCCAGGACAATTTGAAGCCGAATTTCTGGAAATGATCATGCCTGATTCATCTTAGGACCACCAGGTAATAGTACCATACCTATTTATTTGTGCTACAGATAGCAAGTTAGAAACATCTATTAAAATGCCCAGATATTGATTTCTAATAAAAGAAATCAGGGCTCTTTGGAGAAGTGGTTGATTCCAGGGCCAGAGTAAGTATAATATAAGACGAGCTTGCAGCATCTTATGATGCTAGAAAAGCAAGGACATGCTAGAAAAAAAGATATGGGGCAGCATGTTGAAAATATCGAGGAGCCAACTTGAAAAAAGGTCAAAGCCAGAAATAGAGGAGCAAAACAACGAATAAGGATAGTACTGGAAGATAACCTAAAGTACAAAATAAGTACCCTGTGACCATACTGATATCAATAAATACTGAATAAAGGAGGAACAAGGGAAGATTTTTCCTTACAGAAGAATTCCAACTAATAAACATAGAAGGAGGAAGGGAGATGGGAAATCTCCCCTGGACCATCATAGGAATAACTGAGTCAGTCATGTTCCACCAATTAAAATTAGTGGGAGAAGTTGAAGGAGAAATAAGATATTTGCATAATCTTAAAGTATCCCTCCCCCAATAAATTAATTACAAAGAGAAAAACACTAACTTTACCATGAAGAAATCTGGCAGACAGCACCTTAACCAAGCGATCAAGGTTAACATCTCCAGCGATAAGACACGCTGGCATCATGGACCCCCTGATATTCTGCACTGAAGAGGACACATCACTTCCGTGGTATTCTTCCCCAAAATGTAAAACCTTAATCCAATCATGAGAAGATATCAGACAACCCACACTGGGGACCATTCTACAAAATCACTAGTCAGTCTTCTTCCAAAGTGCCAAGGTCATGAACCACAGGGGAGACTGCTGAAGATTGGAGCAGATGACAACTGAATGCCACATGGGATCCTGAGTTACATCCTAGAGCTGAAAAACGATAGTAATGTGAACACTGGTGAAATCCAAATAAATTCTGTAATTTAGTTAAGCGTCGCACTGAGGTTAATTTCTTAGTTTTGATGCTTCTCCTGTGGTTGGGTAATAGGTTAACACTAGAAGGAGGAGAGGGAAGGCAGACAGCAACTCTGTTCTCTCTCTGCAACCGCTGTAAGTCTAAAATTAGGTCAAAATGAAAAAGTTAAAATAAACCCTGATCAATGACCTATGGGTTTAAGTATTAAGACACATAGTGAAATATAAAGACGATCTGGAAGATCTCCGGAGTGCTACCAAGGCAGGGAACGGCATGACACAGAGAGAAGGATTGTGGGGTCAGAGAAGCTAAGAAAATGATGAAGATTTGAGCTAAGGTGGCAGTAGTGGGCTTGGAGAACAGTGGGGAAAGGTCCACTTACCCAGCACTGAGGGAGGCAGGCACTTTTCTAAGGGCTTCCTGCATACAGACTGACTGAGGAATGGGACGGGTTTGATACATTACACATGGGAGGTACAGTTGTCAACATTTGTGGCTCACAGAATAGGGACGAAGGAGAAGGAGCAATCCAGGAGGACTCCCGGGTTTCTAATCTGAGCAACTGAGGGCGGTTGTAACACCATTCAGCACAGTGGCAGACAGAACGGATTTGGTGGGGAGGAGGAAGATAAGCTCAGTTTGGGGCAGGTTGGTTACAAGGTGCCTGTGTGTCATCCAGGTGGGCAAGTTCGAAAGGCAATTAAAAGATAACCATACAGCTTCAAAGGGAAAGCCATTCCAGAGATATAGATCTGAAAGCGATGATCACATAGGTGACGGTTGAAACGGTAGGAGTTGATAAAATCACCCAGGACAAGGAAAGAAAGAGAGGAGGGCCAAGGAGGGAAGAATGTGAAATGCCCACCATCATGGAAAGAAGAGGAGCATGTGAAGACGACTCAGAAGCAGGTGTCAGAGAACCAGGAGGGCATGAGATCACAGAGATCACTGGGCTGGGAAGGAGGATGAGACGCTGAGTAGGGTCAAGCGCCACAGCATCAGGGAAAGTCAGAATTGACATTGGTGACCTTGGAAGGAAAAGCCGTGGAAAGACGGGAGTGGCACCCAGCCCATACCTTGAAGGGAATGATTAGGGGTGGGGAAGCAGATATGTGAGTGCCAAACATTCTTTTGAGAAACTTAAGCTGGGGAAGAAGGAAGACAGAAAAACAGCCAGAGGGGAACTCAAGGTCAGAGGGGTCACCTGAAACTCTTGCCTCCAGACTGATTCCGCCCACGAGTTCCTGATGTATATTTTTAACTGCAAACTAATTCTCTCCAGTGGGGATCCTGCTTGTAGCTTTTGAATGTGTGTGTCTAGCCCTAGACCCACAAAGGGTCTAAATTTGAGTTGACAAAAGAAGCATCACCTCTGTTGTGAATCACCTTTTCAACATGAAGGTTGAGATCTGACATGATCTAATCTGACTGTACTTGACGCCTGACTCGGGGCTGCATCACGTGATGCTGGGCAGTTTGCAACTCTTCCCAGAGGCAAGATTACCTCAGGGCCATGTTCAGGGACTCCATGGCCACGTCCCACCCATTTGGAGATCATTTCAGATCCTGACTAGGAATTTGCTGGAGGAGTTAAAAGCTGCGGTCACTAGGAGTGATGCTCAAGGAGTCTCAAGGCTTTTCCACATCTACCTGTTCCCTGAGCGTTTTCATTTCCTCTCCGTGTTCAGTTGCATTTACAAGCCTTTAAATATTAACACTCATTAGTATTGATGTTTGAGTACTAAATCAGGTTAGCTTCCTAGAAATTACTAGATTTTATATCATTCATTCATGCATTCAATACACATTGAATCAATATACATTGATTAAGTGCTAGGCAACCTGCTAGGCCTGGAGAAGAGTGGATAGATAAATAAGACATGGGTCCTGCCCTTGAGACGCCCACACACATTTATATAAACAACTTGGAGAGTCTCATAGTAAAGGCATGTATGTGTATTATGTGCGTGCGTGTGTGTGTGTGACTCTCTCTGTGGGAAAACAGAAGGGCACATGGCTATCACTTCTAGGTGTGATTGTATTGTCAGGATATGAGAGGGAGGCACATTCGATTGATTCTAGAGACTGAAAGGATGAGAAATAATGAATTGGCTTGGTGGATAAAGGAGGAGGGGCCTCAGAGGCAGAAGGAAGAGCAGGGGCAAAAGGACAGACGTGTTAATATGCACGGCCTACGTAATAATGTAGCAATGGTATTCACAAAAAATAATAAAATCAACAACGCTGAAAAGGATGAAAGACATTTATTGGGCCCTCACCACGTCAGGCACTATTCTAAGCGCTTTCCATTGCATGAGCCACATGTGTGAGAGTGGCGGGAGGTGAGGCTGAGAAGACGGCCAGGGGTCGGGTGATGAAATGTCTTGAATGTTGTGCTAAGGGGCCTGGACTCTGGCCCACAGGTAGGGGAGAGCAAGTACTGGCAAGATTAGACTTAGGATTTAAATAGGTTCCTGCAGCTGTGTGGGGAATGGATTGGAGGAGGTGAGATAGGGGGCAGAGGGGTGAGTCCGGAAGTTGTTTCAATAATTCAGTCAAGTGAAAATGGTAGGGAGGATGGATGCAGAGAGAATTTGGAAGCAAGAAGAAATGGGCCTCAGAGACCTCCCACAGATCTGGGGGTGGTGAGGAAGAAGGGAAGGGGTTCCATGGACTCAGAGGGGAAGAAACATCTTTAGGAAAGTGGATGAGCTCAGTGCGACGTGCCCGCAGGTGGACAGCTAAGAACGAGAGTTGAGCACTTGGGGCAGAGGTTTGGACAAGAGAGAAGATAGGCAACAGTGAGGGGATGTCCAAATTCATTCAAGATAAGATAGTGCCATTTGACACTAAGATCACCCTGAATTCACCTTTCTCCCCGCCACCGCCTTACCTTTTCACATGAACAGGTGTGAACTGGCGCAGGGTTATATCCCTTTCAAAGCAACACACCTAGAGACACACACAGAGGCCCGACATCACAGAGGCAACACTCCCACATACTTGCACCCAACCTAGAGAGGGATACACAGAGGCACACACACATATACACAGGCCCATTGGTCAGAGAGGGGTACACACACAAGTCCACAGATCACAGAGGTGCACACACATGCACGCACCTCTCCCCCCTACACACATGTAAATATGCCTACGAGGCCACAAGTTTACAATTTTCTGGAGAGGCTGAGGCGTGTTTCCCATAGACAGTGAAGTCTATTCATCTACCCAGCTGATGACCCTTGACTGCTAGGGGGAGCGGCCCCATCTGGTCATCAAGACCCCCTTTGCAATCACGCATATAAGACAGATTCCAAGAGGACATCTACAGGCTCCACTGTGTGTCATCCCCGACTCTACACATTCAGATTCCGCTCCGGGTGAACTGCTGTGAATTGAGAACACTCCTTCTCAGCAGGAGTAGGTGGTCCATCCGCCAGCAGATTAGAGACATCCACTGCAACATTCAACTCTCCTCTCACCAAAAAGCTTCTGCAGGACTTGGCCGTCATATAAGTCTTCAGCCAGGTCTTTCACAATGATTCTTTCTCCCACCAGCACATCATTAATCCAGTCAATTAATACCTACAGAGAGAGAGAATAAGAGAAGAGTCATGGAGTATTTTCTTATTCACCAGCTTTCTTATCCTGGACAATTAGAATCTAAATAAACTCCAGATTTGGAAAGCAGCAGAATTATCCACATGACTGACTATGGGGACAAGTAGCTGTGAGCGTGAGCCCCAACGGTCCTGTCAATTTTCAGATGCAAACCCTTCTAGTGCTGGTGGCATCAGTGTCCCAGCTAATATCTTCTGGCCCCCTACCATTCCTTACTCTAACGGCCAGCAACACTCACACAGTGTTTGTCTGAGTGGCTTTGTACCAGGTTGAAACCCCAGCTTCACCCACCACCTGGTTTGTGTACCTCTGTTATCCGTGGACCTCTGTATGTATGTGTATGTGTGTATGCATGTATGTGTGTCCGTGTGTGTGTGTGTGTGTGGGTGGGTGTGGACCTCCGTGATCTATGAATCTAAGGCAAGCTCATTATCTGCTCTGAGCCTCTGATTCCGCACCTCTAAACTGAGGATGAAAATACCTCCCACATTAGGTAGCAGAAAAGAATTGTATACGACAAGGGCCAAACGCTCAGTAAAGGCAGACCTTACTAATAAATAAAGTGCTCTCCCATGGATGACATTTGGCCAGGTGGTTACTGTGACCCCTCTGTTCAGGAGGGGAAATCTAACACAGAAGTAAACACATATCCGCCCAAGGTCCCAGAGCTCAGTGGACAGAGACAGGAATGGAACTCTCGTCCACCTCACTGCAAAGCTCACGTTCTCCCCCTGTGCCAGGCTCCCTCTCCGGGGCCAGCGCCGTATCCTCGGCTGTATCTTTGCAGCGGTCATTACTGAGGGCCCTCTGTGGTCAGGCACGGGCAGAGGCAGTCCGCGTGAGGGCCATTTAGTCAATCTACACCACACCCCTGAGAGGCAGGGAGCATTCGTTCCCTTTTTCAGGCATGGAACTGAGGCCTGCCCAAGTTAAGTCCATCACCTTTCTTCTTAATTTTTCCTCTTTTTTGTTTAAGATATTATTTATATACAATAAAATTAACCAATTTTAAGTACATAGTTTGGTAAAGTTTGGTCATTGTACACAGTCGTGTAACCACCACCACAATCGAGTTACAGAACAGTTCCCTCACCCCAAGAAGGTTCCTTTGGTCCCTTGGTACTCGATCCCCTCCCCTGACCACAGGCCTCAGGCAACCACTACAGTTTTCCCTCTTTGACGACTTCATATAAGTGGACTCACAAGGAACATTGCCTTTTGTGTTTGACTTCTTTGACTTAGCATAAAGAGATTGCCTTATAACAGAGGCAGCAGCCGGGCAGGGTTTCCATCCCTGGGTGCAGCTTGGGGCCTTCATAGAACATTCATTCATTCATTCATTCATTCACGGTGAGGAAGATGGTCCCTATGCTAACATCCATGCCAATCTTCCTCTACTCTGTATATGGGACACTGCCACAGCATGGCCTGATGAGCGCTGTGTAGGTCCGCGCCCAGGATCTGAACCTGTGAACCCTGGGCCGCCGAAGTGGAGGGCGTGAACTTAACCACTATGCCACTGGGCCAGCCCCCAGCATTTATTAGTACTTGCTGTATGTCACACATTGTGCTGGATCCTGGGGGTACAATGATGAAAAACAGAGACAGTCTTTAACCCCAAGCAGCTCCCCATGTAGTGAAGGAGACAGCGGAGTATATGAGTATATGAATATTGCACTATCACGTGGTGACTACAAAGATGGAACTAAGTACAGGGCCCACAGCAGCACACAGAGGGGCTCAGCGACCGGAAGGGCTTTAGACAAGGCTTCCTGGAGACCGTGACCCGCTCTGATTTCAGGTGGAAGGTAGGTAGAGGCATCTGGTCGGAGGGGCTGCCTGGACAAACGCAGGGTCGGGGGGAGTGCCCGAAGCAGGCACGGTGTGCATAGGAGTTACCACGAGCAGGTCCAGAGTCCCTGCGTTGCCAAGCAGGAGACGGCCTGAGGTTGACGAGGCAGCTAGAGCACGGAGACCCCAGATACCACCCCCCGGAGTGTGGGTTCAACCCGCAGGTGATAGGAAACTACACACAAATTTTGAGCAGGAAAATGATATATTCAGATTTACACTGTGAATGAGTTGCTCTGGCAGCCAGTGACTTTTTGTCTTGTTTTAAGACTAACTTGGAGAAGTTGAAGAAAAACACAGGACAGGGACTGAGAAGGAGTTTGAAATGAACATTTTTTTGAGGGGTGACCACATGCTAGCCCCTGTGCCAGATTCATTATGCACAATATTTCATTTAATCTCATTTATTTCTGTTTGAATGGCCTTTCTAAGACTCACTTTCCTCATCTGTAAAATGGGAATGATACTAAATCCTACTTCACAGGATGCTTTTGAGCATCCTTGAGGAAAGCAGTGAACTGTCAGATCCTGGCAAAATGAGCTTCTTTTCACTGACTTCTCTGGCGCTTAGGATGAACACCATTCGTTGGGCATTTGTCATGTCCCACTTCTGTTCCATTTTAGATGTCCACTTACTGGACCATGAGCCATCTGTGGGCAGGGACTTCCGTGACTTTTTACTCTCTCTGCAGTGGCTCGCACGGTACCTGCACAGGCCAGGTGATCTACAGATGCCCGGTAAATCTGGGGGGGCCCCTCCTGCTTTCCTCTTACCTTCATTAGTTCTTGAAGTTTTGGGTCGCTGCGGGAGTTTGGATCCACCATCGTTCGCACTTCATTCTCCTCTTTAAAAAGAAAAGGAAGTCAGTGGGGTGGCTCCACTTGAAGGCTTAGACTACCCCAGAGAACAGGAGACCCAGTTACCTAGCATCGTGTCCTCAGGGTCCAGCTCGAAGGGGATCGGGCTGAGGGGCAGGTTGATGGCATTCATGCCCTCCTCCTGAAGCTCTGATACTGCAAGAAGAAAGAAGCACGGAGTCACACTGCAGCCTCCAGACAACAGGCGTGGAACTCCCTAACAAACGTGTCTGATACTGATAGCGAGAAATAAAACCACTCAGGCTGGGTGACAGCTGTTACTCAGTCTGCAAGCGATTCCCTGCCTCTCCTGCTGAAAGGACCGAATTGTCCCCTTCATCTCACTCTTCTGGCTGCCACCTCACCTGCTTTCCTTGGAGAAATAGGGAGGTCCTGAAGACACGGAAAGTTGCCTCCTCTCAGAAGCAATCTCAGAATAAACAGAAGGGAGGTGGGCACTGACTCTTTCTTAAGTCTCTGCCTTTTGCCACTGCCACCCATCCTGCAGGGGCTTGCTGTCTGGTGCACAGTGGGGGCCCAATAACTGTTGACTAGATGAATGAGGTCACCAAGTTAAGGCTACATTTATCCTGTGAGCCACTTCCATGCTCAGTTCAACCTTCTTCTCTCTTCCCTCCTGATTTGGCTTCCCTAAGTATTTTCTGATTATCCCACCTCCCTCCTTCATCCCACCCCAGCTGCTGCTCGAGAATGCCTCAGTCAGGCCTCTTCCCTTCAGCTCTAATGAGCTGTGGGCCCCAGGGCCAGGCACCTCACCTCTCTAGGCCTGTTTCCTCAGCTAAACATGAAGAGCTCAACTGGAAGACCAGCAAGTTCTTTTCCAATTTTCACATCCTAGAAATCCACAATTCCACTTTCCTCAAGAAAAATAAAAAGAGTTCAACGACCACGAAAGACTTCCTGCCTGCTCCCTTCCATGCACCCATCCCCCAAGTGAAGCCTTAGTAAAAAAAATTCCTCCCACAAAACTAGTTGTGTGACGGACACTTGCTGAGTGCTGACCTTGGATGACCTCTCCTAAAGGCAGTGGCTTAAATCCGCTCACCTCTGTTCAGTTCCAGTTCGGATAATTACTTTTCACCAATTAAGCACAGAAAGACCATTCTCTCTGAAGGCGTTGGTCACCAAAAGGTTCTTAAAGAGCTAATATGGCAGCTGCAATCAACCTTAATAAAAGCAATGTCCCATCTTTCCATTTTATTATTTTTTTTATTGACTCTGGCCTCGCTGATTGCCAGCATATACTTGCAAGAACTCTTAAGCACAAGGCAGTCTCTTACAAAGACTCCTTTCATATTAGCAACCTCACTGATGGTTGCAGTTGGCCGGGAACGAGATTGCCTAACAAAGAGAGTGAAACACACTCTACCCTAAGGAGACACAACTTGCATTATGAAGCTGGCATTTCGTCCCGCTGCTGTGGGCCCTGGACATTCATATGGGATAACAGCCAGTCACCATCTTAAACCTCCAAATTCACAGATATGCATTGCTCTATGTAATTCTCCTCCATAAAATATAACTGAAAAATATAAGCGACAACTTTGAGGCTTAAGGGATTCTGTAAGTATAGGATTGCATTTGCTCTAATGAAGAACAATTGCTTCATTACACTTCTATAATTTCTTCTAATATTCCTCCTAGGACTAGCAGTTTGCTTTCTTTTCCAGGCTGTTTCTCACAAAGAAGCAAGATTTTCATTACTTAACAAGCACTGCCGGCAAGCAATGGGCAGTGGAAATAAAGTCAGGCTTACATGTGGGAGCAGGGCTGGCCTTTCTGGCTAGTGGAGCAACTTGCTCCTGCCCAGGACCTTCTCTATCCACATGCTCCCCCAGGAAATTGGATGGCATTGTCCTAGGTGGTCTGATATATCCAGAGGCTGATGACATGCACACCTAAATCTCCAGCCTTGGCCTGACCCTGAGCTCAGGCTTACTCGATGCCTCCTTCCATGTCTATTAACAGAGATCTGAAATTTACACATCCAAAACAGAACTCTGATGTCTAACACCCTCACTCCACCCGTCACAACACTAAAATAAGACCTGTTCTTTCTCTACTCTTATCCTCCTCAGTAAATGGCACCACAATTTATACAATGATTAAGCCAAAATCCGAGGAATCACCCTTAATTTCTCCTTTTGCATCTAACACATTGGTGAGTTTTGTGGGCACCACCTGCAACACAGGACCCGATTCCAACACTGCCTCCCTGTCTCCACCACCATGATCCTGGTTCAGCTGCTGCTATCTTCCACCTGAATAACCAGAACCACCTTCTAAGGGGTCTACTGCTTTCTCAAGCACCCCGCTTCCCCCTCCTTCCCCTAGTGCAGTCAGAACGTTCCATAAAGGTGTAAACAGGATCATACATTCTCCTGCGTTAAGCTTTCCTCTGGCTTCCCTCAAACTCACAATAAACTCTCTACAAGACCCTCTCATCAGCCCTGCCGCCCTCCCCTGTTTTATTATCTTCATAGCACTCATCATAATTCTTGTTTATATGTCTGTTATCTATCTCCCCCATCAGAATGTAAACTGCGTGCAGGCAGGCACTTTTTCCCATTTGTTCGCTATTAGATCCCAAAGAGGAGTCAGACTGTCTGGATTGGAATCCAGGATCTGTCGCTGACTAGCTGTGCGGCCCTGGGCAAGTTCATCACCCTCCAACCTTGTACACCTCAGTGTCCTTACCTGCAAAATGGGAACGATAATACTGCCTACCTCCTAGGGTTGTTGAGAGGATTAAAGGGTTAATACATGAAAATCACTTAGGAGAGTGCCCAGGACGTGGTAAGACCTATGTAAATATATGCTATTATGCTATTATTATTATTACTTAAAACAATACCTCATGCATTTTAAGCACTCAAGAACTATTTATCGTGGGGCTGGCCTGGTGATGCAGCAGCTAAATTTGCATGCTCCGCTTCACTGGCCCAGGGTTTGCCGGTTCGGATCCCAGGGGTGGACCTACACACTGCTTATCAAGCCATATTGTGGCAGGCGTCCCATATATAAAGTAGAGGAAGATGGGCATGGGTGTCAGCTAAGGGCCAATCTTCCTCAGCAAAAAAAAGAGGAGGATTGGCGGTGGATATTAGCTGATGTCTAATCTTCCTCAAAAAAAAAAAAAAGAACTATTTATTGAATAAATGAATAATCAAAACTGTTAAAACCACCCTTCAATTGCACAGGTTATGAGTTGAGGCAGAATCTGCCAAAGTAGTGTATAGGATGCAAAGAAGGATTCCAGCTCATCCTTAGGGAGAAAAAATTTACCTTTTGGCCTGACCCTGTGTGCCTGTGCACGTGTGTGCGTGTGTGTTTGTGCTTGTGCACATTTCTGCGGCAGCATTTCCAGCTTACATTTTGTACAGAGAGAAAAGCCGCACCTGTCCCCAGACCTCTGTACAGCCAGGGCCAATTTGTGAATATGGAGATACCTGCATCTTTAAAGTGTGGCTAGAAATGCAACATTCACAGCCAGGACTTCTAAAAGTGGATCTGAACAGGATCTCTTTTTACATGTAGATCACTGTTAAAAATGTTTTCAGATGAAAAATCTCCAGTGAGAAAAACTCCCCTCTGCCCTGCCTCTTTAATTCACTCACAGAGACATAACAAACCCAAGAAGAAAGGCTGAGATATGTTTGCAATTGGAAATGTTTTTTTCAGGAAATGATTTGGTACAGGAACACCATTCCCATCCCATTAACTGCTGACTCCCAGCCAACTGTTTGTAAAAGTGAATATGCAAACTGCGCGGTTCAGGCTGGGCACCGCCCCATGGGGCCACATTAGCGGCCACTTTCCCAAAACAGCCCGCCCGCTTTGGAGGTTTCATTTCGATTACACCAAAGCAGGACCCCGCAGAAGCCCCTCGCCAGCCCCTGCGCTCTGCAAGAGAAAGAGCTGCAATTGGATTTTCTCGGCATAGAACACGAAGATGATGTTTATCCTCCAAATCTCCTCTAACAATCTAAAACTAGGTCTGAACGTGCAGCCCTCGGTGTCTCGCAGCGCCGTTAGTCATAACTTAATAAACAGAGGCAATGCCCAGCGGGAGGTCGGGCTTGGGAAAGCAGGGTGATGGACTCAAGTCTTGAAGCGCTCGCCACGAGAAAGGCGCTCGGGCTTTTCCGGGAATCGCAGTCAGACTCTGGGTCCAGCTGGGCAGCAGAAGACGTACATGGGAGACTGAAGGAGCCGGATTTGAACCTTACTTCCATTGTATCAGCTGTGGAGCCTTATGTAAGTGACTTAACCTCCCTGAAATTCAATATAAAACAATGCTCTATAAAACAAGGGTGTAGCTGACACTGCTGGTTTCCTTCCCCTTGTATACTTTTGTCTTTTTCCCTGCTGAAAGAAGCCTCATACGGTGCCAGTACACACCCCTTCCTCTTATGTTTCTAGGTGAGATCCTGATTGGTTTAAGCTAATCATGATAATCTCAAGCCCCTTAGCAGTGACTGGTTCAAGCATTGTCATGTGATACAATTCTGGCCAATGCCATGAGAGGAAATTTCTAGAAGCTTCTAGAAAAGTCTTCCTCCGTTTTAAAGAGAGGCCCAAGAAAGAGAAGGTATCTCTCTCCTTCTAACCATTATTGCACCAGGATGTTATGTCTGGATTTGCTGCAGACATTTTGTAGCCACGAGGTGAGTAAGCCCAAAGAAGAAGCTAATAAGCTAAGGTTAGCAGAGAAGAAAGATAGAAAGAAGGGGGTTCTTGCTGATACTGTTAAGCCACCATCCCTAGTGCCACCTTAACTCTATGTATCTTGTTATAAGAGATATAATAAGTTCCCTCATTGTTTAAGCCAGTTGAGTTGGCCTTTTCTGGAGCTTGGAGCCTGAACTCCCTAAATGATACATAGGACACTAAGATTATTAAGTTGATGGATGAATACAGTAGGTCTGCAATGAATGGTAATTTTCTTTTCCTTTTTTCCATGAGAAATAGAATAGCTGCAGGCATCTCTTACACTCCAGAGTACATACAGGGACTCAGAGAACACCAAGCAGAAAACAAGCATAAAGAGAAGAATGGAGAGAAGTTTCTAAGAGTACAAAAGGGTCCATTTATGCAAGGCAAGTAATTTCGTTCATTCAACCAATAAACACTACTGGGCACTTCCTGTGAAGCAGCCCCTGTGCCAGCAGTGGGGATAAGGGTTTGGGGATTTGACATGGGTCTGCCTCAATCTGCTCACAGGTGGTGAGAGAGGCAGGCAGATAAACACAATGTGCAACACGCTGCACTCGGGTGGGAGACGTGTAACGAGCGGGCTGTGGGAGCTCAGGTGGAAGGAACAAGGCTAACTTTAGATGGAGAAGACTGGGAAGGATTCCCAGAAAGGGGGATATTTGAGCTGGACTTTGAAAAATCTAAATTTTTATCCAACACAGGTGCCCCACAAAAGGCACATCTTGTGTAAAAACAGCAAGGTGTGGACAAACGGGGCAGGTGTTGAGAGAATGGTGATTATGTCTGAGCACCGGGAATGCTGGGGGCACGGAGGGGAAATGGGGGGAAGGAATAGAGAAGCAAATAAGTAGGTGGGGTCTGGAGTATCAAGGGTTGCAAATTCATTTGTCGCCAGCACTCCCAGGACCATGCTCCCTGTGCCTACAGACGAAAACAAGCCAACCAAACAGACCAGGAAGGGCAAGAGAATAGCCAGGATGTCTCTCTCCTTCAGTGCAAGTGGGCCCCAGTGAGACATTTGGACTGCTCTAGAGCCTTATCGGGATAACTAATTTCTGGTCCTCTTGAAAGCTACTAAAGCTCCCTAAATTTCTAAATGGCTCAAGGGGCCCCCCAGAAGTTTTTGGCAGCTAGAGAAAACTACATTGTCTGCTCAGCAAATCCCAACAATCTTCCTCTATGTGAAAAATCAACCTGAAACAACAGCTACAAAAATCTACAGCTAACATCACACTTTAACGGCGAGAAACTAGATGTTTTCCCCCTGAAACTGGGAACAAGGCAAAGATGTCTCCTCTCACCCGCCTAT
This sequence comes from Equus quagga, assembly GCF_021613505.1. Classification (NCBI taxonomy): domain Eukaryota; kingdom Metazoa; phylum Chordata; class Mammalia; order Perissodactyla; family Equidae; genus Equus; species Equus quagga. The sequence continues at coordinate 16,997,313 of NC_060280.1, forward strand.
TCAAAATTCCACTAAAAATCCTACCTAGTATAATAATATAAGAGAAGGAGATAAAAGGTATACAGATTGGGAAGGAAGAAATAAAACCATCTTTGTAGACGACATGATTTTCTATGTAAAAAATCCCAAAGAATTGACCAAAACAAAACAGAACAAAAAACCCAAACACTTAGAATAAGCAATTATAACAAGGTTACAGGATACAAGGTTAATATACAAATGTCAATTGTTTTCCTATATACCAGCAATAAATGATTGGAATTAGAAATTAAAAACACAGTATTATTTACAGTAGCACTCAAAAATGCAATAGTTAGATATAAATCTAACAAAATATGTACAGGATTGATGTGCAGAAAATTACAAAACTCTGATGAAAGAAATCAAAGAAGATCTAGATAAATAGAGAGATACTCAGTGTTCATGGATAGGAAGACATAATATTGTTAAAACGTTAATTCTTCCCAACTTCATCTATAGCTTCAACGTAACCCCAGTCAAAATTACAGCAAGCTATTTTGTGGATATCGACAAACTCATTCCAAAGTTTACAGAGAAAGGCAAAAGACGCAGAGCAGAAACACAGTATTGAAGAACAACAAAGTTGTAGGTCTGACACTACCAGACTTCAGGACTTACTAGAAAGCTACAGTAATCAAGACAGCATGTTACTGGCAAAAGAACAGATCAATGGAACAGAATAGAAAACCCAGAAACAGACCCACACAAATATAGTCAACTGATTTTTCATAAAGGAGCAAAGGCAATTCGACGCAGAAGGGATGGTCTTATCAACAAACGGTGTGAGAACAATTGAGCATCCATACACAAAAAAAATTAATCTATACACAGACCATACACTCTTTACACAATGTAACTCAAAGTGATCACAGACCTAAGTAGAAAACACTTTATACCTAAGTATGAAATTCCTAGAGAAAAATGTAGGAGCAAATCTATGTGATTTAGGGTTTGGCAGTGAGTTTTTACATACAACACCAAAGGGACAATCCCTGAAAGAAAAATTGATAAGTTGGACTTCATTAAAATGTCTACTCTGCAAAAGATATTGTTAAGAGAATGAAAAGATAAGCCATAGACTGGGATAAAATATTTGCAAAATACATATCTGATGAAAGACTTGTATGCAAAATACACATAGAACACTAAAAACTGAATGATAAGAAAACAAACAACACAATTACAAAATGAACAAGGGACGTGAAGATACGTCACCAAAGATGTACAGATGGGAAATAAGCACATGAAAAGATGTTCAACATCATTTGTCATTAGGGAATGACAAATAGAACAACAACGAGACACTACTACATACTTACTAGAATGGTTAAAACCAAAAAAACTAATAATACCAAATGCTGACAAGGATGTGGAGCAAGAGAAACTCTCATTCACTGCTGGTGACAATGCCAAATGAGATAGCCATTTTGGAAGATAGTTTGGTAGCTTCTTATAAAGCTATAGTCTTACCACATAATCCAGCCATTGTGTTCCTAGGTATTTACCCAGTTGATTTGAAAACATATTTACATAAATCCTGCATATGAATGTTTATAGCAGCTTTATTCATAATTGCCAAAAGCCAGAAGCAACCAAGCTATCTTTCAATAGGCAAATAAACTGTGGTACATATGATGAAATATTATGCATGATAAAAAGAAATTAGCAATAAAGCCATGAAGAGACACAAGGAACTTCAAATGTATAATTCCTAAGTCAAAGAGGCTAGTCTGAAAAGGCTACATAGTGTATGATTCCAATTATATGATATTTGGAGAAGGTGAAACTATAGAGACAAAAAAATCAGTGGTTGCCAGGAGCTTGGGGGAAAGTTGAACAGGCAAAGTACGGAACAATTTTAAGAGGGTAAAACTGTTCTGTATGACTGCGATGGCGGACACATGATTTTATGCATTTGTCGAACACACAGCACAAGGAGTAAACCTTAATGTATGCAAAATTAAAAAACCATTTTGGAGGTTGGGGAATCCAAGGATGGAATGCAGACGTGACAACAGAATCTGACTGTGCAAGAGACAACCTCACTGAAGGAGGTTAAGGGAATAGCGCTGACCTAAATATCACTGGAAATGAGTGAAGTCTGTGAGACCAAAGGAAAAAGAACCGCATGTAAGCACTGTAGACTAGTTGATAAAGTTATTTCCCCTAGGGGTATGGGTTAATAATTCTGATACTGCTATACATGGACAATACTGGAATTGAATAATCAAGTAAATGGATGGTAGATGGTAAAACCAGGTTTCTCACTGTTGGAGTAGAAGTTTACAGATAAGCAAGGGAACCAGGCTGGGATGATCCACATGGGAACAGATTAGAGTTGGAGACATCAGTAAGAACGCATGCTATCTTAATATAGATACCGATGGTTATGTACAGAAATATTTAGGCATGTGTATATACATGAGTTAGTGCACACACATATATTTTTTTGCTCTATTTGCTGAGAGAGTCTAAAAGAAATGACACTCCAGTAGCAATAAACGGATCTAAGACTCAGATCCTGGTTTCTAGCACCATTCTCCAACAAAGGAACCAGGGATCCTTGGATAAATGGCTGATTCTAGGACTGGAGAGGAAATACACAAGAGAGGCTGGAAGCAGAAAGTAAGGAAGCTGGAAGAATTTGAGCCACAAAATACATACGGTAGTATTGAATTATAGCCCAAAGCACAAAATAAATATCCATAAATCCATACTGACATAAATGACTGATTCAATTAATAAATGGAGGAGAAGAGACAAATCTTCTTGGTAGAATTCCAAATAATTTATGGATCCGTGCCCTCAAAGGGGGAGAGCACAACCCCCGACTCCTTAAATGTGGGCTTTGCATAGTGACTTCCTTCCAAAGAGTACAATATGAAAAGGGAGAAAAAGAGTAACTTTACAGCGGAGAAAGCTGACAACCACCACCTCGGCCAGGTGACCATGGTCAACATCACGGTCGTAAGTCACGGGATTTGATGTGATATGAGGAAATAGCACTTGCCTCTGCGCTCTTCCTTCCCCAAACCCACAATCCCAGCCTAATCATGAGAAAAACACGACACATTCCAATAGAGGGGTATCCTAAAAAATACTTGATTAGTACTCCTCCGCACTATCAAGGTGATTCAAAACAAGGATAATCTGAGAAAATGTCACAGCCAAGAGCAGCCTAAGGAAACAAGATGGCTAAGTGTAATGTGGTATCCTACATGGGATCCTGGACCAGAAAAAGGACATTAGGCAAAAACTAAAGAAATCTGAATGACCTAGGGATTTTAGTTAATAATAACATATCTATACTGGTTCATGAATTGTGACAAATGTATCATCCTAATATAAGATGTTAATAAGAGAGGAAACTGGATGTAGGATAAATGGGAACTCTCTGGAGCATCTTTGCAATTTTTCTGTAAATCTAAAACTACTGCAAAAGTAGTCTATTAAAAAAAAACTCAACCTAAATTTGCTGTTATTTCCAAATGTATACAGAGTTCACTGGGGGGAAATCCATGATTTTATGGGTTACACATGTTTCCTCCTATCACCAAGGAGACTGTGGTAATTTATCCCACATTCGCTGAGTCCTGTGGAAGCATCTATAAAGCAGGGAAAGCGCAAGAACCTTTTCAAAGTCCCGTAGCACAAGCTGTACTCAAGAACCCAAGTTTCCAGGAAGAAAGTACAAAAAAATTTTTTCTCGTTGTTTGTTTTTTTCCAGGGCTGAAATGAGAAGATAGAGCTCCCTCATAACTTCAGGACTACTGGCTGGGTCATTTCTGCTTTCCCAAGAGGGGGTCTGTCCCACTAGTCCAACCATCACTGAAGGTACAGTGGTCTCTTTAATGCTTTTCTCCAGAGCTGCTCTGGAAATCAGATCTATCCATGGTCCCCAGTGGGGGTCTTTACACCGTGGGCTTTTGCATTAGTTTTCTATTGCTGTTGTAACAAGTTACCACACACTTGGTGACTGGAAAAAACACCAATTTATTATGCTCGTGGTTCTATAGGTTAGAAGTCCAACATGGCGTCACTGGGCTAAAACCAAGGCACTGGCAGGGCAGCGTTCCTTTCTGGAAGCTCTAGAGGAGAATCTCTTTTCTTGCCTTTCCCAGCTTCTAGAGGCCACCTGCAGTCCTTGGCTTGTGGCCCCTTCCTCCATCTTCAAAGCCAGCAATGGGGGTCGGGGGCGGGGGCAGATTCCTTCTCACATTGCATCACTCTGACCTCCTCTTCCGCCTCCCCCTTCTACTTTTAAGGACCCTATGATTACACTGGGTCCACCAGAATAATCCAGGACAATCTCTCTATTTTAGGGTTGGCTGATGAGCAACCAAAATTCCACCTGAACCTGAACTTCACCTTGCCATGCAAGTCAACAAATTCACAGAGTCCAGGGATCGGGGTGCGGACCTCTGGCGGGAGAGGTCATTATTCTGCCTACAAGAGCTTTCTTGGTTAAGGGGACAAGTTCTGTTCTTAATACTCACTCTTTCCTACAACATGTGGGTTCACTTTTCCTCTCTGTGAGATTGCCAAAAGAAAATGCAAAATCCCAACCCCCTCCACCCCAGCCCTTAAACCAGAGGAGTTTTATTACTTTTAACTAAAAGGATACTTGTTTCAGCAGACATAATACAAAGCATCAGGTAAACATGGGAGCCAGCTCGTGGCGGCCTCAACAGATTGTCAGGCTCTCACCACGCTCCTCTCTACCTGACACAGCTGTTTAGGCACCAGGGTCTGACATCTGGCCCTGGGAGCCCAGCCAAAAAGCGGAATTAGAGGATGGTGTCGTGATGGGAGCTGACAGGGGCTCCATAGTCCCGAGTCTTATGGTTTCCACCAGTGTCTTCACGTTGGTCAGTTTTATAGTCTCTGCAGAGTTGGAAGGCTGCCAAGCAAATGGCCCCTGGACATTTATTCATTGTTCAGCCAAGCATGTGATACAGCTGCCCTCCAACTGCAAGGAAGCACGGAGGCAGAGAGAGAGATGTCCCATTGGCGGGCTTCAGGCAGTCAGATCTATGTGAGCTGAAAGATGGGTGGGGGACTCAAGGAAGCCACGGGAATTTAATGTAAATACTGCACAGGCACCGAGGGTCAAGGGGAAACAGCATGTCACTGCTCTCTGTCTTCTGCCACGCCATGCCCCATTATCTCTTTAGACTGAGAACCAGAACCATTTCCTTGGTTTTAAAGGTCTGCTCCTACTTAAGCAGAAGGAGGTATAGATGTGCTATCCTGGGAAAAGACCAAGCCACTGTGTGTGCGAGTGCATCCGTGTGTGTTCATACACCCTGAGCACTCCTAACAGCCTTGGGAAGACCACAGAACTTCATCTGGGACACTGGCTAATTGCATATGAAGTGTGGGTACTGTGAGCAACCCAGGGCAGCCAGCCTGGAAGCGGCACTACTGATCTCTTTCATTCGTAAAAATGTACGGGCATCTCTGGTGCCAGGGGCTGGGCCACGAGCTATGAATACAAAGATACACGAGTACTTCTGCTGGGGCCAGTTGGCTCCTGAAGGGCAGCTACCTTTGGTGGCCCTCAGAGCCCAGACAATGCCTGGCACTTGATAAGCACTCAGTGGGTGCTGGAGGATGCTTTAGCTGGAGAGGGAGGAGAAAGACATGCACACGAAGTACAGTGCAGAATGACAAGGGCCCCACGCAGTTCTGAACCACGTCCTGAGTGCAGAGCGCTCTTCTGCAGGGGAGGGAGCAAATGAGGAGTGAGTGGGCGATGCAGACGCCACAGGAGGCCAGGAGGGCCCCAGGCGCCCCGTGCAGCCTCTCCATCTCACCTGCTTTTGTCTCTGTGTGTCACCTGAGTCAAGTGTCCTTGTTCCATTTTCTACGGCTCTTTGAATTTCATGTCTAGATCCTTCTTACTTATTAATCCTGAACAGCCAGACATTTCTTATTCAGTGGCTCAATGCGGCTTAAAAAGTGCCACAAAACTACGAGTCCACTTGAATTCCCAAGTGGTGGCCTCTGTTGAAACAAGAGCCCTGGGAGTGGCCGGTGAGAGAACACGGCATTGTGTTGGACCAGTTCTCGTGGGCAGTTTCTAGGTTTGTCTGAAGGTCAGTCGGTGGCATACCCTGAAGGAGAACAGTTCGTGGAAACTCCCTCCTGAGGGAACAATGATGATGATGGTGAGAGAACACACACTCACACTCCACTTCCTTTCTACCAGGCCCGTAGATGCAGCATTTTTTTTTTACATATATTAACTCATTTAATCTTGCCAACAATCTAATGAGTAGGTACTATTGTTATCCCCATTTTACAGGTGAGGAGAATGAGGCCCAGAGAGGTTATGTAACCTGACTAAGGCCACACAAGTAGAAAGTGAACCCAGATTTGATCCCAGGCCAGCTGGCTCCAGGGTTCACATCCTTAACACTATACTATACATTGTCCCAGTTTTATGAAAGGGCTTTTATTTCTTATATGAATATGTCTAGAACATGGTCACTTCTGTGTTCCCATGTAAGGCCAGGAGAAAGTTTATTAGGGAAAAATCTTGCATATGCTAAGCCCTAGAGGTTGCCTGGTCAGTCTATGGAGGCTCAGCCTCTGTGAGAACAGATTAAAACAAAGTGATATTTGAGCAGTACTTTTGTTTGTTGTAAGTACTGGGTTAATTTAAAAGAAATGGCTAGTGGCTGGCCTCGTGGCGTAGTGGTTAAGTTTGCACATTCTGCTTTGGAGGTCCAGGGTTCACTGGTTCGGATCCTGGGTGTGGACCTACACACCGCTTGTCAAGCCATGCTGTGGCAGGTGTCCCACATAAAAGGAGAGGAAGATGGGCACAGATGTTCGCTCAGGGCCAATCTTCCTCAGCAAAAAGAGGAGGATTGGGGGGGCTGGCCCCATGGCCGAGTGGTTAAGTTCACGCGCTCCGCTGCAGGCGGCCCAGTGTTTCGTTGGTTCGAATCCTGGGCGCGGACATGGCACTGCTCATCAAACCACACTGAGGCAGCATCCCACCTACCACCACTAGAAGGACCCACAACGAAGAATGTACAAATATGTACTGGGGGGTTTTGGGGAAAAAAAGGAAAAAAATAAAATCTTTAAAAAAAAAAACGAGGAGGATTGGCAGCAGATGTTAGATCAGGGCTAATCTTCCTCAAAAAACAACAAAAAAGAAATGGCTAGGGGGCTAGCTCCATGGCCGAGTGGTTAAGTTCATGTGCTCTGCTTTGGCAGCCCAGGGTTCAGTTGTTTGGATCCTGGGCACAGACCTACACACCGCTCATCAAGCCATGCTGTGGCGGCATCCCACATAGAAGAACTAGAATGACCTACAACTAGGATAGACAACTATGTACTGGGGCTTTGGGGAGAAAAAAAAAAAGAGGAAGATTGGCAACAGACGTTAGCTCAGGGTAAATCTTCCTCACCAAAAAGAAAAAAAAAATGCATAAAAGAAATGGCTATAAAAGAAAAACATGCTCATTTAAGAGAACTTTGAAAACATTAAAAAAAACTAAGAAAATAATCCTACTGCTTAGAGAAAAACTGTTAACATGGTATATTTTCTTACCTGCTTTCCTTTGCTTTACACACATACACACATTAACATGCTGGGTACACATAGTTCTATAGGCTGCTTTCATCACACCACATAATCTCATTACCTTTCCTTATGCCATCAAAAGAATCACTTTAAATGTCTTCCTTAATCTCCGTTGAAGGTGCACACCATACATTACTGAACCATCCCATAACTGTTGGACATTTAGGTGGTTTCCAATCTTGGGAGGTGGCTGAGTCTGGAAGGTTGAGTCATTCGCCAGCCATGAAGGGTGAGTGGGTGCTCAGGCAGCGGGACCAGCAAGAGTAGAATGTGGCGCCTCCGGGGAGCCAGATGCAGGGCCCTAAGTGAGTCTCAGGCCACAGGCTATTCTTCTCACTCTTTCATGGAGGAAGAAGCTGAAGTTCAGAAAAGTTAAGTGACTTCCCTGAAAAGTCCCCTAGAGGATGATCCAGACAGTTCACTATCTCCTTTTCCCAATGTCTTAGTACGGAGCCACTTGAAAGTGGGAAGAAATGCCAGGGAAAGGGGTGAGGGGCAAGGAGAATGACACAGAGACCCAGGAAGAGCCCCCAAAGGGGGCATGCGTTACTGAGCCGGCTCCCTGTGGGCCACTGAGGCTCGCCCCAAGGGGGTTCTCTGAGGAACTATGGAGACTGTCTCCGCGGACTGCCCCCTTAGCTGAGGTTACCCCAAGGGTGCTGCCTCTCCATATCCTCAGGCTGCACTGGGTGTTGGTTGAGGGGCTTCAGAAGCTAGAGCTCTGGGACAGGACAGTGGAGGTGCCAGGTTAAGGCAGGACCCTGCTGGGTGCGCCAAACTGTCTACCACAGCCAGGCTGAAACAAAAGGTAGCCGGGGGTTGTGATGTGCAGTGCAAAAGCATCTGCTATGCTCCCCCAGAAATCTGGGGGCCAGGGTCCTCCGTCTCCTCTCCCCAGGAGAGAAATCCCAGGAGACTGGGTAGGACTTAAGAGGGTACATTTTTAGGAAAAGATTGGGAGGGGAACACACTCTTCTTCTCCAAGGAAGAAGCAAACAGCAATGGACAGGCTGCAGAATCCTATCTTCACACGATGACAAGAGGCTGGCGCTGTTCAAAATAAACGTTTCCTTTGTCCCGACTCTGCTGTGCCCACGATGGAGACTCAGAGACGAGCAGGACACAAGTCCCGCCCCTGCCCCTGCCCAGGTCTAGGATGAGAGCATGCCAAGTAATGCTGGTGGGCAGGCGGCTTTGATCAGAGCACGACAGCATCCTGAGGAAACGTCTGGGGCAGGGAAGGGATGCCCCTTGTGCTGAGCTCCTGCCACAGGCCAGGCCCTGCATGGAGAGTTTCCATGCATTATTGCATCCCCACAATCCTTCTGGAGAAGACAAGCCTTCTTCTTGGGGACAGAGCTGAAGTTCTGGCACTAGTTCATTCATCATCACACCATCATGATCACGGGGCTGAGTGAGGCAAGTCTACGGCTCCTTCATCTGATGGAGTGGGGCCTTGTAAAATGAGCTCATTCCCTTCCTCCCACCCTTAAGCACTTATTGAGCACCTGCTGTATGCCATACACTGTTCTAGGAAAGAAGAAACCCTTGCCCTAGGAGCTCACGGTCACGCACGCTCAGTCTCAGTGGGCTGAGGGCTGACATAGGCATGGTTCCAGGTGACAAAGGGAGCAGCAGGCTGGCCTTGCACTGCCAGGAGGGACCAGGGAGGGCTTCATGGAGAAGGCAGTGCCAGACCCTGTGTGGCTAGGTCTTTGTTTTGCCCTCCATCTCACTTACTACCATGTGTAATTAGACATCTGTGTGCATATCTGAAGAACACCCGTCTCCTCCATTATTCTGAGCACTCCAAGAGGACCGAGGCCTTGCCCACCACTGCGCTGCCAGCACCTGACATGCAATAACTGCTTAACGCATATTTTCTGAATGAATGAATGATCCGTATGGCAGCGCTGGTCCCTGAGCAGCCCTCCCTTGCAGCAGGGTGCCACAGCCAAACAAACAGCTTCACCTCCTACATCAGAGCCAGACATTAATCTTGGGTGGTCCGGGCTTTACGAAGAGGAGGATACGGAACTGGAGGCAGCAATGGAGGGAGCAGAGAGGGCACACGGGTGCTGGTTCTGAGCGTGAGGGTCTGAGACATTCACTCGGAAGCATTTTTGCTCGTCACTTGGACCTCCTCAGCATTAATGATGAAGTCTTGTCCCAAACTGGAAATCTGTGGACATCTCACTAGAAGTGGTAAAATGCTGCCCGTCATTGGGCATCACAAGGGCCATTGCAGCTCTCTGTTTTTTTCCTAAACCAACAATCCATGTTGACAGCAAATCTGTACAGAGAACCCATTAAAAGAAATTGTAGTAAATCGGAGATGCTTTAACTGTCTGGCGTTCTGCTGATTGCATGCCTGACACTTTCACTGTGGCTTCTTTCTGTACAACCTTCCTTTTGAGTCAATTCCCCGGATAATTACTGAGCCTTGACTACGTGCAAGGCAATGCACTGGGAGCCTCATTCCGGTTGCGCCTTCCAGGCCCAGAGCATAATTTAACTTATGGGCAGAAATAAACACGCACAACAGAAGCATAGAGTGACAGAGCCACAAGAAAGTGTATACACTATTTCAAAGATAACATTTTACTCAAGTGAGCAAGAGGGAGAGCTGGTACCACGCACTCATTGCTCTGTTTAAATGTGCATTCAGCAGCATTGCTGAGCAACTTTCCTGGGCCAGGGTCAAACGGATGAGTAAAACCCGGCTCCAGAGTACAGCACAGCACCCTGTGGGAGCCAACGCAGTATCACTGAACTCCTCCTCAAGGAGATGCTTCACTGGTTTCTTAAAGGAGACGTTTACAAGGTGAGGAGGGAGTGGGGGGCACACAACAGAGCAGGAGACATGAGGACAGGCACGTTTTCGGGAAGCTTGCTGGAAAGTAATGTGTTTGTAGGGTGTTGTTAGGGAGTTAAGCCCAGGGCCAGAACAGACAGAGGGTGCATTTAATTCTAAAATCAATGGGGAGCCACTGAAGGATAAGGAACGCAGAGTTTTGCAAGTGTGCAGGACAGCTGGGAAAAGGCTCCCTATTGGACCCCTCTAAGCAGAAGTCTTCCTGGGACGCATGGACCAGGATAAGGCAGTCTCAGCTGCCTGGGTGCTGGCGAAAAGTGGACCTTGGATTAATCCCAGCTCTGCCTCTTACTTAACTTTTCTTCCTCTCTAAAATGGGGATGATAATACACAGCTCACAGGTTTGTAACGAAGCATCGATGATAAAACACATACAAAATGCCCAGCATAGTAGGACACGCCGCAGTCAGCGTTCAGCAACTTTGATCTACTGCTCCCCACCTTCGTTCAGTGTGTGCGTAGTGACACGTGTGCCCTGGGGGAGACACAGGGACCACTCAGAGAAGATCTAATGAAACAAGAATGACTTTGGCCAGCCAACAGAGCTCAAAAACAAAGTTGGAGGAAACTTTAAGAAATTATGATCTATCCCCTTGTCTTGGGTCTTAAACAGACGAAGAGAGGATAGTGAAAGGAGTAGAAAAAGGCCGCTGAAATGCTTTACAATGCGGAAGGACATTCTGGAGCAAGTGAAACGACCCAGGCGGGTTGGAGAAGGAATATTTTATGGGTGTTATGCAGACTTGGGGAAAGGTGAAGTCTGTATGGTGATGACACGGAGGTGACGGCTGTGGTGGTTTTCAGGGGTGGTGGTGCTACTAATAGTGGTGAGTGCATTTTGGGTGAATTTTCAGAGGTGGAAACAAATGGTACTCAATACCCACAGCACCCGGATTGTGGCCTCTAAATTATAATGCCATTTCCCACTAAAAGGAATCAGGGCTCCTGGGAGAAATGGCTGATTCTAGATCAGAGGCAGTGAGCCTGGAACATTTTGTTGCCAGAAACCAATAAATTATGAATTTCTATTAGGTGAGTCGTATCAAAGAGGCTTCCACTGGCCAAAGGAAAATTTGAGCACCCATAAGAATAAGAACTGCAATAGATTGAAACATCAAATATATTTAAATCCTTGAGTTAATAATGACGCTAGAAAAACAAAGCACAACACCACTCTAGTCACCTCCGGAGGAAGCTAGGGAACCCACTCATTTTGAAAAATGGTAAATAAAAGGAAGAATCTAACATTCATCCCATCTTTCTAAATGAAACCGTACCTGTGGCTGATTAAATACGTCAAGAGGGAAAGTTTACCTTTATAAAGCATTTCAGTCAATCAATGACGATGGAATAAATGAATTAGAATATAACCATTTGGAAACCCCTAATGAATTAATGCCTCTAGACAATGATCACCAACAGCTCCTCACAAATGAGGGACAACCAGATATCATGCCTCCCCTTCCCCCATCCCAAAGAGACACACGCCATCAGTCTTAGATCTACCAACCAATTTTCAGGAAACGCGGGGGTCAGAGGAACATGTTAACTGACACCATCAGGATACAATTAGCAAAATCTAGACTGTGGGAAACTCTATGGGTTTCTTCAATATATTTCAAGGAATAAAAGATCTGAGAGAATATCAACTATTTGCAATGCATGGGCCTTATTTTGATCTTGATTCCAACAAACTGTAAAAATAAAGAAATGAAACAATCAAAATTATGAGACTGAACAGCCAAAGATGTTAAGGAATTATTAATTTTTTGTCTACATGTAATATAAATTGTGTTTTTAAAAAGTATCCTTATCTTTAAGAGCTACAACTGAAATACACATACACTGAAATGATATATCTGGGATTTGCTACAAAAGAATCTTCCAGTGGGGGCTGAGGGTCAGCTGGGAGACATACATGAAATAAGACCAGCCATGGATTAATCATTGAAGTGGGTGACGGGTTCACTGGGGGTGTCCTACACTATCCTCTCTACTTTTGTGTATGTTAGAAGTTTTTTGTAGTAAGAAGTACTTGTCTTTTTCCTAGTACTTAAGAATTAGATTCTGGGTGCAGGGAGCAGAAGGAAATCACAGGCTTGTTTTGGAAAATAAGGAGGCAGATCAGGGCAAGCAACTAAGAATAAGGTCAATCTGGAAAAAAAAATGCAACTAATGTGGCAAGCATAGATTAGTATTCTTAACATATAATGACTTCATTATAAAAATCCATAATAGCAGTCTATCAAAGCCCCTAAGGAAAGTTAATAAAATACATTAAGTGGTAATTTATATAAAGAAAAAATACATAAATAACTAAATATTGGGGAAATATGCATCTCCATCGGTATCCATAGAGATGTAAGCGAAGCGACAAGGAAATGCCTATCAGGAGCAGCCTGGACCCCTCAGCACTTCCCTTGCCTCTGGTGTCTGCTCACCCACTGCCCTAGTCAACCAAAGGGCCAAGTCCAGCTCTGCTTACGAGCTCCCAGGCGTCAGTTGTAACCTCTGGATCCCTCTAAGTCTCCTGCTTTGCCCTCAGCGTTGCTATTCTCCCCCGCTGGGACCTTCAACACAAATGCCTTCCCAGAGGGTGCAAATGAGTGCATTCGGCGTTCATCATTGGGAGTGGGCTGATATCGGTGATGAAAGCATGTGGGTTCCGGGGAGGAGCCAGGTCTCCCAACCACACGCATTCAGGGGATCCACAGCCATCCCTCGCGCTCCCACGTGGCTGCAAGTTGCTCATGGCTACCCTTCTTACTCCTTCATTAATTATGGTCTTTTCAGAACCCAGATCAAGGAACCCAAACTGATGTAACCTTTAACCTGTCAAAATCCTTGGGGAGGCATTTCAGCCCAGCCATAAACCCAAACATGTGAATTTTCAAACCATGTTTAATCTGGGTGGAAGCTGAGTGGAAAGTCTTGCTAAGGTCTTGCATGCACATCCATCAAACCCATTTCAGTTCCGGTCTTAATCTATTTATTCCCAACTATTTGGGGGGAATTGGAAAGGCCCATTAGGCATTACTGATTATGAGCTCTTAAAGTAAGATATTTGTCCTGTTCATATTACTGTCACTAATGAGAATTACAGCACCCTCTCTGCTCCAGCTACGGAGCAGAGCTGGCTGTTAGGTCTTAGGAAAAGCATTTAGCAGGCTAATAGCTCACAGAGGCCAAAAGCTGCTTTCTACACTTTCAGAACGCACGCTTAGATTTACCATTATGAGGAATAGAGGACAGCAAGCAGTAAAATTAGGCAGAGCTTTTCTTTCATAAGTCCTTCGCCCCTTTATTTCTTTGTTCATCCTCATCTCCTCCCCCGACCCCTAAAAATCTTATACACACACACACACGTGCACACACACCATCTCTAACAACAGAGCTAGGCTAATGCGGATCAGATTGATATAACAAACCTTCAGAGGCAAGAGGAGGGGGTACCTATGATCTCAGAAGCCCAAACACCAGAGCTGAGCCAGGAGCTGGCCAGGGCACCCCCAGAATAGACTCACCCCGAGTGCAGCATGTCCAACTTTGTCCAGGCTCTGACCTACCTTTAGGGCAAAGTGCCCCGCAGCCCATGGTCTAGGATTTCAGCCACACTCATGGTATCTTCTGCCCAGAACCGACCTCTCCTTGCGGTGGCCCACACACTTCTGCTTTCAGAACTATAGGATCTTTCCAACGGTTTCCTGAGGAGAATGCTGCCTGCTCGATACAACTCTCAGCTCAGTGCATCAGTTGAGAACAAGTGGCTGCCTATATAATTTAATATGATGCCACATGAGACTCATAGACCTGCTGCAGAGCAAACAGGATTCTGCCTCTCGCCTCTAGGCAACTGGAAATCTGGAGTGCCTGCTTGTTTTTGCTCAGTATGGGTACACAACTCAAGTTACCTGTCAGAGCTGGAGGCTGGGCTGGGTATTTTCAAGGGATCAACTGCTGGGGGCTGCTGAGAACTGAGTCTCATCTGGGGGGATCTGAAATTTCTCAGTCCACCCAGATTCAGTCATAAGCATCTCCTTAGGCAGAGGCAAGGTGTGGGTACAGTGGGGTGACCCCAGGCAACCCCGGACATGGTGGCCATGCTGTGCCCTCAACCCTTTTCTCCGTTGTGGGGGAACCTGTCCTTTCAGAAGAGAACCTGAACCCTCAGTTAGATAGTGAAGATGTGAGGGTATCCACACACACATTTCTAGGCCTGAATTTATAATCTTAGGTATGTGTTAAGGACAAGAAGAAAACTTTCTTGTATGTGAACATTTGTCACTATGGCCCTTTGGGTTTGTTGGCTGGTTGGTTTAATGCAACGTTCTGCTGGGGGAGGCGGAGCCTGGTACTGTGCACCATTTCACCTGCGTACGAAACAAGGAGGTGACCCAGCACCAGCATGGACTAGATGGATTCTTCAGAAGCCAGGACCAGTTCATCTGCATCCTGGTAGAGTACCCCTGAGGAGTTTCAGGACTGGATCCCAAGATGCTGGATCTTGGGGGCCTCAGCAGGGATGCCCACCACTGTGGTCAGTTCTCCCTATCCCAGGGGTGGGGAGAGACTGAGGAAGGGGACCAAGATGACCTTTCTGACAAGAAGGGGACCTAGGGAAAATCTCTAGGCTGGAAGGAGACACCTTGGGCAGAATCAAGCGACCAAGGTGTAGCTCGTGCCAGGAGACTGTGCTGCAGAGGTGCTCAAGGATGCTCAAAAGCCCAGGAGCAGCCAGACACCTGGAAATGGCTACAGGTGCATTTTCCCAGGTAACATGCTTTGCCCACTTGATTGAAAGGATGCGGGTTAGGCTCGAGGAACTGACCAGATCCACTTTTTCAGTCCTTCCTAGCAGGCTGGCAGCTCCAGATGATGGATGAGCTTTTGTTGTTGTTGTTGTTGTTGTTGTCATCATTTTGGGGGTGGTGGTAGCAGGAGGCCATCTGGGCTACTTTTCTCTTTTGGGAAAGGATAATACTCTAAGCCCCTACAGACCACCTAACGGCCTAGAAGGAGAAATCCTGGGATGTAATTACTATGTTACCCACAATCATTTGAAAAAGGGGCCTTTTTCATAAGTGTCAGCTTTAGGATTATCATAAGAAGCACCATATTCTTCAAATAGCCAACAACTAAAAGGCACAAAGTATGCAAATTCAGCTAACATTTTTGGATTAACAATTATTATGTGACTGGCATTCAGGTGACCTCGCACACACTATCTCATTTAACCTACGGGATGCAGAATTTATAAAAATGGATGTATGTCATACCTGTTGCCTAAAGCATCAGAGTATGTGAAAGAGAAGCCTAGAAATAGCACTGCAGGACTGGACTAAAAGGTTTTGATTCACAGCGAAGGAAATTTAATTAAAGCATGTAATGTCAATTACTGTCATTCATAATCATATTATACTTCCCCAGAAATAATACAGATATAAAAGTCTAGAGTTACCTGCATGTTTGATGTAAATAGGATAAAATTATCTAAGTTCTGAAAAGATCCAGATATCAGAAGGAAAAGAAGTATCTCTCCCTGGCTTCATGTCTCATCAAATTTCATTAGGCCGGGACATGAGCATCCAGCCATAAGGAAGCCCATCCTTCCTTTGAGAGCAGGTCGTACAGACTTTCAAAGGTGCCTGAAAATCTGGGGTTTAACACGGTCACGATTTTTTAGCTGCTATAAATAATCAGATGCTCCTGCTTGTTCTGACAAGGCCCAGGAGAGGCCAGAGAGCAGATGCTCTCAACCAGACCCCGCCACTCTGGGGGCTCTATAGGGTGATAAGGACCAGATCCTTTCATGGGGCAGCTCTGGTCCAGAGGAGCAGAGGAAAGCTCTGGTGCTTTCCAGGGCAGAGAAAACACGGCACAACTGCCAAGCCACAGCTAGCCTCAACAGGTCCATCCACGGGCATCTAACGCCCTGCCACTTCATTCCCTTGTCCCTTCATCACTTACAGAGTATACCCTATTGGCAGACCCCGAGATGAAGAGGGGGTCACTCCAGGGAGCAAAAGAGCAGCAAAGTCCTGGCCTTCCTAGGATTACAGTGCAGCGGGGGAGACGGACATTAACTTAAAAAATACACAAATCTATAAACACAAGGCAAGTTCTACCGAGTCCTAGCTTCTGCCTCACTGAAATGGGTATCGAACATCTATTTCGTGGGCTCACGGCAAAGATGAAATGAGTCAATATGTACAAAGCCCTGGGCTTAATACAAATTAGCAAAAATTCTATTGCCACTGTTATGACTGTTCTTACTGCTGCTGAGCGGCTTCACCAGTTACTGGCAGTGTGACCTTGGGCAAGGGACGCAACTTTCTCACGTTTCCCATCTGCAAAATGGGATGACAGTAATTCCTGACGAGAAAGATTAAATGAGTTAATACGTAGAAAGTGTTTGAAACAATGCCTGGCAGGCAGTGAGAGTTTGATAAATGTTAGTTGCTAGCGGTGATGATTATTTTGCCAGAATCTTAAGACATCACGTCAGCTCATAATATGCTTACACACTAGCTGAGGGTTTCTCAACAGAGGCGCTATTGATGTTTTGGACGGCATACGTCTTTGTTAGGGGGGCAGGGGGCTGTCCCGTGCATTGTAAGGCGTTTAGTAGTATCACTGGCATCTACGCACCAAATGCCAAGAGCATCCGCCCCCCCAGGCATGACAACCACAGTGTCTCCAGACATTGCCTAATGTCCCCTGGGGGGAAAATCGCCCCCACAGAGAACTACTGGTCTAGCTGGAAAGTATAATGTACTGAGAGGAAGGAAGAACAACGCAGAGCTAGCATCTGTGGTCAAGAGGAAACGAACTACAGTAAGTCAAAGAGGGAGCCCGTCAACAGAAGGCCAGGGAAGGCTGCATGGAAGAGGGGGCCAGAAACGGTACTTTCTGATCATTTTAAATCTAGGTCCCTTTTGCTAAACATAGAAACCACTTTACTAAGATTTCAAAATGAATCAAACATCACGACTAAACCTGAATCAAAGCAACTATAATATATTGAAGATGATTTTCCATTACATACAGTTCCCTCCTCTCACCAAAATTCTGACAAGTTTTTTAGCTCAATGTCACCCCACACTGATTTAGATAAGGTGGGGAGAGATAAAAGAGAAGGAAGCAGGGAAAGGGAACCTTCCAGGTCAGCCCTGAAGAATGCTGGAGCAATGTCCACTGGTATCTGTGGAGATAAGTCCAAATTCTAACCAGGTGGCAACAAGTGAGTCTGCCTTCAAGACGGACAATGTCTGGCCCAGCCTGGCTCCCAGCTGCTGCATCCCATCCTACGATGGGACCATCTGAGCCTCATCTGTAACTTAGTCCTGCCTCAGTTTCCAGGATCCAACTTGACGTGAGGCTGGCCTGGGTTCAACAGCATCATCATCAGACCCCAATACCGTACCTCATTCCAGTAACGGACAGAGTCCCAGTCCATTACCCAGGTTCTTATTGCTGACCTTCTGCCTTGGTCCCTGTTGATGAATCTGTGTCCAAGAATCTGCTTGGCACACCATCCCAGAGCCCTGCTAAGTGCCACCGCCCAGTGCCTGGGGCTAAAGCACCAGACTGCCCGAGGCTGCCACCTGCTTTTCTGCACATCTGAGCATGATGCCCCCGAGTTCCTGCTGCTGTGCTCCATCCACCCACTGGGACATCCTACTACTTCATCTCGGAGCCTTCTTTGCTGCTGTTGATTATTTGGGATGGTGATCTGAGACTGCTGCATCCCATGCTGGACGGACTGCATCTTCACTGTTAGTGTGTGAGCCAGGAATCTGAGCGCAATCCTATCCCTGAGGAAGAGTCCCATCCGAGTCGCATCCCTCCCCGCCTTCCCCTTCTGCTGTAGGCAACTCCCACGCCTCATATGACCAATAGCAAAGCACGTTCTCTGCATTTGGTTATCTCTGTTGCGTGGCAGGTAAATCAGACTGAAGCCACACATGTGACTCAGTTATCATGAATATACATCATGAACCGAGCACTCCCATATGCAAGAGGGCCTGGCAGGTGAAGGCAGGAGAGGAGAACTAACGCTTTTTGAAGGTTTACTTGGCACCAGACATTCATTTATGTGCTTTATGCAATTATTTAATTTTAACTCACGGCCACCCCAGGAGCTAAATGTCGTCATTACCATTTTCCGTATGAGGAAGAGAGCCAGGAGGCATCACTCAGGGATCTGAACAGCGGTCCTGCTGGCTTCAAAACCTGAGTTCCTTCCCTGACACTGGCAGCAGTCTTTCTGATGAGAAGCTGCAACCCTACAGGGTTTCTATCCTTTCTTTCTCTCTCTCTTTTTTTTTTTTTGCCTCTAAACATTTCCATAATACACATGGCATCTACTTTCAGATCTAGGGACTGAACTCAGAGCACTAATAGAAAATGTCCTCGGCTTCCTCTCCCAGGTTTCTCTGCTATGAGAATTCAGGTGTCAAGTGCTTTACTCGAGGTCACGCAGAAAATGAAATGTGGAATTCCATAAACACCCTCAAGGGATCTGTGTACAAGCACTTATTTATTACAGGTTTACGGGAGCCATTGCCCCAGTGGGCCCTGGCATTCCCAGAGGAAGTCAAGGCACCCAAACAGACGGGCACAGTGTCTGCAGGGCTTGGGGTTCAGCAGTGTGTTCTGGCCCCGCTCTCCCTGCTGGGGACACAAAGTATGCTAGAGATCCCCCCGTCAGCTACACAGCAGTCCTCACTGGCTGCATATTTTTTTTTGAAGAAGAAGAGCAGCCCTGAGCCCATAATCCTCCTCTTTTTGCTGAGGAAGACTGGCCCTGAGCTCACATCCGTGCCCATCTTCCTCTACTTTATATGTGGGATGCCTACCACAGCATGGCTTGAAAAATAGTGTGTAGGTCTGCACCCAGGATCCGAACTGCAGAACCCTGGGCCGCCAAAGTGGAACAAGTGTGAACTTAACCGCTGTGCAACTGGGCTGGTCCCTGGCTGCACGTTTTAAGAGGGACATGGGTTCCCTATTTGTAAGTTTTACATTCACACAATGAACTCTAGCCCCTCTGCCCCTTTTATTTTCAACAGATTAGCATTTAAAGCTTTAAAAATACCACAAAAATATATACACTGGAGATTATATTGGCTTTTCCCTGCAGTGGGAGTAACTAGATTGATCTTTACATGGATGGACCTACAGTGATTTTAAGGTCCAGTATAAAGTTTCAGGATTTGAGTAACACATAGAAGGAACCTTATTACCTGCTAGAACGAGACACCTAGGCATTTATCAGACACATTAGGACAGAGAGAAAAGAGACAGAGAACAGAGGGTTCCCCAACTGATGACTACAATGCTGTACTGGACGAAGCCACCCATCCTGGATGGAGAACCATGTAAAGAAGCAACCAGGGGCTGGCCCGGTGGCGCAGCAGTTAAGTTTGCACGTTCTGCTTCGGTGGCCCTGGGTTCACTGGTTCGGATGCCGGGTGTGGACATGGCACCGCTTGGCAAGCCATGCTGTGGCAAGCGTCCCACATATAAAGTGGAGGAAGATGGGCATGGATGTTAGCTCAGGGCCAGTCTTCCTCAGCAAAAAGAGGAGGATTGGCGGCAGCAGTCAGCTCAGGGCTAATCTTCCTCAAAAAACAAAAAACAAAAATAAACTTAAAAAAATAAGTAAATAAAAAAATTAGGAAGCAACCAGCATTCATGCCTGAGACTTGGTCTACAGACCTACAGGAGTCAGAGCCATGTTCTTACTTTTCTCATTATTTTTATGGAAAATCTAGTTACATTTAGAATGTCTAAAATCAATAATAATGAAACAGTGAGCCAGGATACACTTTTTCCATAGGAAACAATGAACTGCACAATCTAGACTCTTATCTAATCCTCGTAATTGGAGAAAACTAGCTTCCACATGACCACCATCATCGCTGCCACAGAGTCTCATTGTATTCTTTATCACTTCACATTCTGAAATATATCTTCCCTCATATTTACAAGGTGAACATATTTGATATTTTAATGATAATATAATACTTATTTGTCCTAGCCTACTATATTAAAGCCAGCAAACAATTGCTGGCAATTTGTTTCAGTGCAGGTAAAACTATATATATATATATATATTTCTTTCTTCCTAATGTTATGTCCTTAGGATATATTTCGAAAAGTGGAATTGATGGGTCAGAGCAGAGGATTGCTTTTCTGATCTACTTTCCATACCATCACAGTTTTCTAGGAGGAAAAAAAGATAATTTATAATGCCTTCTGCACTGTATATCTGTTTCCACAAGGCTCTGCCCACGTATATTTTATAGCTTTTATTTAGTTTTGATAATGTAATAGGTGTGATATGGTAACTCACAGTTGTTTTAACTAGAATTTATTCAACTACCTCTGCGAGATTTGTTTACAGTGAATGTTTCTCTTGTGTGAATTACCTACTCATATCCTTTGACCACCTGTCCATCAAGGTCTTGATTGTGCCCTTTAAGATTTACATAAAACTCCCCCAAAATGTCTGGATATTAAGTTTTTAGCTGTTATGTTTATTGCAACTAGTTCCCTAATCTGTTGAGTTCTCTTTTCACCTTTTAGTTTTGTTGATTTTCTTTGAACAAAAAAAAAGGTGTTTTTTTAAATGTAATTGAACCCATCAAACTTGTCACTGATAATTTCTTCAATTGCTTCAATAGTCAGAAAATTGTCTTTTCTCAACAATTGGGATAAGTATCCCATTAAAAAAATTAGCTCTTTAAACCATCTGGCATTTGTTGTGGTGTAGGGGTACAGTGACCATATTTTCTGAATCAAAAATTGGAACATGTGATCTGACAAGTGCCAGTACTATTATGGGCAAAATGGGACAGAGTATTTGAAATCGAGATTGTCCTGGAAAATTGAGGACATATGGCCCCCGTATGTATGGAGCAGGCTGTTATTTTAAAGGTACAGCGCCAGGCCCTCTTTACTCAGCTCCTGTCGGCTCTAAGCAACAGAGATTCCTAGCCTGAGGCCCACCGCACCCGAGTCCCGAGCCCAGCCTTACCAGGGCAGGCAGGGTGTCAGTAGGGTCAGTCCCACAGAAGGAAGGATCCAGAAGTAGTTACGTTGCAAAAGCCCCCTGTTTGCCCCTGCAGACCATCTGTTCATTCCCCACCCTGCTCCCTGCCCAGGAGTGGCTGCATTAATGGGCACCCTTGCCTTGTGCCTTCAGCTTAAGTTAGATCAACGGGAAGCACCCCAAGAAGACTGGGAGGGAGAGAGGAGCTTGGGATATTTATTTCCTGATTCCCGTGCTGTGGGGTCACCACAACCAAAGGTCACGGGCTCTGTCTGTTGAGTAGCCCCGCTCACACCACTCCTTCTATCCCTGGAATTCAGTTACCACTCAGGCCTAGGAGTGGTAACAGTTCCCCACGGTTACAAGCCCCAGGATGAAGGACACTTAGCTCTTTTAAATAAGCCCTTCATTAAACTGTACTCAAGTTACACAATTTGAGTGTCAGGGACTGACCGACGTACCCCGGATCCAGGCTGCTCAGTGAACACGTACAACTGCAGCGTCAGTTTCCCCAGACCCATCACTAAGTTGGCTCTGTGTACACAAAGGTTGAAAGCCTCGGTTCCTTCTGGAAGCAGAGCCCTCCCTACACCACAGCCTACTTGACAACTGTGCCAGCCCCTTCCCTGGAGGACAGGATGGCTCAACTCCACCCACTGACGGCCGGACTGCTCCTCCCTGGACAGACCACCAGGCACTGCAATCCAGCTGCTCATACTTTCTTGAGATCCTGAACTTCCGGTCCCGGTTCTTCTCTATCCCAGCTGCTTTCTCTTCCCCAGGCCAGGACTAAGGTCTCAGAGTGCCTCAAGGTTCACCTTTGTGGCAACAGCCAGTGGCTTCTTTCTTCAGGGGCAAGCAGAATGCCAGAGACCTATGATGCCTTGAAGACACATTGGGCTGAGTGTCACTGTACATAAAAGTTGGTTTAGTCACCACAAGCACCGGGTGATAAGCATCGGGGCTGCCTGTTCCTGGACCCCATGCCTTTGTTGGTGGGGACCCATTTCTTCTTGGCCCTTGAACTTTAGCTCACGGTGGTATCTGGAGTACCTCTCAATGCCTCCTCCTTCTACTGACCCACTCTTACCCACGGCACTGCCTGATGCCCTACTGTGTGTTCCCATTAACAATTCGGATTCTACTTCTGCCAAGTCCACACCACTTGGGGGCAACACTGACATGCCCATTCTTTGGGGAAACCAGGAGCAGAGAGGAGTCGGGGAGCAGGAAATTCCAACCCGCCTCCCCACAGCACCGGAAGTGACAACCTCAAGATTCAGCTCCACAAGCACCCACGGAGTCAGGCTCTGGACCACCAGGCCAGGCAAAAAGGAAGAGGCAAACAGGAATGAGACAACTGGGGCACAGATAAGCAAGTGCGGATCCACATGCATGAGAAGATTCAGTAAGGCTTTGGAGGAGAAGCAGGGGTCAGCCTAGAACCTGAAGGCAGAGGAGAGGAAGCAAGGTCATAGGGAGAGAAATCAGCAGCAATGGTAACTATCTTAAATCACTGTTGGCTGGGGGCACAGAGAGGGAAAGCAAAAATTATGCTACACCTGCTTACATCTAAGCACCAATGTGCTCCTGTCTGACACCCACTAGGCTGCACGTCTGATTCCCCGGGGCCTAGAACAGGGTTGAGCAAGAGCAGGCATCAATAAAGCCTTGTCTAACAGAGAAATGAAGGAATCCACTTAATCCTGTTATTGCCAACAGCCAAGAGGTCAGCTTCACATCTTCAATCCCACATCTGCAGGGGGGCAAGTGTCTCCCAAAAGAGGAAACAGTTTGTGAGCGATGCTTTTAAGAAATCAACAAGCATCATAGCACCCCTGGATACAGCGGCCGAAGTTGCCCTATGGCTTTTGGAAACTGCCTTTATCTTATTTAGGGGCTGTGGCCGCCCTACACTTCCTCCCTTCATGAAGCTTTGGGCTGGGTCTTCTCCCCTCAGGTCCTCAGGCTCAAGCTTGGCGACTGGTTTGTCAGGGAGCCTGGTGAGCAGCGTGTCAGAGCTCTGCTCTTAGGCTGCTGTATATAGACACCGTACCTCCACATACCGGAGCAGCGTGGGCTTTTCTGTCTCGGGCCCGAGTCTTCTTGCCCTGCACAGTGGCTGTCCCCTCCTCCCTTTTTAAAGCAGCTTCAAGCCCTTAGTCTTACATTTATTGGCCATGAAGACACAATGTCTTTCCCTGCATTTCCTCTGCCTGTCTTGGGCGCCGTGTACCTTTTCTTCAGGCACCGACCATCCACCATCCTAGGTGAGAGTTTCAACGTCTTCCTATTAATCATGATAATAAAATACAGTCACTTACATGTGCTTAATGGCTTGCAAAGCTTACACGTGCATCTTATTTTTAATTCTATTAAAACCCTGCTCACTAGGTATCATGATCTCCAGTTGACACTGAGGCTCAAAAGTGCCAGGTCCTCCAGCAGCCGCTGCCTCCTTATTTCTTCGCACTCACTCTAAAAAGTAGGACCAGGCAGAGCTGATGTCCCGCTGTCTCTGTGTTGTGGATCTGGTCCATGCACCAAATAAGGGCTGGACTAGACCACAAGGGGCAAGGCTCCTCCCGGCTCTAAGCGTCTCTGATTCTCTAATCTACAGCCCTTCAACCTGTGGCAATTTTCCTCAAAGCAAGCATCCCCTCTCGATTCTCCCCACTTTGCCACATGTGCTATGTTTTGACACTTAACTACTACTATACATTTTTTGAAGCTAGGCAGTGAACTGGATAGCAATTCCCATCTCCGATTTCCTACAGCGTTCTGGAAAATTGTGTTACATTGGGCAAATGGAAGAGCTAACGGCAGCAGGGGAAAAAAATCATAAAAATGTAGCCGTTTTTGTTTCATCCTGCCTCCCTCAGCAGATTTGGTCGGTGACCTCTCTCTGAGTCACGAAGGGCTTTAAAACTTGCTCTGATTTACATCTGTAGGAAATAGAGTTGGTCTTGCATTTTTCTTAAGAAAAAAATTTTTTTTTCGTTCCCAAACCATAGTTTATTCCCTTCTATATGGAATTTCTTGATAATACCTCAGGATGGAAATATACATACATAATAGCTTTTCAGCTTCATGGTGTGGATAAACCAAAACCACTCATTTCAACAAGAGCCTGGAGGCTGTGAGCCAATTACCCCCAAATGTATTCTGTGAGCTTTCGCTGGGCGGTCCTCTCCTCGTCAATTAAGTCATGGGAAAAGGCTCAGTATCACCAGTGATCTCACTTGGAGAGTGATCCACAAGAAAAAGCATTAAAAAAAAAAAAAACTTTTCTACCAGAGCGTTTAGAGGCAAGGGGCTATTTTCATTATTTTTGGCATCTGAAGTATGGCAGATGGTCTAATCTTTCACATCTCTGTATTCTGAACTCTATTCCAGGGGAAAAATAAAGAACCACAATTTAGCAGAGGTCAAGAAGACAAAGTTTAGAACTGCAGCTCCCTCCCCCACCCCCGCCCAAGGCTAGGCCTGGGTGGATTACGGTCACGGCTCTTTAGTTGCAAGCAACAGACCCCTTCCACCCTCCGCTCCCCCAGCTAATTAATTAATAAAGATTTAAAAAGTAAATACTGTGGTCGGCAAAATCCTAAAATAGTCCCTAAAGATTTTCAGTCCTAATACTAAGACCGACCATGAATATGATGAGGTCTCACACTCTGACGATGTTAGCTTTGCAGACGTAATTAAGGTTGTTGGTTAGTTGATTTTCAGTTAATCAATAGCTTATTCAGGTGAGCCTAACCTAATCACTTGAGCCCTTTAAGAGAGTTTCTCCTGCTGGTAGCAGAAAAGGAAATCAGAGCGTGTGGGAGGGACTGGATGTGTGGGAGGCTCTCTATGCTGATATCGAGGGACTCACATGGCCAGGAGCTAAGAGTGGCCTCTGGGAGCTAAGAGCAGGCCCTGCCAAAAGCCAGCAAGGAAAGGGGGACCTCAGTCCTGCGACTGCAAGGACTTGAAGATGGCCAACAAACTGAATGAGCTTGGAAGCAAATTATTCCCCAGAGCCTCCAGATAAGGGGCCAGTCTCGCCAAAACCTCGATTTCTGTCTTGTGAGACCCTGAGGAGAGAAGCCAGCCCACCCAGCCTTCGGACCTACAGAACTGGGAGATAGTAAATGAGTGTTGCTTTAAGCCGCTAGATTTGGGATAATTTGTTCTGCAGTAAGAGATGCTAGTACAGATTCCCAGACAAGTCCATGGGCAAAACAAATACAAAACCAAATGCTAATACAGTCAGGCCACAAAGGGAGAGAGAGAAGCCCCAGGCAGTGAAATCTTCTCCTCTCTCTCAGGGACACCTGGACTCTCCCCTCAGCTTCTTTTGATCTTGACCAGCTTCCTGTGTTTACATGTGACAAACATAGCTATCAGCCCCAAGCCTGACCCACCCCACAGGGCCAGGATCTATGACCCACCAAGGAAGTCACTGTGTCCTTAGTTCAGATGCCTGAGAGAGAAGCAGGTCACTCGTCACTCATTTGTTCAGCAAATATTAATTGAGCACATACAATGTGTTAAGAATTGTTCTCGTGCTCTGGGGATCCAGCAATGAACAGGATAAACTCCTGGTCACAGGAAGTTTACGTCATGGTGAACGAGAGACAATGAAAAGGCAAGCAAATACACATGTTGTGCCAGCAATGATAGGTTACACAGGAAAACAGAGCAGGGCAACGGGATCAAGGGAAACAGGAAGTGCTATTTTTAAATACATGGTCACGGGCCTGAGGGGGAGGGGAGCATTTGAACAGAGATTTGAGTGAAGTGAAGGAGCCAAATATGCAGATACATAGTGGAAGGAACATTCAGGAAGAGGAAACAGAAAGTGAAAAGGCTTTGGGATGGATATTTACTTGGCCTGTGAAGGGAACAAGGCCAGCGGAGTTGCAGCAGTGGAAGCAAGGGGAGAATAGCAGGAAATGAGGGGGAGGGCAGCATGGGCCAACACAAGAAGGGCCTGCAGGCCACGCTATGGACTTTGGAAAACCATTAGAGAGTTGACTGCAGGGTAGTGACGTGGACTGGCTTGTCCTGGGTCAGAGACCCAAATAAGGTCTAGAGGATGGCCTGCCCCATAAGCTGGGCCTCTGGGTGCCATGATTCCCAAAGAAAAGGGTGATGGATGAGTTAGGCTAGATGGCTGCTTCATGCCCCCATTACAGCTAAGACCAATGGTGGTTAATTCAATTGGATTTCAACCACGTCCTCAAGTGGAAGCCTGAGGACTAAATCAGGGTGAAGTCCACAGGCAGTAGCGGGGCACTGGTAAATGCGACGAGAATGTCTGTACCAAAGGCTCTGCCCTACAGAGACAGCTGGGCCCTCCTTCCATCTCTCTTGCCCATGTAGTTTTGGAGAATAATCAGCAGACCCATGGGCCCAGGAGCAGTCCTATTCCCCATTTATCCTCTTGTCCCTAGAGAGAAGAGTGTGTTAGGACACATTCAGCTCAGAAATCAGGATAGGGACTCCAGAAGAGTTATTGTTCATAAGTGCCCCTGGGATCAGAACTAGCAGGGTCTCCTCTGCCACATCCCCAAACCTGTCCACTCTCCACCCTAAACACAGTCTTACTCATGCAGCCTCTCTTTCCTGGGTCATGAGGCCCTCACAGAGACATGACCATTCCAGGCTCCACGCTGTCGACCCTAACCCCATTCTTCCTCAGTCTTCCTCTGAACTGGTCTTCCCATCTTCTCTCTTCCCATCCTGGTCCAAATTTACCTGGAATTGATTCAACAAACACTTACTGAGCACCAGCCTCGTGACATAGTGCAAGACAGGAGGGATTCAAGCCCTGGGTTCAAAATCTGATTCTGCCACCGACTAGCTGCATTAACTTGAGCAAATAACTCAACCTCCTGAGCCTCTTCTATGAAACAGAGACAATGATACCTACCTTAAAAGGATGTTCAGGGGTTAGGGATAATGTAAGTAAAGTCTGCAGCACAAAGCTGGACACAAAGTAGACCCTTAGTGGATATTTGTTGAATAAATGGATAAATGAATGACAAGGTTTGAAGTATATTTGATGACTGGATGTCGATGAAGAAACTATGATGAATGCTTCAGCAGAGGTACAAAGGTCAAAGAATGGGAGCAGACACCACACTGCCATCTCTTCCTCTTAATTTCTCTCTTTGCCTCCCCAGCACTTCCCCACACAGGCTGGCCAACTCTGTTTCTGTGCTTCAGCTTCTGTGTCTTCCCCACATGTCTTACTCATAGCAGATGAATGGCCTCCTCCTTCCCAAAGGAGACTTGGATACCGAGCATGGCCCTGATGCTCTTTTATCTTCACCCGACATATCATTATCTCTATAGCCACCCTCCAAGTCTGCTCTCTCAAGTCAATTCAATTCAATTCACGTGAACAACACTGCACTGAGCACCTACTGTGTGCAGAAATGTGGACACTGAGATGAAAAGCCATGGTCTCCATGTAGAGCTCATATTCTACTGGGGGAGACCACCAAGACGGCCAGTTCGTACAATATCATGATGGCAGCAACAGAAGTATGTCCACTGGACAGCGGCAACATGAGAGCTGGTTAACCTCTGGTGAGACTTGAAAGTTTACGGGGAGCTTGGGAAGAGAAGGCTTCTGGGAGGGAGGGGCTCCAGAGTTGAGCTTTGTAGAGAAGGAAGAGGATCTTGCCTGCGAGAGGAGGGAGGGGATATTCTTCCCACACCTCACCTCTTCCTTCCCAGACCCCCTATACATCGTTCCTCGAGGAGAGTGTTCCTCAAGCAATCCGACAAAAAGCACCAGTTTCTTTTTTTTAAATTTCCAAATCATGGCAGACTGATACTTTGCAATATATGATAAAAAAAATTACTAGAAAATATTGAACTAACAAAGCATACAAAACACAAGCACACTCATCACGTGCTCAGATGTTGCAGCGAAGTCAAACTGCTGTAAAAGTTTCTCCTCTGGTGGTGATGGTAGCACGAGAATGTGGATGTATTTAATGCCCCTGAACAGGGCACTTAAAACGGTTAAAAAGGAAAAATTTATGTTATGTATATTTTACCAGACACAAAAAATTTCTTTCATTTTCATAATATCTGCAGTAGAAATTTTGGAGTTACTTTTAAGTCATTTTTTACTTTCATCTCTGTAATATTGTGATTTATCACAAGAAATATATATTTGGTCTTTGTCCCCATTTCTGGCACAGAGCTCCTAAAACCCTTGGAATTTCCTAAGTGATAAGAGCGATAAAGTGTCTTTTGATATTCTTTACAAGCCCCTTTGAACCATATCTGAGTTTATGTTAATGAGGGAGTTTTGGAAAGCCCCCAAGGATGAGGGCTGGTTGCCAGGGGAACCAACCACGTGACTAGAGAATTGGAACTTACCCCACTACCTCTGAGGGGCACCAATGGCCAATGATTTAATCAATCACGCCGACATAAGGAAGCCTCCATAAAAACCCAAAAAAGAACGGGGTTCAGAGAGCTTCCAGTTGGTGAACATGTGGAGATGCCAGGAGAGTGGTGCGCCCAGAGAGGGCTTGGAAGCTCGGTGCCCCTTCCCACAGACCTTGCCCTATGCATCTCTTCCACCTGGCTGTTCCTGGCTTACATTCTTAATAAACCGGCAATCTAGTAAGTAAACTGTTTTCCCGAGTTCCGTAAACCATTCTAGCAAATTAATTGAACCCGAGGAGGAGATCATGGGAGCCTTCAATCTATAGGCAGTCAGTCAGAAACACAGGTAACAACCTGGACTTGAGACTGGCATAAGTGGGAGTGGGGGAGGGGAACAGTCTCGTAGGACTGAGCCCTGAACCTGCAGGATCTGACACTATTGCCCGGCAGAGAGTGTCAGAATTGAGTTAAACTGTAGGACATCTGGTCAGTGTCTGCTGAGAACTGGAGAACTGCTTGGCTGTGTTGAAAAAAACCCATATTGGAATCTCTGATATGAAAATGATCACTGATACTTTTAATAGTTTTTTTCTTTTGAAATAGTTTGCATTGCCATCCTTTCCTTCCCAACCTAATCCTGCACTTCTTCAGATCAGGTTCTAGTTCCTGCAACAGTCTGGCCAATGTCCTTCCTGACCCCATCTTCCCAATCAAAAGTGTCTTACATATGAGGAAGCTAAACTAATCTTCCTAAAACACCATTTTTATCATGCTCTCACTCAAAAATATTCAATGGCTCCCCAGGGCCTCTGGAAATAATTTTAATTCTCCCACCTAACTTTAACAGAAGCCTATGATTCTATCACTCATTACTTGCTTTATACTAACATGACATTTCTATTCCAGGCAGCCAAGATTCTCCCAGGCTACTTGTCCCATCTACTCCGGCCCATACTGATCTCTCCATCTCCAGAACTCTTGTTATCCAACATCAATGAAACCTGGGTGAGAGAGATTGGTACTGAATGGGCTCTAATTGCATCGTGTGTAGCTTCAACCAGTCTGAGAGTAGAGACCAGTTCTCTTCTTTCTCTTCCTTGACTCTTGATGCTAGTGCCATCAAAGAGGTTATTAGGTAATTTTTGGTGAGTTGTCAAGGTTGTCAGGTTTATAGTTGGCTCAGGAGAGTATCACTATATCAGCTCAATCATCCTACCGATTAAGTCTAGCAAATAATATCTTCCTAATATGTGCATTATCCCTAATGCTCAGAAGAAGAAGATAATGTTATCTATTTTGCAAATGGAAACACTGAGATACAGCCAGGAAAGAAGTCAGTTGCCCAAGGTCACACAAGTGGTAAGAGGAGAGTGGGATGTGAAATATATGTAATGTCTAATTCCAAACCCTGCACTGTTTCCACTGTTCACCCCAGGTTTTGCAATGGCAGCTCTTCTCCAGGTTCTAGGAACCACTCATTCATTGCCCCTGACGGCCTACAAGAATTTAACACCCAACATGGCAGCACAAACCCTTCACTCATGCCATAGGCTTGCACATCCAGAACCCATGGGCACTGATACTTGTTAGCACCACCAGAACTCATACTTTTCAGTCCTGGGACTCATGCTCATCATCTCAGAAGCAGACTGTTAAGCGTCATCAGTCATCTGGGATGTTGCACTTCCCACCTGTGTTGAATGAGAAGGATGCTTCAGAAGTGGCTTTGTTATGGTCAACCCTCTTCACTTTTTCTCACGTTCAGGATCAGGGTCTTAGCTAGAGTGAGAAGAGAAGGGGCAGAGGATGGGAACTCAGGGAGTAATAATTTTTAAGAAGCAGAAAGAAAAGGGAGAGTCTGTGGGGAAAACGGAACAAGTGTTGAGAGAGAGAGAGAGGGAAACCTCAAGACATGCCTGCCACAGCTGAGGAAGAGGAGGGCTCCAAGAAGTAGACAGTTGGAGAGAGGTCACATAAGAGCAAGAAAGAAAATCGGGAAATTGGGAGCAATTTCCATGGGAGCAAAAGCCAGACTGCAGTTTGAGGCATGAGTGTGATGGGGTTTGGGCAGGCCACCCCAAGATGTGCCACTCTGGTATGCAGATTATTTTGAGCTAAAAACAATCAAGGCTTGGAAGGCTCAGGAAGAACCTCTGACCTTCCCCTAAACTGCCTAAAAGAATTTAAGTTAGAAAGGGCCTAGTCCAGGAAGGCTCTATCATCATAGATAACTCCAGTATAACATGAACTAGGTGTGATAGACAGGGAGGAACCTAGCAAGGCCTCTCTGGGCCCCCAACGTCTCTGGATGGCCCAACAAAATTTGTTTACCAAACATTAACTCTCTTCATCGTCCTGTCAATTGCCTTCTTTCCCTTTGAAGTTGCAGACTTTTACTTAGTCCAGAAAGGCATATATGCCTCATTTTGCCTGATTGTCTTTGAAATTTTTCATGCTTATGTGAATTTCCCATGCACACATATTAAATTTGATTTTCTCCTGTTAACCTGTCTTATGTCATTTTAATTATTTGACCAGCTATAAGAACCAAGAAGGGAAGGGAGGGAATTTTCCCCTCCCCAACAAGTGGAAGTGAAAAAGCGATGCCATAGATGTGTTTTCAAGACACTCAATGAACGAGGGAAGAAACGGAGCTAATGGAGGAGAACGGATGGGGGTGGCACTGAGGGTGGTGGTAATGTTAGAAACCAGGGGTTTGTCCCAGGTCATTTAGGAGATTAAGTGAATATCTCCAGCAGCTCTTAGCAGACCTGTGGCAGGCTCAGGAAAAAGGCCTTGTGAGTTGATTCAGGCTGGGAATCACTCAGTTGGAACAGTGAAAGAAGAAAGGGAGTTGGCGTAGGGGAGGTGGAAACTGAGGATGCTGGAGGATGTGGCTGAAGCAATCCACAGTTGACTAGGCTGGGTGGGAGGGGAGTGAGGCTCTGGGAGAACAGAGTCAGGAGCTGGAGGTTGATGATCACATCTTCATGGTAATTACAGAGCAGGAGAGAGGGTGAAATGGAAGGTTGCGGTTAGGGAGGGGAAGTTCAGGGGGCAAGTTCACGATTCCAGACTGGAGCATGGAAGCAAACTCACTTGATAGAGTGGAGGGAACAGCCACAGAAGCAGAGAAGGTAGAGGAACTATGTGGCCAGTGGACAGGTCAGCAGGGAGGCTGTTGAGTTCACCAGAGGAGAAGGAGGAGTGTGTGACAACAGCAGATCCCAAAGTCCTCAGTGAGCATGAAGAAGCATCCTGGGGTTCATAAAAGATGAGAGTGGGCTAACCAGGCACCTCAGCTTAAAAGGAGGAGAGGTTTCAAAGGGGTCATGGAGGTGTGCATTGAAAACCAGAGAAGCTTGGGAGGGAAGCCGTGTCCTGGAGACAGGCCCAGGTTTCCAGGAAAGTGTGTAAGGGATGGGTTAAGGAGGTTCCATGTTGGGGAGTTTCTAGACAGTAGAATCAGGACAGCAGAGAGAGAGCCTGGCAGAAAGAATTAGTGGAGGGGCCTGGCAGGAGAAAGGAGAGCTGAATTAGAGGGGACTGAGAAGGCAGAAAATACATGTGACCAGAGGAGCGGGCCCCGTCTCATCATGGACCCCACATAAAGGGAAGGCAACCCAGTAGACCACTCTGAGAAGTGGCATCCATTCTCCAGAGGCCCAGAGCCTCTGAGGGGGTCATTTTGACCCTCACTGCCTCCAGCAGACCTGCAAGCAGAAGTCCGGTCACCTGACTGTGGTTATAGCCACGAGCAGAGGCAGCAAGCGCCACAGAGAAGGATGAGAGGAAAAAGTCAGAGCGGCCTTGGCAACAGTGCACAGAACTGAGGAAGGTGAAGAGGAAGTGAGAGAAAACAAAGGGACTTCATAAAACCTAGTTTATTACTTTGGTTGGAGAATATTCCTCTGAGGGTTTAAAAAGGCATAAATGCCTTTATAATCCTAAAAAGCATGCCATAAAGGAGAGCATAGGCCTGTCTCAACAAGCTCCTTCCTACGCTGGGCCCATTCTGGGCAGGCAACTCTTTTGTAAAGCTCGGAAATACATTCTCGGGAATCACGAGGGCCTAGTTCTAATTAATCTGGCCCAGCCTGCAGCTGAGATAGCAATCAAAGCAACGGGAATGCAGAATTTATCCGCGCTCCTCGGGCTGCAAAATGCCACTCACTTCTCTCCTTCAGGGAATGGAGGGCTGCAAAAGCGCTCCAGGTCAGTCTGTTGGCCTTGCACCCCTGCTTTTCAAACCAGGATGGAAAAACTGCTCAGAGTATGATATTTTAACTGGAGGGCACTTAGAAAATCAGAATTTGAGGCTCAACATGCGTCGTGAGGCCAACGGTGGATTTATGAAAACGTGGAACAGAGGAGTAACGGTGCTCAGACCCAAGCCGCGGAGGTAAGGCAGGCTGCTTCTCGGCCTGCCTCCCATTTCTCTCTTTATTTTTATCTGCGGGATCAGGCGTGTTGGAGAGAAAAGAGGAGGCCTGGTAACAACAGCTTCCCCGTCATTCTTGGTTACTTACATCTGTGGTCAATTTTCCACACTTTATTCCATAAAAGGTAAACGAGGCAGGGTACTTGCAACAGGATAATCTAAACAATATGAACCATGTTACTGTTAAAGACCATCTGGTTGATCACGCTCAGCCCCAGAATGTTAACTCCTTGAGGTAAGAAAGATGCCAAAGCCAGAGCGGCCGGGCCCTCCTGTGCCTTTTCCCCATCTTCAAGTCAATTAAAGCAAGGACCTCCACGGTCTCTGCCAGCCCTGATATTCTAGGCGGGCTGCTGGGGAAACTCCGCGAGCTTTGTGAATGAGCAACTTGCAAAATGCTTCCACCAAATGCCTCTTCTTTTTCTTTAAAAGGAAACATTAAAAGCTTTAAAAAAAGAAAAGGAAAAAAGCCCTATACACAACCCAAACTAAACCACTCTCAAGTGCCGGGGTTGTTTCCTTCATTTCTGATTCTCCTACTTAAAGCCAAGGGATCATTTACATAATTTTAATTTTAAAAAGCACTGACACCAGTGAAGACGCATGAAGCCCATGCTTTGCTTTTATTTGGGCTTACACATTTTTCTGGCCATCTGTTAGTCAAGAAAGTTGCAAACTCAAATAGGAGATGGGAAAACTAGAAATCAGATGGTGTTTTTCATCCGTTGGGTGGGGAGCTAATGATAAGAGATTCCGGGAAAGTTTCAAACGGGTAAGGTCATCACAAAAATGAGCCTTGGCCTCCCTTGTAAGGTGCAGCATTTCCACCTGCAGAAGGAATTCAGCCTTTGACCTGGAGGGTTCAAGTGCATTTCATTCTTCAAGTCCGTCATTAAGGGCTTGAGCTTTCCCCAGCAACCTCTAAGGGTATTCAAGCCACCAAAACAACTCCATTTAACACACCGCTTAATATTTTAAACCACGCCTTGCAGTATTCTATCAGGAAAGCATCTTCCAGTATCCCGGCCACAACAGAGCCCTCATTTCTAGCACAATCTGCTTTGTGTGTAACCACAGATCAGACCTAAACAGTCAGTTTTCTGGGAAAAGGTTTTCAGAGGTCAAGGAGGAAATCAAGCTCAAATGCACGGCTAAGCTTGGCTTCAACAATAATGTCTAAACCCAACTGTCCTAAACCTACCTCTACTTCCCTTTTTAAAAAACATTCTGGAAAATCTCAATGACGTAAAGAGAAAAAGATCTAAAAGCCCAAGGGATGGTCAGTTGGCACAATATACACATGATAGAAGATGAATTTTAGTTTTCAAACCAATTAAGCTCCACAGGCCCAGAGGAAGCTGTTGTTTTTTTTTGTTTGGTCCTGTCTTGTTGACTTGTCAAACAATCTGCAACCTCCTTCCTTCTCCCCCATCCACCTTGCAAGCTGCCTCTTCCAGACACACAAAGACAGAGCACTGAGTTGAAGGAGTTAATGGTCACCAGGAGAGCCCTTGGGAGAGAAAGCTTCAGATCCCATGATCATAAATCTCTTTCAAGGCAGGTTTGAACCAGGACTCAATTCTCCGACAGCTCCCCAAATTCAGCATTCATCTTCAACTGGATAAAATGACATTCACATCTCTTCATTTCCCAACACATTTATCTCACGAAATGACAATTGGAAAACACTCCTGTCCTAAACATGCACATGATTTTTAAAAAGAGTTACTGAACCAAGCTGAATAATTTAATTAATAGGCCTTTTATTGGAATTCACTTTCTTTTTTTTTTTAAAGATTTTATTTTTTTCCTTTTTCTCCCCAAAGCCCCCTGGTACATAGTTGTATATTCTTCGTTGTGGGTCCTTCTAGTTGTGGCATGTGGGACGCTGCCTCAGTGTGGTTTGATGAGCAGTGCCATGTCCGTGCCCAGGATTTGAACCCATGGAACACTGGGCCACCTGCAGCGGAATGTGCCAACTTAACCACTCGGCCACAGGGCCAGCCCCTCACTTTCTTTTTTTTTGAGGAAGATTAGCCCTGGGCTAACATCTGCTGCCAATTCTCTTTTTGCTGAGGAAGACTGGCCCTGAGCTAACATCGGTGCCCATCTTCCTCTACTTTATATGTGGGATGCCTGCCACAGCATGGCTTGCCAACCAGTGCCACGTCCACACCTGAGATCCAAACCCACAAACCCTGGGCCGCTGAAGTGGAAATGCGAACTTAAACACTGGCACCACCGGGCAGGCCCCTGGAATTCACTTTTAATATAAATTCTTTTTTTTTCCCCTATTTTTTTGGTGAGGAAGATTGGCCCTGAGCTAACATCTGTTGCCAGCCTTCCTCCATTTTGTATATGGGACACCACCACAGCATGGCTTGATAAGTGGTGCGTAGGTCCGCACCCAGGATCCAAACCCTCAAACCCCAAGCCGCCAAAGCAGAGTGCCGAACTTAACCACTATGCCACTGGGCCAGCCCCAATAAAAATTCTCAAACAGCTGTGAACAATGTTCTTAAAGCAACGGGCAAGAAAGAAAATGAGAAAAAAACCCATGATTTAATCATTATTCAATTGTAGTAGTAATTTCACAACCCAAAGCAAGTAGGAAAAATTTCACGTTAATTGAAATAATGATTGTATTATGATTCTGTGACTGGATATTGATCACATTCCAGTTCCTCTGCAGAGACCTTTCCCTTTGAAGAAATGTCCCATCTCTTTTGTGATTTTGGTCAAAGGGACAGGAGACCCCAATGTAAACTAGTGCCCTTACCTCTATGAGGACAGGGCTGTAGGCAGAACAGGGAAAGTTGGGAGTTTCCAACAACTGCTGGGTTCAGATGATTGCTTAGGTTTGGAACACACAGAAGATAAGAAAAAGTCCCCACGGGCAAGTGAGGCACTGTGACTAAGTGTTGATGGCAACAGAGTGACAAGAGTCAGGGAAGTCGGTAGAGAGCGAGGTGGGGTGTGGGTGGCTTCAGCCTCAGGAGTCTGGACACAGGCATGATAAGCCCCAGCGGACCAGAGGGTCAGCCTTGGAAGGTCTAGTAGATGGGAAGATGCTAGCGGGGACGGGGGCCCCGTCAGGGCAGGTGAGAGCCCACAGGGCCCTGGTTTTAAAGGACCTGGGATGTGGGGATAAATGAGTGAAGCCATCTGGGAACCAGTCGAGGACTGGAAATGCAGGGCCGACACATGGGAGCTGGGGCCTTGCATTCTGGAGATTCTAGCCCCATTCTAAGCTGCTGAGTTCTCTATGAAGAACAAGATGGATCCCACAGCCACGAAGCGGGCCTCAGCCTCCGGATCTGGAGGCAGCCACTGAGCATACAGGGTGTTTTGTGGCTCAAGCCTCGTGGTGGGGAGGATGCAGGCAGTGACAGGGGTGACAGTCAAAGTACTGAACAATGGGTGACATCCGGGTCCTGTCCAGTCAGATGTGGGGGCAGTCGCTGGATCGTGAGAGGGCCTCGCCGGGCCTGGGGAGGGACAAGGTTGCCTGACGGGGGTGGGGGGCGCTGGTGGGGACGGGGGTCAGCTATTTACCAGTCAGTGCAAAAATAAGCTGCCATGAGTCAGCCCTGGGGGCAGGGTGGACAGGTTATTCCCGCCTCCCACTTGGCCGTTTTTTCCACATCTGTGTGAAAGGGATATTGCTCAAGAAAGGAAAACAAGGCTGAGGGTGGAGCCAGGGGGAGCTTGTTTCTGTCAGATTTCTCAATAAAAGCTTGCTTTGCTGATAAAAGGTTGTGCTTTTGATATTAGGAATTGTGTCTCCTCGTTCTCGTGGTGAGGCTGAGAGGGAGGGCGGGGAGGCGCCCGCATCTCCAGCCTGTTTAGGAGCGAGGTCAGGAGCGAGCTTGTGGGGAGCACTTGAGGGCAGCTAATGTGACAGCTGGCCAAGTGCTCTGTGTATGACCATCCTCTGTCACGGCCACAGGAGGTCCTTCCTTCTTGTTTTTATCTTTAAAGAAAGACATGATGGAAAGAAGTGTGACATGTCAATGTATTAGGAGATACACTAACGTCATGATCAGGGTGAGGAATGAGGCCTAGGCAAG
Source organism: Equus quagga (assembly GCF_021613505.1). Classification (NCBI taxonomy): domain Eukaryota; kingdom Metazoa; phylum Chordata; class Mammalia; order Perissodactyla; family Equidae; genus Equus; species Equus quagga. The sequence continues at coordinate 17,034,774 of NC_060280.1, forward strand.
AGCCACATCACCCTCCCTACAGCGTGCCCGGTGCCAGCTTCAGGAGAGAAACCAGCTTCCACATGAATCTTTCTGCTGAAGGCAGCAGGCGCACCAGGGCCTGCCTGTGTGGGAGGGGCAAGGCGAGGGGGGAGCAGGCCTCCTCACCCAAACAGGAGACTTGCTCCCCATTTCATTAGGAAGAAGGTTGACGGGGGCTGTTAGAGCCGGCTCCTACCAGCTCTTGATTATTAGATTTTCAGGAATTCATTGCGCCATTGTTAAATACGGCCATTATTAAAATTTATAATATAAACTTAGTTAAATAAATTATACTTAAAAACAAAGGTAATAAACACTCAAAACTCATCACTATTTTATTGTCTATGCTCTTGAGATTATTTACATGGACAACATATATATGGTAGAAATACTATATAATGGTATTGCTATTGTATAATGGTGTGCAATCTCTTGGCAATTCCATGTTCATGGAGATCACAAAATTGGCCATGGTGGGGGGGGGTATTTACACCTTGGAAATCAGCAAACACTACAAGTCAGGGCTTGAATTCTTGTTTGGTTGATTATCGAGATTTAAGAAAGGGATGGAGGAAATGTCAATAATGCAGATTAAACTTAAAAGCGAGTCTGTAGTCATTACATTGTGAATAGCACACACAAAGAAAGAGGAAAATACTCTTCCTGAATTTGAAAACTATTATTTGAATCAGCAAAGGTGTTCACGCCATTGATGAACGAGTAAATTCTGACATGCACGGTGCTGAAGCTGAAACAGGCTTCGGTTTCATGAATATAATATGCACAAGGGTGAGAAATAGTTTAGCAGATCACCTATCAGATTTAATGGCAATAAATCTGGGGGCAAAGAGTTAGTGGACTGGGATGAAATTCCACTAGTCAAATTGTGGTTGAATTGCAATCACAGGTTAGCTATGGCTATATGAGCTCAGCAGAAATCAACAAATGCATTCTGTGAGAATCAAGCGGCTACATGGAATTTACAATAAAGAGTATTGGATATTTTATTAATATTTGTGAAACGTGTGCTATGCGTCATTTATATCAGTACAGCGTTAAAGGGTTAGCACTTCTTTTAAAAGACTCTGGACCTGATTAGATTCTGGATTAATACATGTCACACGCTCCCTACCACCCCACAGAATTTACTCCTCTCCCAAATTCCTGAAGCTCCTTCTGTTTTTATTCATTTGGCTCTTAGCAAATGCTACCCCCGTTTTGGCTTTTCAACTTACAACATTTTTAATTTATGCTCCATCTCGCGTTAGGACAAAGGTCAGTCTCAGCAGACTTCTACAGGCCTTTTAAAGGTGCCTGCATGGAGCAGGTATTCTAAAATGAATTCATTCAGTTAGTCAATGGGTCAACATATGTTCATGGAGTCTGACCTCTGCACCAGACATTTGTCAACCCAGGGATTCCAAAATGCATGAACAACTCGTCTGTCCTCAAGGATCTCACAGCCTTGTAATGATGATGGTGATGGGATGGTGGCCAGGGTTTGCTGAGCAACAAGTACGTGCCAGATGCTACGCCAGGGACTTGTACAGACTATCTAGACTCACCAGCACCTGTGAACACGTGGCTGACTAGCCAAAGAAGGTACCTCGAGTCTGTGCCTCGGTCCTCTCAGTTCTCAAGACCCAGCTCTGTCCCGGCGCAGTAATGTCGAATGCAGGCATGAGTGCGCGAATGAGTGACTGAGTGGCCTAATATTTGCACCTAGTTATCCATCCTGTTTCTTCTCTTCTTCCTTCTTCTTACCTTCCTTTCCTTCCTTTCATATGAGGGTTAGGGTTATAGAAATGGAAACTGGAGTGGCCTGAACCAGATATATATGAAAGTAAGACTGCCTTCCTAAGATTTGTAATCTGGCAACACCTAATGCACATGGCTTGAGACGCCACCTTTGCCCAACTTCTCTGCTCACCTTCTGCCATCACTCTGCAAATTTCCCCGTCCCTTCATAGAAAGCACTTGGTACCATTTACAAGGGGGGCTCGCTCTTGAGGGGAGGTCGCATAGGCTGGTAGGGAGCCCTGTCCCAGGATGAGGAAGGCTTGGAGAAGACAGGCGTGAGGTGGAACCAGCAGCCACACTTGGAGTTCTTCTGCCCTCTCTCGCGCTGGCCAGGATGCGAGCTCCTAGGGCACACGCCAGACTGGCCGCAAACCTGCTCACTGGAAACAGCATCCTCACGTCTCAGCTGGAGAACCCGACCGTAATTTACTTCTAACCATTGTCGTTCACCTTTTCGCAAGAGAATAAAAGTAACATGGCAGCTATATTTGAGGTTTTTACCTAAAAGCTGACGACCTAAATTCGCCCACAGCTGCTTCCCTCTAACTTTATTCAGCCCACTTGGTAATCCACATGATAAAGATTTCTAGATAATTTTTAGGCCTTTATGCTCCCAAACTTGCTTTTTAAAAATGTGTCTGTTGTGGTAGAAAATGTTGCTAGACCAGATTTAACCCATCCCTGCTCTTTTCAACAGAAAAGGCCGAACGTAACATAATCTGCTTCCACTACTGCAGGGCCATCTGTATTGCTAGTAATTGTTGATTTGGGCTAAGATAACCATGTATTCATGTTGATGGCTTTATTTTTCTATTTTAGGAAGGGATCTGAACAGGTTCATGAAAACTGGAGACTTCAAGAGGCAGGGAAAGGAGAGGGGAAGAAGGGAAAAGGTAGGGCCCCATGGCAGGCAGGGGATTTCATATCAGATTTCATGACAAGAAATTATTGACCAATTTCAGTATCTCCTTTTATTTAAGCAGTTACCTGTTTCAGCTCGGTTAGCTAATTTAGCAGAGAGTTATAAATAATATTCCATAATACAAATGACACATTTCTTTTAGAATATATGTATTTCCTTTCTCACTTCTTTTCTTTTTTCCCACTGTATCAATTAAAATAGAAAAAAATTGTTTTATTAGTCTGACTTGTATTTCATTTCTGATTCTTTAATTTCCTTTTCATGCTGTGCTTTTGCCGATTGCTTTGTTTCTCTTCTAAATTCTAAATTCTTTAAAAAGAGACTTCAAAGCCTTTTTTAAGTCTAAATAAATCATATATGTTAATTCCCTTATATCATCTTTCCCCTTCTCTCTCCTTGTCCTGACCCCAGAGTATCGATTTCTCTCCACTTACCCAGCACCCCCTGGTCCAGGCCGTGACCTTTCACCTGGACTCCTGAAAGCGCCCCCAAATTTACCTGCCTGCTCCTCCACCGCCCAACTCATCAGCGCACAGTGGCCAAGTGCTGCGGGAAGGCCACCCAGCAGTCAGAGCTTGGGCTGTGGAGGCTCAGGACAACCTGGTTCTACATTGGCCCCTTCCTGAACATACCGCGTGACCCCAGGCTAACTGCTTAACACCTCTGGGCCTTGGTTTCCTCATCTGGAGGATGGGCATATTAAAAGTAGCTATGGGGCTGGCCCCATGACGTAGTGGTTAAGTTTGGCATGCTCTGCTTTGGTGGCCTGGGTTCAGATACTGGGCGTGGAGCCACACCACTCATCGGGGGCCACGCTGTGGCAGCAACCCACATACAAAATAGAGGAAGACCGGCACAGATGTTAGACTGGGGCAAATCTTCCTCAAGCAAAAAGAGGAGGATTGGCAACAGACCTTAGCTCATGGTGGATCTTCCTCAAAAACAAAAACAAAAAAAGTACCTACATCAAATGGATGTTTTCAGTATTAAATAAGATAATATATCTATATTGTTTGGAGCAGTATTAGCCAGATATATGGGCTTAGAAAAATCTCTGGAAATGTACATCAGATTGCTTAAAACCCAGATACCCAAACCTTTGGATATGGAACTGCCTCAACCCACATCAATTACTCCCTTATTCACCATGTTCCAGTTACAAACTGCCTTTGGTTGTTTCTCAAACCCACTAACCTCTTTCACACCTCAGGGCCTTTGCACATGCTGTTCCCTCTCCCTGGCTTCTTCACTTGGCTTCACTTGGCTAATGACTCATCCTTCAGCTCTCAGTTTAAATGTCACTTCCTAATCTGATCAAAACCCTGCCAGACCACCCAGACTAAATTTAATTGTCCTTATCCTTCTCTGTCCTTTATAGCACTTCCCACAATTTGTAATTATATATTTGTTGGTTTACTTGTTTAATACTAATCTCCCCTACTAGACTGCAAATGCCATGAAGCCAGGGACCATGTTTATTTTATTCTGCCCTGTATCTCCCACATCGAGCTCCTGGGAGGTACTCAATAATTCTCTGTTGAGTCAATGGGAATGAGCGGCTGAATTAAAAAACTTAAAAGATGAGTACGGTCCTTTACGGAAACTCTTTTGCTTTTTTCTCAAAATAGGTTATCCTAATTTACTAAAGCTAATCAAACCTTCCTTTGGCCACAGATTTTACTGGTTTTGCCTGAGAATGAAGTGAGGATCATTCATTTATCAACACACACATTCAACAAGTATCTCTTGATGTCTGCCACACACTTAGCACTCTGTTTAGGCCTCTGTTTGCTAAAGAAATGAAATACAAGACCTGAAATCCCCTCTACTCCCACCCCATAGGGCTATTAGACATATGAGATGTACATAACACAGAAGATAATTAGATAATATGACAAGGCTGTGAAGAGCTATTTGCCAAAAAGAATGACACACTCAAGGAATACATTAAGATGACAGCAGAGAGAAATCACTCAGGGAATATCACAGACGGGAACTTTGGGTGGGTCCTCGGGGTGAATGGGAGGTGAAGGGGCAAAGGGCTTTCTCTGCAAGAGAAACTGGAATGGGGAGGAAGAAATAAGTTCAATGTATTGCGTGGAGGGAGGAGAAGCCTGACCTGGTGATTCGTGTTGGGAGTACAGTGGGGAAACAGAGAGGTGGGGAGAGCCTTGAAGAATCCAGTGAAGAGAGGATGTGAAAATCCTCATTCTTTCTGACGGCCAATGTCACATGTATCTTGTCATCCAGCACTTTGCCTCGTGTCTTACGGGAGGTTTATATTCAACGGTGCTGGCTGAACTAATTAGGTTGAACAAAAAATTAAAAGCACAAATAGACTCAAGTCAGAGGAACAGTGAGGGAAAGCTCTGTCCCCTGGATCCATTTCTAAGGGAAGCTTCTGATGGCTTCTCAGGAGAACATCTCCACGTTTTCAAATACCATTTACAGGAAAGGTGTCAGAACGTGGACAAGACTGTATGTTACATAACTCACATGAGGAAGCTCACAGGATCTTGCTCTAAAACACCTACTGAGGACAACGCTGAGAGAGAGGAGCGAGAAAGAGAATTACAGGACTATCTTATTCAAGAATATTGCTTAATAAATCATAAATAATATCCTACAAACAGTGGAAACGTTTCAAAAACAAACAAGCATGAGCTACTCTATGAAGCCAGAACTAGCTCCACATGGGGGAAATTATCAGGATAGTTTGACCCTTTGACAGAAAAAAATCTATTTTTAAATCTAAGAATTATTTTGGTGGGTGCTGAGAAGGCCATTGTCAACAGCCAACACTAACTCTTTGTAAGAACTCTTTGAAACAGGAAGAGGGGATTTACTCCTTAAGATAAAAAAGAGTATAGATTTAAATCTGAGTTTCAATATTATTTTTAATAATATTGAATATGTGGAAATCCTAGATTAGTGCTGTGTATTATTACTTTCTACAATGATGGCAATATTTATTTCTGCACTGTCCAGTACAGGAGCAGCTAGTCACGTGTGGCTACTGCACACTTAAATGTGGCTGGTGTGACTGAGGAACTGAATTCTTTCTGTTATTGAATTTTAAATTTCAATTTTCACTAAGCCCCTAGGACTTAGGCAGAAGGCTAAGATGCTCCTCTCAGCACTCCTATCAGAGGTAATAGTAGAAAATATTGAAGGGCAAGATGAAAAAGAAATAGGGAATAAATATAAGAAAGGCAGAAGTAGAAACATCACTTTTTTGCAGATGATATAATAGCGTAAATAGAAAATGCAAGATCAACCAAACGCATACCAATGATGGAAAGCTAGAAAAGCAATGAAAAATGGTGCTATTCCCAATACTGAAACAAATAAAATACTTGAGAATTTATATATCTAGATAAATAAGACACCTAGTGAAGTGAAAATTATAAAATCATAGTGGGAAAAAGAAAAGAATACCTCAACAAACAAAGTTACATCCACTGCTCCTGATTTAGAAAACTTAGAGTAATATCAGCGACATTAGTCCATAAAACAAAAATAGATTAACATAAGAACAATTAAATTCCTGCTGGAATGCTCTAGCATATAATAAATCACTGGCAAAATTAATACGGAAAAATAAATACACAATCATACCAAAGAAGACTGGAGGAGGATGAAATAATCAAATTTAAGGATATATTATAAAGTGATATTCGTCAAAACTGAATTTTGCTGGATCAAAGCCAGGACAAAAACTCTAATAAGATAGTGATTCCAGAGATGGATTTAAGCACTTATAAACCCTGAGGATACAGCAAGCAAACCAACAAACAAAAAAACTAAACTAAGAATCACAATAATGGAAGAAGGAACAACCATTTAATAAATGCTGGTAGAACAATCTGGTAGCAATATGAAGAAAAGGGGATTATAGCCATAACCCACCAAATATGATAATACTTTCCAAATTGGTCAATGAATTAATTAAACACAGAGAGCATTAAAAAAAAAAAAAAAGAAAAGAAAGGATGGTGTATTTATCCCAGCTGTAGCAGAGAAAGAAATTCATGACTACTGAAAAATGAAATAGCATTATAAGGCTGGAGGAAGGTGGATTCAACTATTTTAAAGTCGATTTAAAGTGTCCTCAATAAAAAGTAACAAAACAAATACAAAGGGGTGAAATAAAGTTTTAAATTATGATAAAGATAACGGATAAATATTTACAATCCAAAATAGGAATGCCATCTTATACTGTGATATAAGCATACTGTCATCAGTAACAAGGCCCTATTTGACACATGGCTGAAGAGGGAGAGAGAGAAGGAACGTTAAGAAACTGCGATCCTGTGTCAGGCACTTGATATATACACACGATGCACACTGGAAAATGTCCCCGATACACCAACACATGGGAAGACGCTCGTTCTCACTAACAATTACAGAATCAAAATAACTGAGTACCTGTTTAAAAACAATGTGAGCTACAACGATAGAACAACATTGGTGGAGCTGTCTGGAACAAGCATACGCAACCCTTGCCGGGGCACGGTAAATCACTCCAGGGGTTTCTGCAGGCTGTCTGACCATATGGAACAAGCGCTATAAAACCTTTTGATCCTTAATTCTTCTTTGGGACTATATTTCCAAGGAAATACTCAAAAGGAAAAGAGAGACAGAAAGAAAGAAAAGTAAACAATGTGAACAAAGTTTCTAACAGCCTATCAATGAGAACCAAAATCCAATCAGCTTAACTGTCTAACCACAGGGGAACAGGTAAGTAACTTCTGTATAGCAATTCAATGGCATTCTAAAAAGTTATCAAAAACTGTAAGTGATCATGTGAGTAGATCTATGGGTAGAAAGGCACACACGGAACAATTTTAAGCTTAAAAAAAAAACAAGCGTGAGAGTGCTAAATGGGAGAGCAATGCGAAGCATTTCAAATTAGACATAGACGATGATGATTGTGAATCCAAATCCTTCCCCGGCTAGAAAACCCTCCAAATGCAGGCAGAAGTCGGGTTAAAAGCAGAGCATCTGGCTTGCACAGCTGCCTGCAAAGGCTTTGAATTCTATCACTAGATCTTGAACTACTCAATCAAGAATGCTCCAGGCCTGACCCGCTCCAATATTTCTAGAGCTTAGATCGTTTAACTTCAAAAAAAAAAAAACTTAATCAGAAAAAGATTTGATCAGCCCCAATATTTTTGGAATGCATCCTTTTGGTTTTTCCTTTTATTTTGTGGATTAAGGACTGGAGCATACAAACTACATTTGTGCAATTCCAGTTGAAGAATTTAAGCCATTGTTTCCCACTGAAACACATAAATGACTAAAAGCATTGCAATTAGAGCCTTGCCAATAGAACACCATTTGTGACTACCCGTCACCAGCCTGTGCAGAAAGCATGGCCTGGGCAGTTAGACATCATCAGGTGGGCCACTGAGATAGGCACTGGAGGATGGATATCCCCAAAGTGAAGTCCATTTCAGCAAAACTGTTTTGCAGCTACTACAAAGGAAGGAGAGTTTAAAAGGCAGATTAAAGAAAAAAAATCTGTTGTTGGGATTCATCTGGTATTTAGGCTGGCAGAGAAAGAATCTGATAAATGCAGTTGGAGTTACCACATCATACACTATCTTTAGGAAAGTTCATTCCTTCTTATGGCTTAATGGCCACCACTTCCCCTCCCCAACCTGAATTCTAGTCCCACGTCTTTGCCTAGATTTCCTAATAGGATAGAACATAAACACGTCTACTGAGGGCTGAGATGTCTGTAATCCCTCTGTCACCATGCTTGAATGCCCTCACCTGTGCCAGATCCTCAGCGGCTCCTCTCGCCACTCTACCTCCTCGCCCATCTCACGTCAAACAATCCATAATGGCAAGCACCTGAGTCCATCAAGACATACCATGTAGTAAATTCAGGTTAGTACTACCTCTCAGAGCTGGGACAGATTGAAAAATACCCCCAAAAAAGTACTAAACGGGTTGATCTGAAGACGGTTGACAGCCGCTTGGGTGACCATCAAAGGAAACAGGAATTTAAGACCTCTGGCAGCTAACTCCTTCCATCCTTGTGGGGAGGTAGTGGCTAGTATGGAGAGCATGGACTCTGGAGCCTAGTTCCTGGACATGCCACTTCGTAGCCATTGTGACATGGGCAAAGTGCTTCACTGGGCCCAGTTTTTTCCATCTCTAAACTGAGAATAAGGATGGTTCTTGCCCCACAAGATCGGTAAGAAGATTAAGTGATTAAGACCAGTAATGTGCTTAGAACAGTGGCTGGCACACAGTAGGCACTCAATAAATGTTGGCTATCATTATCATCCCCGTCATTCACCAAGAACAGGTCTTGGGCTCTCCATCTGAACCATCCCACAGAACAATCCTTACTTCAAGCTGATATGATAGGTAAGCAGAGGCAAAGATGGAGAGAATAGGTCTGGAGTGGAGGGTCAGAAAGCCATCCAGTAGCAGGAAAAGAGCACAGAGTCACTTCAGTGGCAGCACACAAGATTGAAAATCCAAAAACTTCTACCTCTAAGGCCTCTCCTGCTGCCTTAGCTTCTGAGCACCTCTCATGTTCCTTCCTCCTTAAGGTCCAGTCGTCACGTGGTGGCCGCCCAGCCTGTGGTCTGCCTGCCTTTCCTCTTCTTCAGAGCTCTCGTCATTGTGCATCCTTAACATAAACCCGCCATTACTTGAGATCATTTGATTAAGACTCTCTGCCTCTCGGAAACAAAGATCAACTAGCGGTGGCCTTTATTTTCTAGATGAAGATGTGAGGAACCACGGAAGCAGAGTAAATGCACAGCCAAGTCGGCTGTGCCAGGCCTGTTGACTCCCAGCACAGTGTCCTTTCCAGCTGAACTCTCCCCTGGCTTGTAGAATCGTCTTCACGTAGTGCTGCGGCTGTTTGAAGTCGGCTTGCCTCAGACGTGTAGACTTCCTCCACCTTTTGCGGGTTTGTAGCAGCCATCCTGGCCAGGGTTTTTCCTGCCAAGGTGCAGCTCTCTCCATTTTTTAAATAAATAACAGAAACCAAGGGACGTGCATGGGCTTCAGATATTTCTTCGCCTGCTCTTTAGCACTCCCATTCCTCCTGTTTCCTCGCCTACTCCGGCTGTGCTGGATTCATTGTCACTGCCACCCCTTACAGGGAAGGCTGAAAGGGACTAAGAATTTAGCTCCGCAGTCATTTCCTTGAGTCTCCGAAAAGCCCTCCCTCTCTCTTAATTAGCACCCTCGCTTCCTCCCTGTCCTGCTTTTTCCTCCTATACTGTTGCAAAATCCATTTTACCCCAGTCAGTAGAATCTCCCTTTTCCCCAGCCAGGCGAATTTACCAACTTCTTTGCTCAAATTTCTACTCAATAATGCCTTCCCTAATGACCGCCACCATTTTCCCCCCTTAGCTCGTCAAAGGCCCATCATTTCCCCATCTTCTCCTAATTTTTTATTCTTATTGGACTTTTTGGCTCTCACTCCTTTAAGACTCTTTCTCTTTTCTGCCTCAAATAGTGTCTACTAATACAGTATTCTCAGGCTCTTTTTCTCTCGATTTTGGGCTGGGATCCAATCCCAAATTGCCTCCCCTTAGTTAAGCTTTCTTATCTTTTTTATTAAGTTTCTCTGCACTGTTCAGTACCGCTCAGAATGGTGGCTTCTATCTCCACATCTTACTTTCCAAACAAAATGGGTAGAATTTGCTTCTTCCTTCATCTTACCTCAACTACAGATCACCCAAAAGAATTCCTTGGTTGGATATGACACCAAAAGCAAAGGAAACAAAAGTAAAAAATAGATAAATTGGACTATCTCAAATTTAAAACTTCTGTTAATCAAAGGACAATTAATAGAGTGAAAAGGCTACACACAGAATGGGAAAAAAATATTTGTAAATTGTATATCTAACAAGAGGTTAATATCTAGAATACATAAAGAACTCCTAAGACTCAACGACCACAAAAAATCTGATTAAAAAATAGGCAAAGAACTTGAAGAGAGGGGCCAGCCCAGTGGTGCAGCGGTTAAGTTCGCACCTTCCACTTTGGCAGCGCTGGGTTTGCCAGTTCAGATCCTGTGTGTGAACATGGCACCACTTGGCAAGCCATGCTGTGGCAGGCGTCCCACATATAAAGTAGAGGAAGATGGGCACGGATGTGAGCTCAGGGCCAGTCTTCCTCAGAAAAGAGAGGAGGATTGGCAGCAGATGTTAGCTCAAGGCTAATCTTCCTCAAAAAAAAAAAAAAAAAAGAACTTGAAGAGACATTTCTCCAAAGAAGATGCACAAATGGCCAACGAGCACATGAAAAGATGCTCAAATCACTAATCAATAGGGACATGCAAATCAAAACCAATGAGACACCACCTCACACCCATTGGGATGGCTACTATCAAAAAAACAGAAAACAACACATGTTGGCAAAAATGTGAAGAAATTGGAACCCTTGTGCACTATTGGTGGGAACATAAAATGGTACAGCCACTATGGAAACCAGTAGGGCGGTTCCTCAAAAACTTAGAAATAGAATTACCGTATGATCCAGCAATACTTCTGGGTATATTCTCAAAAGAACTGAAAGCAGGGACTCAGATACACCTATGTTCACAGCAGCATTATTCACAATAGCCAAAGGGTGGAAGTAACCCAAGTGTCTACTGACAGACAAATGGATAAACAAAATGTGTTATATACATAGAATGGAATATTATTCAGCCTTAAAAAGGAAGTAAATTCTAACACACACTACAACATGGATGAACCTTGAAGATATTATGCTTAGTGAAATAAGCTAGCCACAGAAAGACAAACATGCATGATTCTACTTATATGAAGTATATAGAGTAGTCAAATTCACAGGGAGAGAAAGCAGAATGGTGGTTTCCAGGGTCATGGGGAGTTATTGTTTAATGGATATAGAGTTTCAGTTTTGCAAGACGAAAAGAGTTCTGGAGATTGGTTGCACAAAAATGTGAATGTACTTAATGCTGCTGAACCATACACTTAAACATGGTTAAGATGGTAAATTTTGCGTTATGTGTATTTTACCACAGTTTAAAAAAAAAAAGAAGTCTGGTCACAGCCTGGTTACTTCACTAATTCACTTACTAACTTGGGCAGGTTATTCAATCTCTCCACGGTTCAATTAACTCATCTGTAAATGGGATTAGTTAGTACCCACCTCAGAGGCCATTGTGAGCACCGTCAATGACTACACATACAGTGTTGATAAGAGTGCCTGGCACAAAGAATTGTTCAATAAGTGTGAGTTACAGCAGTAATAAGAATACTTATTACACTGTGCAAAGCGCTATTTGAAGCACTTTCCTATGTTACGGCATTTAGTCTTCAACCCCCCCACCGCCACTCCCAATAAAGCTGAAATTTTACAGATGAGGAAAGAGAGGCTCGGAGAGGTTAAGTCATCTGCCTGGGTCACAAAGCCAGTGCGTGGCAGAATAAAGATGAAATATAGCTCCAGTGAGGTCCACTTGCCTTACAGAGAAGTAAGCAATCATCATGCTGGCTCCAGATCAAGTCCGAACTGGAGCTTATGTCCCAACCATTAAGCAGGGGTGGGGGAGGCTGTGGTGGGGATGGCTGAGAAGCTTGGCGTTGCTCCAGGCCAACAACCCACCAGCTAAAGAATCCCAACTGTCTTCATCCTCCTCCCACACCCATCCTGCCCCAGGGACCAGACCAGCTGGATCCAACAAAGAGAACATAAGACAAAAGTGGGAAGCTGGTCCCAGAGGTCACCACGGCCCCCCAGCAGATGGAAGAGCAAGATCCAGATGCGAGATCTCAGACGCCTGTGGTCAGAGCCTTCCAGGGCACCCTCGCCAAGCCCACACTGAGGAAACAAAACCCATGTCACCCAGTCAGAGACCAGGGGCATCTGTCATGTAGCACAAAGCCCAGGGAAGCGGCCCACACTCCCACCTTGGACTTCCACTGGGCCCATGCAGATCTCCTTGGAGAATTTTCTGAGAACAGGGCAGGAATTCAGTTCCCAGTTTTCCTCCGGGCCCAGAGGGGTGTGCCAGCAGGAACCTTAAAGTGACTTGCAGTTTGGGGTTTTTTTCTTTCAAAGAAATGATTTCTCCTCCCCACCCATCTCCAAGCCTTTTAAAACAACCAAGCTGGCCTTGTGTGGCCTACGGTTACTTCCCATCAGAGCCTGCTACTGGTGGGGTCTCCAATCAGAGGAAAGGGTGCTCCAGCCCTCCGAGAAGACTCAGGTCAGGCTGCAAGCAAGAAGGCAGGCTTGGCACCAGGGTGCCTTTGAAGCAAAAATCATCCAGAAACAGGATTTTGACATTTGGGAAAGGTTTTTTCCCTTCTCAACATTGGGAGGGGCTCTGTAAACACAAACTTAACTTGGGCTCTTCTCTGTGGAAAAAAAGCTTAAATAAATCCTCTCTCAGAGCGAAAAACCCTCCTCTCCTACCAACTGTTTTTTATATTAGGCAAGTAATACATATTCATTGTAGAAAATAAATTAGAAAATGCAGACAGAGAAATTAAAATCACTCCAAACACTACCTTCCAGATTTAATCACTGTTATTAACACTTTAGGTAAACATTTCCAGACTTTGTTCAATGCAAATATAAACATATATTTTTGCATATATATATATATACACATTTAAAAATACATAAATACTTCTTGGAAAATGTTTCTATTACTATAGTGTGAAAATCATTCCATGTCAATAATATAGAACTGCACTGTATTTTTAGTGACATTATAGTATATTATTATATGATATGTGATGATTTATTTAGTGTCTCTTCTTCTTAGACATATAGTTTATTTCAAGGTTTTCACAAGTGTGAACAATGCTGGTATTCACACAGGGTTTACAACTTTGTCCAATTATATCTTAAGAATAAACTCGTAAAAGTGGAATTGCTGGCTCAAAATGTCTTGTAACATGCATAAATCTCCCTAATCAGTCTATTTCACTGATACACAAGTTTCCTTAAAGTGACAGATCTTTGGGGGCTGGCCTTGTGGCCGAGTGGTTAAGTTCGCGTGCTCCGCTGCAGGCGGCCCAGTGTTTCATTGGTTCGAATCCTGGGCAGGGACATGGCACTGCTCATCAAGCCACACTGGGGCAGCGTCCCACATGCCACAACTAGAAGGACCCACAATGAAGAATATGCAACTATGTACCGGAGGACTTTGGGGAGAAAAAGGAAAAAATAAAATCTTTAAAAAAAAAAAAAAGTGACAGATCTTTGCACCGTGCTTATAACCTGAACCAGCCCTTGGTTTCTCAAGCACAGTTCTCCACTATAAGTGGTTCCAAAATAAAACTCCTTAAACCTGTTGTCTAAGAGTTCATAAAGGACTCAGTGGCATTTAAAAAGATACACAATTTTATTTTGACTTTAGTAATTCGCTAAACAGAGACCCACATGATAGATGCACCAAGATACTTGCCACGCAAAATATATTTGTGTAAAATTAAACTTAACTACCCACCTTCTATTGTCTCTCACCCTCTTTCCCTCCACCTCTCTCCCCCTCCTTCCTTCCTACCTCCTTCCTCCTTTCTTCCTCCCTTCTTCCTTCTTTCCTTCCACCCATCCTTCCATTCATCTTTCTTCCTCTCCCTTTCTTTTCAAATCACTTCCCTTCTTTCTTTTCCATTCCCTCTCCTCTCTTTCTCCCTTTCTTTCCCTCCTTCCTCCTTGTCTCCTCTTCCTGAAGCTGTAGGAACCCTTCACCAAAGCAGACAGTGCTAGAGCTGGGCGAAGGTTCCAGCTGCACAGAGAGCTGTATAAGCTGTCCATGAAATCTTCAGTTTTTGGTATTCATTATTTAAGTTCTGTGGAAATGGGTTAGCTTTGAAGTCTACTGACTCATCCTCCTCTTTAACTTCTTATTTCCTGTAAATGATCCATTAGTTTTTGGCAAGGTCCATGTCACACAGCCTTCCCATCAGAAGGGGCTGTTCCACAACCCCGGACAATTTTTACAGTGCCTTTTGCAGTGGAACTGGAAGCAAGATGGGGACGTGTAGACTGTGCTTTCTTAAAAGTTGCTTCAACCAGCCCCAGTGCTGCCTCGAATTAATAATGTGAAACACATGCTCCATCTGCCTGCTAAATGGTGACAAAGCCATTTATGCTCATAATGGCCAAAATTATTCTACAGATGAAATTTTTTCTAAAGCTAGTCACATAGGCTAATCAATCAGTTTCACCAAGGGGGAAAATGCGCCGCCATCATTCTGCTTTAGACCTCTTCGCCAAAATAGCCAGTTCACCACGACATTAAGATGTCAAAGGGGAAACAAATGGAGATTACAAACAGTTTTCCTAAGTTTTCAAGCTTTCTGCCCCCGATAAGGCATTGAGGTCAACAGCCAAGTCGGAAAGGCCGTGCGCCTTTCCATGAAGATCCAGGGAGCTATGCAGGAGCCTCGCGGACTTCAGAAACCATACAAATCAACTATAAAGCTTCTCCCTTAAGAAAAAAATTGGGCTGAAAAAGTACTATTATCAGTAAAATGTTAAATCTCTCTGTTTTTTTCCCCCCCGGCTGATGAGAGCAGAAAGATATCCCTTTGATATCAGAGCAAATAAAAGTTTGAATTACTGACTGCTCATGTTAATAATGAATTTTACTACCACTATATTTCAAAATGAAATTATTCTAGCATCGATGCCTCAAATGAAGATCTGGGATAATATATATTGCCGTCCAGAAAACGTCTCTGGTTCAGATGATGTAAAGGCTGATCCCCTGGAGAGTAAACACTGGCCATCGTTTCTCATTGTCTGAAACTCTCCTCATCTCTCCAAATAAATTGAAGTGTTGATGACATCAGGGAGTGCTTTTAAGACAGCAGAGTCTACAGACACATCCCCATCTTGCGTCCAGTTCCACTGCAAATAGTCAAAGTGGTTGGTGTGGCTAAATGTGCGGTTGTCAAAACATGGCTTTCTCCCTTGATTTACAGAAATGAAAGGCCTATCAGAAAGCTTAGCACACAAAACTTTACTCTCTTCCCACTCTGCCACACTGGAATTCTTGTTTTAAGTTTCTCGTTCCATCTTTGCTCCCGTGGGCCCTACAGTGTCCTTGGGGGGTATTCACAGATTTCCGGTGCCCAGTGCCCATCTGTGTAAGTACAGCCAGCAGCTCACTTGTCAGAAGTAAACTCTCCCCAAGTCCCCAGTGCTGCCCTACTGCCCACAGCACATCACTTCATCAGGGGGTGGGAGTCGGGAGGGGGATGTGGGTGAAAAGCTTGGAAGTGAGCCAGCCTGCCAGCGCCCAGGCGGGCTCCTGTGTCCAGCCTTACATTCTGAAAAGAACAAGGCCCTTTAATCTGTGGTGTTTTTCCTCTGACACAACGAGAAGACGTCTTCTCCTCCCAAAACGCTTCCTGTAGCAAAGCTTCACCAACTTCCATCATGAGATGTCTGTTAACATCCATCCAGGGCTGGCCACACCCCACAGAACTCCTCTCTCCCACCCCACCAACGGGGGCATGGGCCAAACAACAATAAGAATTGAATGCCATTTTTAAAATTACTTTGCACAATTCCTTTCACTTCTTGTGAAAACAAGATCAAATGTCTGTAAGGACTCTGAATATATTTTCACTTTCTAAGTACAAACTAGGGGACAAAGAAAAAATTCTCAGCAGCCACGAGTCAAGCAGTCACAAGTGCCCCCCGCCAGATCAAAGCATTATGCACACAGAAAGAATATGACGCAATAAAAACATCTCCAAACACTTTCTGATACATTCTCTCATTTAATCTTGCAATTCCTTAATGCTCACATTTTAATTGCGGTTTCAGAGCCTCACATTCCTCCAGAGGCGCTAAAATACAAAAGAATGTGAAGCATTATTTAATACTAACTGGAAGCAAAAGAAAAGAAGCTTTGGGCCTCTTAAAAATTTAACATCTAAACCACTCAAACCCTGAGAGTCTGCATGAAACATCACAAACTAAGTCAGCTGAATCTCTGACTAGGGAGCGGGCTGCTGGAAAATGTAAATAACTCCTCACTGGCATCTCGAGCTTTTTTGGTTTTAATTTTAAACTGCAGCATAATTATCTCGTATTTACTAGAGTCACAAACACTGCCAAAGGGAAAATAAACCATTTCTTTTGGGATGAAGTTGCTGACAAAGGTTTGACAAAGAAAAATAATTAATAGCTCTGTGCTGGCACGGGGCGAGTCCCGGAGCGTGGCGAAGTGAACTCGCTGAGGATGTGCCAGGCACGGCCGCCGTGTGGCCCACACCCCGGGCCTGGCCAAGGGCAGGGCGCACACCGGGTTCCGAGAACCTCGGACCTTCTGGGGGGACTTCGGCTATTATGTGGGACGAAAGTCCAAGAGGTCATTAGTCATGGTTTTGCGCAGAAACGGCTTTGTGCTCTGGTTACAAACTCTCTGCTGTTTAAGAAAGCTGTGCATGTGATTAACGTCCTTCAGCTGGGGGCTCGCATGTTCTCTGAGTTTGCTTCTGGGCTCTACCGTTTTGCCTTCTCATCCTCAGAAATTGGGGCCAGAGAGCCTTCGGGACAGGGAGCTGCCAGTGCCAGCTTCCTGGAGCCTGCCTGACGGCACCTCACCTGACCACACTCACGTCTGAAGGGCCAAACAGAGGAAGGGTGCGGATCATGTGCCTCTGGGTGAACACCCTCTGGAGGAGGGGTCTGCCTCTTAAAGTGTATGAGTTTAGAGATTCCATCTTAACTCTGCTTCTACAGTAAACTATAGAAGTCTTTTGAATACAAACAGTATTAAATTCTAGCACATATCCCTCTGTATTTTCATTTGTCTATCACGAATGCTAGGAAACTCATGGCCCCACAAGGTAAGATATTATCATTCCTTTCATTGTTATTATTATTACTATTATTTTTGGTGAGGAAGATTGTCGCTAACATCTGTGCCAATCTTCCTCTATTTTGTATATGGGACGCCACCACAGCGTGGCTTGATGAGTGGTGAGTAGGTCCATGCCAGGGATCCGAACCCATGAACTCCAGGCCACCAAAGCAGAGCACACAAACTTAACCACTACGCCACCAGGCTGGCCCCTCATCATTATTATTAATGATGGATTTACTTGTAACGCCTATACATTTCTGTCTTGTGTGATAATCCCTTCCCTTCTCCTGGGCACAGTCATGTTTTCTGACTGGCAACTCTTTTAGATCCTTTTGGGGTATGTTTGGGTGATTGACAAGAGTTCAGGTCTTGAAGCCAGAGAGAATTAGATTTCCAGCCTTGAGAAATCACCTAATCTGCCTGAGCTTCAGTGTCCTCATCTAGGAAATGGAGCTCATATCTCTGTAGCAGAATGGGCAGGAATTATGCTGCTCTAATGCCCTGTGGATGCCCAAGGGCAAACGCCTGGCATGGGCAGACATCTCCATCCCAGCGCCACATGGAGTGGGCACCCAAGACACGAGAGCTATTTTTTATTATTTTTACTGTTAATAACATTAGCTACAAGAACAAAATAATAGATGTTATTGATCCCAGACTGCAATTTCTATTTCAAGCTTCATTATCTCAAATTAACTCAGCTATTTTTTTCCCCCTCCTCATAGAATTCAAAAAAAGCCCTGAGATTTTGGCTCCAACTTCTCAGGGATAAACTTGGCTTTAGGAATACCCATTAAGAGTTTACGATCCAAGGAGAACTATTAACGCTGAAGTGGAAGCAGAAATTGGGGAATCTGAATGAAGGTCTGCTCGCAGCTATAACCAGATTATTTGCTCCTGCAGATAGTATTTCTTGGCTATTGGTATCTTTTGTCCTGATTTCTGCAGGCAGAGACCTCTGGGGGAAAGATACTGTCTGGGGCCCACACATGTTTTCAGAACAGGCTGGTACATCCTGTCCTTGCTACAGAGCCTGGCACACCAATAGCAAAACAGACCTCTCTTTTGACACACTTTCTTTGTGGATTCTGCTGGACCCAGGGCTTGCTGCTGAAGCCACTGCCGAACCTTCTTCTAGGGCTGGGCTGGTGAACTGCTTCCTGGAGCCCCCTGGTGGCCCTTTCCATGTTCACATCAAGTTCTCATACCCCTTTGGGGCAGAGAGAGAAAGCAGCTTAAAGATCCACGCAACGGTTCATCACTGGCATCCATCATGCACTGGAACACACACACTCTTAGGACCATGGCAGCGTACCTTGTATTAAGGCTGCTATGGAAACAGCACCTCTCTCTAATGTCAGAGTCATTCACTAAGCATCTCCTGAGCACCTACTGTGTGCCAGGCCCCACACTGGGCATGAGTAATACAAAGGATTATGACTCAGTCTCTGCTTTCAAGAGGCGTCTAGCCTAGAGAAAGAGGCAGAGACAGGACCCATGAAGGACAACGCAAAAAGAGATGTGCCAAGTTTTGTGGGAAGCCTGGGGACAGTCTCCTTGGGGAAAGTGGAAAAGGCGTCAGGGAGGAGGAGTTTTTTCTTAGAGACCAGGAATTAGCCAGGCAGAGAAAGGAGGGCAGGCATTGCAGGTAGAAGAATCATTACGCCCCAAAGTCCAGACCTACTGGGGGAATGTGGTGAAGTGGGGTGCTCACGGCGGGGAGAGGAGTCTGGTGAAGTGGTCAGGGCAGACTGAGAAGAACCTTGTAGGCCACCCCGAGGAGCGTAGACTTCATCTTCTCCATCATCATGTTTCAAATTGTACTTGAAGCTTCCCACTGACATCTGATTCTAATTTCATGTGTGCTGAGGCTAGAAGAAAACTACAGTAGCCATCTGTGACCCAGTGACTGCAAATTTATGTGTTCAACTCCAGTCTAATTAGAAGAAAAATATCAGACAAATTCCAGTAGAGGGCATCCTACAAAATACCAGGGCTCCTGAAAACTAATCAAAGACAAGGGAAGTCCGGGCGCTGGCATGGCCGACAGGAGCCTCAGGAGATATGACAGCTAGATTTAATGTGCTGTCCTGGACAGAATCCTGGAACAGAAAAAAGCACATTCTTAGGTAAAAATTAAGGAAGTTTGAATAAAGTATGAATCCTAGTTAATGATTATGCTTCATTAACCGTAAGAAATATGCCATATTAATCTAAGATGTTAACAATAGGGGAAACTAGGTGCTAGGTATATGGGAACCCTCTGTACTGTCCTCACAATTTTTCTGTAACTCTAGAACTGTTCAAAAAAATTAAACATATTTTTAAAAAATTAAATATGTGTTCATAAACACATAAACAAATAAATAGGCTGTGTTCATCCAAACAGCCAAACTATTGTCCCTGATGGGCTTTATGATAATTAAATGTTATTAATGAGAACCTAGAAAGTTAATTTATACTCTAGTAACAACAGCCAACATTTATTGAGTACCTATGCCTGGCCAGGCACTCTGCTAAGTACTCCACATTCCTTACCCATCTGATCACAGCAGCCCCATGAACTAGGAACCGTCAGCATCCCCATTTTACAGATGAGGAAAGTGAGGCACAGAGCAGTTAGGCAACTTGCCTGAGGTTGTATAAGTGACAGAGCCTGGATTTGAAGCCAGGTCTGTCTGATGCCAGAGTCCAGATGCTCAATGATGACTTTATACTTTACTGCCTCCTGACTTTTATATACTGATATTTCACTGAAAAAGATGGTTCTGGACCGATTTTATTGTTTTCCTTTTTAACACTGGAAACCACAGCTATAGATGGGGTGGGTAGGAGGAGGGCCAGGGCAGAGCTGTGTTTTCCAGCGAACATTCTGGCAGCTGCAGTGTGAAGGATGGACTGGGCAGGCACTGGGTCTCTGCAGCTAAGATTTCCTAGCAATGTCTCCAAAAGGAGGAGGAGCAGCCAGAGAGAATGAACTTCCCTAAAAGGATAAAGAAAGCCCTTGCATAGGAACACTTCCTATCCAGCCCCAACCCATCAAACCACGGGGACTGCTGAGTTCCTAAACGTGTGCCTGGCCCGGGCCTGCCTCCAGGAGCTCCCTGTCTGCCGCCTCCACAGACAGGAGCCCACGGTTAGCAAATGGAAAATGAGCACAGCTGAAGCCATGGAGCAGGCTGGCCCGGAGCCCCTGCCAGGGGAGGAGCTGGGTCTTGGTGCTTCTTGCCGGCTGGGGTAGGACGGGGTGCTTCACGGAGGAGGCCGGTGGGTTGGGTCCTGAAAACTAGGGAAGGGCAGATGGAGGGACACCAGGCAGGGCCCAAGGCCAGCATAAGGCAACATCCCCCCCAACCCCCCACCCCCCACCCCGCCATCCCATGCCTGGGTCACCCAGCCGGAGCGGACTGGGGCTGAGAGCTCTGGAGCTTCTCTGCCTTCTCTGATCAATGAAAAGCAAGACTCACTTCACCAGCGTGCTTGATAGGCTCCTAAGGGCCACCGAAAGGCACTAGGGAATTTGGTGCCCCTAAAGGTTACAGAAAGTACCAGCAAGTCTCCTAGCCAGCCAGCTCCCCAAAAGCACAGATGCAATTTCACACAGCCTGGCACGTAGCAGGCACCAGTCAACAGACAGTGAACTAAACATATTTAAAAGTTCACAGGTCATAGGTCAAATTGCAGTGTACTAAACTGGAGTTTAAAATATTTGGTACAAAGTCCTTGTATCGTTTCCTACGTCTGCTGCAACAAATTACTACAGACTTAGTGGCTTCAAACAACACAAATCTGTCATCTCACAGTTCTGGTGGTCAGAAGTCAAAATGGGTCTCCCTGGGCTAAAATCAAAATGTTGGCAGGGCTGCACTCCCTCTGGAGGCTCTAGGGAAGAATCCATCCCCTTGCCTCGTCCAGCTTCGAGAACCTGCATTTTTTGGTTTGTGGCCCCTTACGCCACCTTCAAAGCAACGCTGCATCTCTCTGACCTTGCGTAGTTCTGCCTTTCTCTTCTGCCGCCCTCTTCCAACTTAAGGACCCTTGTGATTACACTGGACCCATCGGGATAATCCAGGATACTCCCCCTATTTTAAGGTCAGCTGATTAGTGACCTTAATTCCACGTGCAACCTTGATTCTCCCTTGCCACGTAAGGTAATATATTTACAGGTTCCGGGGATCAGGTCATGGACATTTTGGGGGCACCATTATTCAGCCTATCACAAACTTCATCTTTTAAGGTCAAACCATAGGAGATAACTATTCTTTCTCCAAAACATAAAAATAATAGCCACTTAGCAAGGATCTACTGTGTACCAGGCACACCACTGGCACCTTACATACAGGATCTTATTTAATTGTAGTTAATGTTCAATGAGGCAGGCACTGTTAATAAACTAGATTGTGTCACTCACCTGCTAAAGTCTTCTAAGGGCTTCCCATATGTCCTTGGGAAA
Organism: Equus quagga; assembly: GCF_021613505.1. NCBI lineage: Eukaryota > Metazoa > Chordata > Mammalia > Perissodactyla > Equidae > Equus > Equus quagga. The sequence continues at coordinate 17,056,812 of NC_060280.1, forward strand.
AACTCACAGCCTTCTGATGGCCCTGTGAGGCCCTGTGGAATCCAGCCTTGGCCCACTCTCAGCCCCATATCCTGACATCCCCCTTCGACCTCCATGCTTCGCCCACGTGGTGCTCCTTTCAGTTCCTCGAACTTCTGTGGCTGCACCTGCTGACCCGTCTTTCTGGAACATTCGTCCCCAAGATCTTCACACAGCTGGCCCTCCCTCATTATTCAGATCTCTATCCGATTCACTGTTATATCCCCAACTCCCAAAATAGGGCTTAGCACATAGTATTCACTCAATAAACACTTATTAAATGAAGAAATCTAAGCTATGTAAGTGAGGAAATGAAATGATATGACCAAGTTCACAGAGCTAGTCAGCTGGGATTCCAACACAGGACGTACTCCACACCTCTGCCTCTCAAGGGACCACCCCCAAGCTCACCATCAGAGACCCTCGGGCCAGCTGGGAGGTGCAGGGATGAAAACACTGGGTTGAGCTCTCCAGCAGGCCCCTGCTGAGTGGAGTGCAGTGAAACAGTGACACGGGCCTGCCGACCAGGCCGCCATGTCCCAATCAATCAGCGAGCATAACTGAGTATGGTCTGCGTGCTTGGCTCGGAGGGCTATGAGACCAGGAGAGGACACGGTCACTGCAAACCAAGAATTCCTAATCAACTCGGGGAAACCAACCCAAAACATGAAACAATCAGATGCACCAGGAGGCACACGATTCAGGGTTCGCTGCCAGACAGGAAGGCCACGGGACCAGATGTGTGAGGGCACACGGGGGCCGCACTAGCTGGGTCTAACTGCTGGGCCACAGCGAGAAGGATGGACAGGGGGATGCATAAGCACAGACGTAGACCCCAGGATGGGCAGGACATGTGTGGGAGACAACCAGCAGAAGGTGAACATTAGGAAGGAGACGAAAATAGTCAAGTGAGAAGCAGACTCTGGATGCCTTAACAGCTGGACTGAAGAATCTATACTTTATCCTTTAAAAGGATGGGGAGTCATGGCAGGTTCTTGAGTGGGAGAAAAGCTCATGTTTTTGAAAGACTTATTTTAGCAGAGGAAGGCAGCATGGATTGGATGGCAGGAAGACTTGTTCTCTGCTCGGTGGAGTAGGTGCCAAAAAGGCCTTGGACCATATATATGGCTACATCGCAAAGCCTGCTGTTGGGGCTCTGTTCCCTTGGGTTAAGCATTGTCCTCCAGCGAAGTGCCTTCAAGAGGGCGATGCAGAGAGACCCCAACAGCTCTGGGCCAGAAGCCTGTCAAACTGCTTTCCTCTATGATGGTGGTCATGTGGGCAGCTGGGAACACGTGGGAGAGGGTAAGAAGTGGCCAAGAGTAGAAAGATTGGGAACCGTGACCTGTAACTGGAGCCAAAGCAATTCCCTCTTCTCCCAACCCCCAGAGTGAATATTTAGTTTCCTGATTTCAGAAAACAAATTGAAAAGCTGATTGGGGAGAGTTTTTGATTCACTGAGCCTGTTTTAAACAAAACATTTAAAAATATCCCCTTATGGTTTATCTCCGCTATGCTTCCACTCCAAAGAATAACAATCTATATTTGCATGGCCTTTTCCTAGCATCAGTGCTAGCTATAATGCCTACGGTAGAAAACTGTACTCATGCACTATTTTTTCCCAAGACATCCAAGGTAGAATTGAGGCTTCAGAAATAAACCCCCAAAAAGAAAAAAGATGGTTCCAACCTCCAAAGGCATTGATCTTTCCATATTCTAATAATCAGATACACACATTTTAAACATCAGAATTCTCAGTCCACTTTGCTGTCATCTGTGGGGAATTTAAACAGATGTCATCACATTTTCTATGGGTGACAGCAGCAGTAGCCCTGAGGGTCACTGTTTTAATGTATGACAGGGGAGGCCATTGCATCACGGACTCCACAGAATGATATCCCAACCAAGTTAACCACATTGAAGAACTCTTTAAACACTCCCTGTAGGGCCTCTGAAGAACCAAGTACAGGACATCAGCAATGAGCCAGCAAGCCAGCAACAACCAGGAGAACATCAAACAACGGTGCCAATGTTGGGGGACTTTTGGCCCCCTCATCGTAATTCCTTCCTGCCCCGGCCAGAGCGAAGAGATGCAAGGGGAGGACGTAGAAAAAGAGAGAAAGACCACACTAGGCCCACCGCCCACTCGCGCAGGCCTAGCGAGGAGGAGGGGAAAAGCATGGAATTGGGTGGGAAACTGAAGTAAGACTGGACTAGACCTCCATACCTACAAGTGAGTCACGATTTCCTAAATGAGACTGTCCTTAGAGTTGGAAGGGACTAGAAAATCACATGATCTGCCTAAGATGTTACAGAGCATATTTTAAGGTGGTGCTTAGAGAAGAAAAAAAGGCTTTCTCCTGATTGAACTTCTATGGAAATCAGTCTGTTCAATAAACTTGTTATAAAATAAAAATCAAAAGAATAGAGCATCACTTTTTTGGCTAGCAAGTTAACAAAGATGAAAAACAAAATAAACAAAATAATGCCCAGTTTTGAAGAGAGTGAAGAGAAACAAGTCTCTCTATACTTCCGGTGCGTCTTAGTCCCTTCGGGCAGCTATAACAAAAGAGCACAGACTAGGGGGCTCATAAACAACAGAAATGTATTTCTTACAGTTCTGGAGGCTGGAAGTCCAAGATCAAGGCGCCAGCATGGTCAAGTTCTCCAGTGCAGACACTCTCCCTGGTTCAGAGCTGGCCCCTTCTTGCTGTGTCCTCACATGGTGGAAGGGGCCAGGGAGCTCTCTGGAGCCTCCCTTATAAGGCACTAACCCCATTCATGAGGGCTTTACTCCATGACCAAATCACCTCCCACAGGTCCCCCCTACTACTACCATCACATCAGGTATAAGGAGTTCGACAGGCGTATTTTGAGAGGACACAAACATTCAGCCCATAGCCTGGTAGGACCATAAATCGGCACAAATTTTCTCAGGTAGTGCCTCTCAACTGTAGTGTTCATACAAGTCAGATGGGGACCTAGTTAAAATGCAGATTCTGATTCAGTAAGTGTAGGGTGAGGCCCAAGAATCGGCATTTCTCTCGAGCTACCCGGTTATAGTGATGGTATCGGTGCAAGGGTCTCACCCTGAGAAGCAACATCCTAGAGAAAATTTAGCAATGTATGTCAAAAGCCTTAAAATCTTCATAACGTTTGACCCAGTAATTTGTTGTTAATGATATATAGTAGGGACTAATAAGGAACACCTAAAAAGAAAATGCACCCCACCCCACGATGTTTATCACATTGTTACATCTGCAGTAAAAAACGGATACAACCTAAACATCTGAGAACAGGGAAATTTCTAAATATATAATGGTAAAGCCATTTGAAGAAAAACAATCTAGTCACTAAATATCAAGTTCTTATAAAATGTTTGATGCTATGGAAGAATGTTCATGACATGTGAAGTGAAAAAGTCAAAACACAAAATTGGGGTATATGGTATATGATGGTCAGTTTTATGCGTTGGCTTGGCTAGGTTACGGCACCCAGCTATTCAATCAAACACTAGACGTTGCTGTGAAGGTATGGCTAGAGGTGGTTAATGTCTATACTCAGTTGAATGTAAGTACAGGAGCTTACTCTCTGTGATGTAGATAGACCTCATCTAATCAGCTAAAGGCCTTACCAGCAAAACTGAGATTTCCCAAAGAAGAAGGAATTCTGCTTCAAGACTGCGCCATTAATTCCTGCCTGAGTTTCCAGACTGCCGGACCGACCTATAGATTTTAGACCTGCCAGCCCCCGCAATCACATGACCCAACTCCTTAAAATAAATCTCTTCATATGTATGTGTGAGAGTGGATATATATATATGTATTTCTTAATATGCATATGTATGTGTGTATATATATGTATGAATGCATAGATATGTATGCGTATACATGTATATGTATCTCTTGATATGCATATGTAAATACGTATGTGTGCATATACATAAATGTATGAATGCATGTCTACGCGCACGTGTGTGTCCCCCCATCGGTTCTGTTCCTCTGGAGAACCCTGACGGATACGCAGTATGATTCCAATTTTGTAAAAAAATGTTCATGTATAAATTACATTGAGAAAGCTTGAGTCTCGTAACTGAATATCTAGTATGATTCTGATTTTACTATTAAACTATTAGCTATTTGAACAATGAGAGAGAGGAAAACATATCCAAATATTAACAGTGAAAAGATTATGGTTTATGTTAATTTTTGTCTTTGTACTTAATTTTTACTTCAACTTTTTTCCTATAAGCGTGTGTCACTTTTGTAATCAGGGAAAACATACTTGCAATATGATCTGACTTCCACGGCGCAATTCCACTGTCCACTAAAAGGTATACTGTGCACTTTTCAAACCAGAAAACCCCTTCTTTACCTCTCACCTGCTATTCAAGCCGAAAATTTTATTCTTGGTCTTTCCTCCAGCCCCAGTTTTTTTGTGTGCCATCCTGCCTCCCGCCCCTTCCTTCTTGCCTGGCAAGAAAAACCCATTTAATGGGCAAGACAATGACTTTTATCTTCCCTGTTTCGTAAATGAGGAAACTGAGGGTAAGAGGGTTCAAGCGGTTTGTACATGGACACCCAGCTGATGGTTGACACAGCCCAAATTCCTTCCTTTTAAACCATAAAACTAGGCACATGTGAGTGATTTTCATTACTGTTCCCAGATGGATTGTGTGAGAACCATGTCAATTGCATTACAGGGTCTTCTCCCCGGCCTTCCACAGCCTTCTCTGACTTCAGACAATGGCTCATTAAGCTCTAGGAAGGATGAGAATGGCCAGGGTCAGGTGCCAACACCAAAAAGGCCCTGGCTTTTGCCACATGTCCAAGGCACCCGGGCCAGGGCCCCTGCTGACTCAAGCTCCACAGCTGGAAGTGACCAGGGCCACCCGCACTGCCCCACATGGGGGAAATTCAGCGCTTTCTTTCTACTCTCAGCAGCCTCTCCAGATCCTACCTCATTATTGGCACCAGGCCGGGGCCAGCTGCCATCCCCGTGCCCGTAAAGGGACGGCCCACTGCAGAAGACTTAGGATACAAGGGCAACTCCCGCTGCCGGCAGCTCCAAGCTGTCGGACTGGGCTCTAGCACCAAGAGAACTTCCGTCCTCCCCTCTTCCTGGCCTGCCCAGACTAAGTGGACTCTTGAATTGCTTTAGGACTGGACACTTTTCCTGGGGCTGACACCTTCCTTGGCGTCTCAGGGAACTGGGCCTGCTGTACAGCATCCCTGCACCAAGTGGGCTGCCCTCCCCAAATCAGGATCCCTTCACGCCCAAGCGCTGGTGCCCCAGAAGATCCTGCATAACCTGCACCCCCAAGACCCAGTGGTAATCCAGGCTGGAGCAATACCCGGTGTTTGCTGAACAAACGACTCAACACACTACGGATAGGCCGTAACTGAGGTCCTGGCAAGTCTCGTATCTAAGCATTTCGCAATGATTGAAAAAAAAAAAAAGTGATATTATTATTATTATTTTTGTTTATTTTATTTTTTGAGGAAGACCAGCCCTGAGCTAACATCTGCCGCCAATCCTCCTCTTTTTGCTGAGGAAGACTGGCCCTCAGCTCACATCCATGCCCATCTTCCTCTACTTTATAGGAGACGCCTACCACAGCATGGCTTGCCAAGCAGTGCCACGTCCACACTGGGCATCCGAACCAGAGAACCCCAGGCCGCCAGAGCGGAACGTGCGAACTTAACAACTGCGCCATCAGACCAGCCCCCCAAAAAAGCCATATTAAATGGTGAGCCAGCTGGGCAGCTGCCTTGGGTACAAGTTTATAAGAAATGTTAAAACATCCCTGGAATAATTGGAAATACAGTACCAGTTAACTCAGGTTTCTACATACTGCTTCTCCCATAACTGGTCAAGTGTAAAATGGTCACTTTGTCAAAGAAGACAGTGCACGTGGTGGGAGTGGGGAAAGGCAGTCCTTTCTGAAAGCTATCTCGGATGAACATGTTTGCATGGCCAGATGTGCAAGCTGCAAAGCGTAACTAGAGGCCAGATCAACAACCCCCAAACCAACCACCTGACAGGGACCTGAAGTCAGCAGGTCCAGGTCAGCAGAAATTTTGAAACCAAACAAACCCTAGACATTAAAGTGATTTAGTGGGAATAACTGATGTGTTGAGTAACTCAATTTTAACTTCTTTACTCTATTTTCCAAAACATTGCTTAGCTCAGAAAATCACATGAAGTAAACACATGTAATCCCTTATTTTGAATATAAAGGAACAGGTGTACTAGCTCTATTTAGACAAATACGAGTTTCTCCCCATCCCCACTTCCTGAATGTTGAACACACACTTCAAGTATTTGGCCTAACACTGGGTCCCACCATATTAGAACCTCTCAGGCACATAGTCAAAATGCTCAGAGCTGCCTGAGCACAGGAAGGCGAGGGGGGTCCTATCATCATGTGAAAGCCGGTGAGAATCAGTCCTCACCCCCCTGAGGGCTGTACAGTGTCCCATCGCCTGCTAGGGGACTAATCAGGGCACCTGGTCCCCCATCCTGGTGACCTTAAAACCAAGAACTCAGGCTGCTCGTGGCAAGATTGGAAAAGCAAGAGGGTTCTTCCTCCCCCTCCTCCCGCCGTTACGGTGAACAGAAATGGAAGAGGAGGGGAGTAGGGGTTAAGGAAAAGGCAGAGTGGAATAGGGGTTTCACAATGAAGCCTTGGAAAAGAGTGAGAGAGAGGAAACCGAAAAGCAGACAGGATCTTGGAGCTGCCCCCCACTGGCCTCGGTGGGGAGGGAGGGAGGCCGCCAAGACATGTGCTAGCAGGGTTGATGACATATGCTTTAGCACAAAGATTTAATGGGCAGAGCTAACCACGGGTTCTAGAGAGGGATTGAGAAATACTTCTCAGCGCTGCCAAGTACAGAAAAGTTACCATAAGCATCAGAAAAATGTCTTCAGGTTTCTGGAACTGAACTGAGGCCCACAGAATGGAGACTCAACAACTGAACCACAAAATCAGACAGGTATTCAACTTTCAGATAGAGGACCAGACCCAGGAGGGAAATAAACTCCTTACATCTATGTGTGTATGATCTGCAACAAAGCAGAACATACACGTCGACATCTCTTTGAAACTGCGAGGAAGGGAAATAGCTCATTGCTTCCCATCTACTGAGAGCTTACTATGGGTCAGGCACTAGTCTATGTGCCCGACATGGATGAAACTCGATATCTTACTCGTATCACAAGAAACATACTAATAGTAGCCCCTTTGCAGAGAGAGAGAGAAAGCTGAAGCACAATGAAGTTAAGTAATTTTCAATTTTCCACAAGTTACACAGATAGTAAGTCAGAGCAATCCTGTAGAATTTCTTGTGACCAAGGGAAAAAACAGAAATTAACTGCGTGGTACCCATCAAAATTAGTTAGCAGGTACTGAGCCCTCACCATCTGAGCCATCCATTTGCTGCTGCGAATCTGCTCTGGACCATGGCAGAGTTTGGCCAGTGGATGAGGTTAGGATGTTTGCTCCTTGGCTCCCTCGCTGCGGGACCACGAGTGGACAGTGACTACTCTACTCCTCCAGCCACAGCTTCCTCCCCAACTGCTGGTTAATGCCTGTCCCCTTAAGGCCTAACCAAGAGCAGTAACTGTTTTCTGCTGTTGTCACCCTTGTGGAGCTTTGCCATCCTTGGTTTCCTTCAACTCCACCCACACCTTTGTAAGGGTCCCTTCATTACTGTCCTCAATCACTCCATAGAGTGGGCCAACTGTCCATCAGGACCTCAACTGATACCTGAGGCTCTGAGCACTTTCCATGCATTTTTAATGCCTATCAACTCTATGGGTGAAATTATTATCCTCACTGTATGGCTGGGGGACTTGAGAATTCTGATGGGTTGACTAACTGCCCAAAGTCACACAACTAATTAAGTGGCAGAGTCTGGATTTGACACAGGCAGTCATGCTCCATGCCTCTACTCTCTTTAACTACTGCAATATTGCTCCTGTAACCTAAGCTGTGTGAAATGTCTTCACTTACAACGCTGTCTTGATTGTTCTATTTTAGCAAGAGGAAGAAATATTTTTAGTGCCATCAAAGACTTGACCCGTGATCATGGTTTCCCAACCCTATTGCTCCCCAAGGTGACTGGTCTCCCACTGGACACAGAGGAGAGTTGGCAGTGAAGCACTGCATTTCAAAAACCGACTCTTACAAAGGAGGGGCCATCATTCCCATTTCACAGATGGTTCTCTACTTCAGTACAATGATCCCCAGCTTCTAAAGATTCATGAGCAATGTGAGCATCAAAGCCACAGAAGCTGGGCTGGCTCCAGTATTTTCCATTGCATGTTGTGTGCTGCAAAACACTATTTTGCAAGAGGTTAATAGGTGCTTCTTGAAAAATAGGATCCTATAGGCAAAAATAGTTTTGGAAAAACTGTACGCTGTATTGCATTTCACTTCTGCTTTTGAAATTTAGAGCATATTAAGCCTTGATAGCAAGAAAAGAAGCTCCTTTAAGCTAGCTTTTCCCGAACTAATTTGAACATAGGGTACTTTTTTTGGGTAGATGCTTATTAACAGCTTTCCTAAATATAAAATTAGATAACTTTCTTTCTAAATTCTCTTAATATCCACATATTTTAGCCAGTTATAATTATTTGCCTGTAAAGTCAATACAGATTCCAATTAGGGCCTTTCACATTGCTTAAAAATATCTACCAGCGCAGGGAGGGGACCTGAGGCTGTTAAGGTGGGAGCCAACTGCAAGGGAATATCCTTGTCCCACCACCACTGCTCCACTCGCTGTCGGCGTACACTTTGAAAGGGTGTACTTTGGGGCATACTGAGAAATCATTGTCTTATTGATAAATATCTCCTAATGTTATTAAAGAGCGAACAAGCCCTTGCTGAATCACTTTAAGGGAAGTGTGAGTCCACATTTAGTGCCAGACCCCAGCCCAAACTGCCCTTGTGGCTCCTCAGGCCTCACTGCGCCCTCACTGCTAAGACAGCACACAGGAATATGGTTAGATACCTGTGTTCAGGCATCTAGAATTTCCTAAAATCATCCGGATTTCAAAAATTCTTCCTACTTTCCCCATAATTAACAAAAATATGTCAGAAATTCCAATGGATCAGTAGTTTTGAAATCGATTAATTCAAGCTGGAATGCAATGTTTAAAAAAAGACCTAAATCATACAAAAAAAAAAATATGGCTGAGGAAATAATTGAAAATACTCAAGAAAAGTACCCTCTTAGTCCGTTCTGGCGGCTACAACAAAATACCATAGACTAGGGGGCTTATAAACAACAGAAACGTGTTTCTCCCAGTTCTGGAGGCTGGAAGTCCAAGATCAAGGTGCCAGCATGATTGTGCCTGGTGAGGGTCGCTTCCTGGTTCATAGCCAGCACCCTGTCGCTGTGTCCTCACATGGTGGAAGGGGGCAATGGCTCTCTCTGCAGCCTCTATAAAGACACTAATCTCTCCCCAGTCAACTCCCAAAGGCCCCAGAAACTAACACCTTCACTTGGGGGTTAGGATTTCAACATATGAATTCTGGGGGAACACAAAGATTCAGACCCTAACAGTCCCATAAACAGTCATGTGCCTTATAACGATGTTTTAGTCAACGACGGACCATACATATGATGGCGGTCCCATAAGATTAGTACCACATAGCCCGGGTGTAGTAGTAGGCTATACCATCTAGGTTAGTGTAAGTGCACTCTATGATGATCGCACAATGACGAAATAGCCCAATGACACATTTCTCAGAAGTATGCTCATCGTTAAGCGATGCCCGACTGTACTTGGCCCACTATCGATGCATAGTAGTTGGTATGCTTTTCTAAAGATGAGGACCATCAAGGTCATATAAAAGCATCCCCCAAATCTGGCAGCAGAGAAAAGAGGAAGGACCTAGACAACGGAGATACTGTACGTCAATATGGACAGACTTTATGTATGGACTGACTTGGCTTCCAGTCTAAAGTAGTTTGAAATCTGTTCAAAGTAGTAAAATTTTACTCTAGTGCCCAACTGAGTATAAAACAAAAGAGGAGATACAAATGACTACATGCACAGAAAATGCTGAACCTCATCAGTAATCAAAGAAATTAAAAACAATTAAGGTTTTTCCCATTAATTAAATTATAACAATGAATGCAGAAAAAGATGTAGTTAAACAGGTACTCTCATAAACTACTCCTTGGAGCATATTGGCACATCCCTTTTAGAAAGTAATTTGGTAATACCTATCAAGAAATTGAAAAGGCTTCCTATGGTTTGACCAGTAATTCCATTCTAGGAAATCTACCCTATGGAAACAATATAAAAATGGGAAAATAATTATATTAAAACTGTTCACCATCATATTTTCATCACGGTAAATAACTGGAAACATACCAAAGTCCATGATGGAACGGGTTGGTAATCCACGGTGCATCTTCCAGATGGAATATTATCATTATGTTACAGTCACTAAAGATTATGCTCAAGAGTTACTGACAGTAACACTGTAACAGGAAATAGAGCGAGAAAAAGAAATGTGGATACAGAGTAAAAATAAACAAAAAAAAAAAATGTAGAAGAGTACTGGGGGTAAATGTGGTAAAGTGTAAACAGTCGTTGTCTAGGTCAGTGCTCCTCAGAGCGTGGCTCACACACCAGACTGTCTGTGAAACGTGTTACCTGTCTATCACGACAAGAAACAATTTTATAGTATGCATTTAGAAACTTTCAGCGATTTGGTATGGCTGTGACATCCAAGTGCATGTTCCATGGGATTATGTACAGTTAATTGAACAGAGTAGAGACCAGCCTGAGTGTTGGCAAACTGGAATGGAGAGTCACAGGTGATGCGAGCTGCACAGCAGTCACACACAGTTGGACATCACAGCCCACAAAGGATTGGAAATAAAAAAGAACTGGCCCTTTATCTAGACCACTGGTTTGGTGGTAGCACTGGAGATAAATATGTTTATCTTCGTCTTCTATATTTTCCAAATTTTTTTATAATGCTATATTGCTATAAGAAAAACCAACATATTTTATTTTTTTTAAATGCAAGCAAAAAGAGGAAAATAAATATCACTTGAGTGCTACACCTTTGGAAAACTTTCCTATAGAAATGTACCAGCATCTTGAAAGGCAGGATGACAAAGTGGTTAGGAAAATAGATTCCAGAGCTGACAACCTGGTTTGACTCCTGGCCCCACCATTTACTAACTATGGGCTGGTTGCTCCACCTCTCTGTGCCTCAGTTTGTTCATGCGTAAAATGGGGATAATCACGGAACCTATCTCACAGCTACTCACAGAGTTTGGCAGAATTAAATGAGTCAGCATACATACAGCCCTGGAACACGATAAGCTCCATATAAATGTTTACTATTATTATTATAAATCATGGAGCCACAGCCAGACCACACTACCCAATTTTTTATTTGCAAAATGGGTCAAGAGAAATGGTGGAAATAGTAGCAATAACATCAAGTAATATTAAGCGCTTTATGTATGCCAGGTTCCATGCAAGCACTTGACACGAAACAGCTCATTAATTATTAACAACACTAGAGACTGATACTAAGTTCTTTTCATCCCCATTTTGTAGAGCAGAAAACTGAGGTTCAGAGAAAGGAAGTGACTTGCCCAGGGTCACCTAGGTCTGTTTCTCACCAGGGCACTGATCTAGGCACAGGAGGACAGGGGTCCCTGGAGGCTAGACTGAAAGCCGCTTGGGAACAGAAAGGCACTGTGTCTTGTTCCCAGGGGAGCCAGGTCACCAGCCTATTCAAAAACCAGTCCAAAAGAAAAATCCAGGACTTGTTTCCAGCGAGGGCCTTCACCGGGTCCCCCTCACCCAGGCCAGAAAACAGCAGCTGGCCTTCCTCCGCAGCCTGGTTGGAGTTGCTCTTAGGGAGTGATCTAAGCCTCGAGGAAGGCAGCTCTTGGAATGCAGCAGGAGGATGTAGGGGCTCATGAGTCATTCCGCTCCCCCTCCTCGCCGCGTCCCTGGACGTGATTTATTATCTTCGTCATTGGGTTTTCTGCTCCTGGTTGGCTGGGGGTTGGTGGAACAGCCACCCCTAAAAGGAAATCAGTGTGGTACCAAGCCCCATCTCTCCCTGCCAGGGGGACCAGAGGCAGAAGGAAGGACACTGGCAGGACCCAGCTGGTTCCGGGCCTGGAGGGAGGCAGGGAGGCCTACGCTGCTGGGCCTGTGGAAAGCTTAGCAAGATGCTGGCTTCAGACATTCGCTTGGGGATGCTCTTCTGTGATTTTTTTTTCCTCCAGGGAGAAATCTGGGCCCTCTGCAGCAAAGAGCGTCCATTCCAGAAGAGGGTGAAACCTCTAAATATTTATCCTGGAAGTGGAAGGGAGAGAACAAAATCCTTCCTTCAGAGAACAGGGGCAGGGAGCCTGGGAGTAGAGAGACAGTTAAGAACACAGGATTCTGCCTTGAAATCCAGAACATTCTGTCTGTACTAAGTGCTGAAGACAGGAACCTGAGAATTTGACGTCTAAAAATCTGTGGCCAAAGAAAAGCATTTTCACTAAAATTAGAGATCTGGATAACTTTCCATTTCCACCTTCTCTTTCAAGACAATTCTTAACGAGAAATAAGAGTTATAGTTTGGGTAGGCGTTTTTCTTCCCTAGTATTTCCTTTTTGAGTAGCAGTCTGGTAATCTCCAACTAAATTCAAACCTAATTTTTGACTCAGCAATTCCACCTCTAAGAACGTATTGTACAAATAAACAGGTACAGAATGTTTGTGTTTGTTTGCAAGCATGTTTAATGCAGCATTGTGTGCAGCAGCAAAACACGACAAAAACTTAAATGTCCATTGACAGGGAACTGGCCAAATTTAACTATGGCACATCCACACAATGCATAAAGTTGTTTAAAAACCGAGGTAAATCCATATATGAAAGGTACTCAAGACAAATAGGTATGTGGAAAAATATACACTGGTGAACACTCTTTACAATGATATTCCGGTTTTATAAAAACAAAACAAGTACATACACTTGCACGACAGAGTATTTCTGATGTTACCCTCTTATTACATATTACATATATTATTTATATAAATATGTATAGATTATAGATTATCTCAAAAGCCTGGGGATGGGAAAGTAGAAGGGGACCCTTATTTTTCAGTTTATATTTCGGGCCTCTTTAAATTTTTTACCATCAACATTTTTAGCCAGCTTCTTAAAAACAGAAGCAACAGTATCAACTGGTGAAACATAGGAGGTCAGTTCCATGACAGCAAAGACACAGCTCTTTCTCTCGGGCCTGGACAGTGTCCGCCAGGGGCAGGTGTTCATGGAAAGCCCTGTGAGGGCCGGGCCCTACTCTCAACACTTTGCAAGTGCCAATTCCTTTCCTCTTCATGACGACCCTGTGAGGTGGGCCTAGTAACATCCTATGTTGCAGATGAGGAAGCCAGGCCTCGGGGAGCAGAGGAACTTGTCCTAGGTCACACAGCCAGTGTGGGGTGGGACCAGGCAGTCTGGTGGGCTCCAGAGCCCAGAAACCTCCCCAGGAGGCAGCCTCTCCATAAACGTTTGTTGAGCAAATGGACAAACTAGAAAAAGTGCCAACATCTTTTAGGACGAGAGAAACCGTAAACTATTAAACAGTTACTATTCACTGTTTACTCATCATTGTTAACTATTATTATTGATAAGTGAAAAATAAACACTATTCAGAAAAGTCGGCTGTGTTACAGTGGGCAAAGCATTGGATTTTAGTACGAAGAAACTGATTCAAATCGCTACTCTACCACTGAGTCGCTGAGACACCTTGGGCAAGGCACTCCACCTCTCTGAGACTCAGTGCCCTCATCTGTAAAATGGGGCTGACAGGACTTCCCAGGGTGACTGCAAGGATTAAATGTGACATCATAAATGAAAGCCCCTATGTCAGGCACATATGTTGGACATGTATAAAAATAGAAAAAGATGCTCAGAGCACCGCCAAGCCGACCCCCACCTTTCTCAACCCGCTGAGTTTTAAAAGTGAACTGAAAAACTTATATTCATATATACTCCAACAATCTGAGGAGGAAAACAGGGTTTTTAATTGTTCTGATCCTGCCTCTAGTATATTGGGTTAGGACACTTAATCCCATGTCCAAATGCCAGGCTTCATTTGCATCGGGTCGAAGCGGGGCTGCCGCGCGAGTGTCGGCTGTTGGTTTTAGGCAGGGCCTTGGGAGGGCCGGCAGCCCACCTTCCTCCTGGCCCGAGGCCAGCCGAGAGCTGGCTTCACCTGGGACTCAGGCGCACTGGCCGGCTGAGGAGGCTGAGTCTTTGATGGATTTTCACTGTTTAATTAAAGCGCAGCTGAGGCCTGGCGCTGTGCTGTACCTTTCAGCAAGATATTCGTCACGGGTTGCACAACCAGCCTGTGCTGAGGCCACTTGGCCAGGGCAGAGCCAGGCCTTGGCTCAGTCTTCCCCTCACCCAGGAAGCCTGTGCTTCTGCCTTGTGGAGGCCCCAGCGCTCATCTGCAGGCGCTCAGTTCTCCAGGCACTAAACGCTGCCTCCAGGACTATCGCAGACTCAGAACCCAAAAACCAGCCTATGGTTCCCGAAGGGTCCCTGCAGACCCGCGTCACAAAACCCTCCAGGCCGCTCAGCTGTTCTTCAGCAATCCTGCCCTGTGCTCTGAGCCCACCCCCCTTCCCTTCATTCACCATCCAGGGGGCCACAGAAAGTCCATCCACTAAAGTCTTCTCTTTTTATTATAACTATTCTAGACATTTCCAAATATACCCCAAAGCAACAGACTAGTACCACAATCCTCCGTGTACCCACCATCCTTCTACAATAACGAGCAACTCGTGGCTGCTTTTTTCCCATGTCCACCTCAACCCCTACACTGCATGATTTGAAGCAAATCCTAGACATTTTATCATGTCATCCATAAACATTCTAGAATGTATCTGGAAAAGATAAGGACTATTTTCTTTTTAACAGAACCACAACACCATTCTCATAGCCTCCAAGTTAACAATGATTCCTCAAAGTCATCGGATCCCCAGTGAGTGTTGACATCTTCCTGACCGTCACGTAAATAACTTCTAGAAGCTGATTTGGTTGAAGCAGGGTCCCAACGAAGGTCTGGCTGGGTTTTGAATCGTACCTGTGGTGGTTCTGGCTCTCTCATCTTCTCTCCTTTTCCCTTCAACCCCACCCCCACCCCCCACCTCCACCCCAAGCACAGTGGTTTCACAGTGAGGGCGTCCGAAGCCCAGAGACAACTCCAGCTTGAATGGCCTTGGATAGCAACCAAGCTCTGCTTCAGCTTCCTCTCCTGGAAAGTGGGAATAATAATAATTCCCCATCTCACGGGGTTATTGTGAGAATGAAATGAAACAGAAGAGGTAAGATGGACAGAACAGTAGCTGGCACAGCGCGCGAACACTCACTCAATCTTAGTTCCCATTGTTATTCTTTCCTGAGAGATAGTGACTCCAACAGAATCCCAAGGACAGCATCCAGGCAACCAAATGTGGGAGAAAACTGAATCAAAACCTGTGCTCTCCACAATTTTCTCGGACTTTGAGCCACTGTTCACAGAGATGTGGTAGAATGTGCCAGTCAAGAGCAAGTCTCTGGAGCCAGACTGCCAGGGTTCAAATCCCATGTCTTCCACTGGCTAGCAAAAGGACGCACGTATTTGCCAAAGCTCCTTTCCTCTCCCTCTGGGCAGGCAACCATGTTTCTCAGCCTCTCTTGCACGCAGGTCTGGCCACATAACTGAGTTCTGGCTGGTGGTAAGTGGGCAGAAGTGATATGCATCATGTTTATGCCTGGCCCATATAAACCTCCCAGTGCAGTCTCGTTCTCTTTCTCACCCACTGATCAATTGGTGAGGACTCAAAGAACCTGGAGGAAGGCAGAGCCATAAGATGAAATGATCACACGGAAGGCAATCCAACCAAGAATGATGCCACTGGGTTCTGTTCTAAGCAAGAAATAAACTTTTATTTTGTTAAGCTTCTGAGAACTTGGGGCTTATCTGTTACAGCAGCTGGTATTACCTTAACTAGGACACCAGCCTTGACCTTGGGCAAGTTACCTCTCTGTCCCTCACTTTCCTCATCTGCAAAGGGGCAAAGATGCTAATAATACCTATTTCATGGGCTTGTTAGGAAGATCAAATAAGTTAATATACGTAAAGCATCTACTAGATTGCCTGACCCATAACAGCACTGCATAAGAGCCTGCCTCTGATGTACTTACGTTTTTGTCAGCGGTCTTGGCAGTATTATTTGAAAAGTCACAGTATATCACCAAAAATTCCCACATTTCACTGAAATGTGCAAGTTTTAAATCTTTGCTATTTTCTTGGTATGAATTTTTTGTTGTTGTTGTAATTTGGGGCTAAAATTGTATTCCAGCCAAACAATTTCCAATTTAATAATGAAAGTCAGTGGTATAACAAGATTATGACAATTGCTTAACAGGAAATATTTCAGAAATACAGTCATTCTGCAAGATGAAATGCACCTAGTACAAGATGCAGCATGTCTCCAGTGCTCCCAGCTGGCATTGAAAAAACGGGAGGCTGAGACTTCCTCAGCGTGCATCTTTCTGGGTTAGCAGCCAGAGCTCTTATCACGCGCAGGGCTGAGGAGATGTGCACCCAGTTCTATGGAATTTAAAAAACCAGGGCCCAAGAAGATCTACAAATGCCCAAAAAAACACATGAAAACATGCTCAGCATCACTGGCCATCAGGGAAATGCAAACGAGAAGCACAATGAGATATACTCCACACTCACTGGGCAGGCCATAATCAAAAAGACAGATAATGACAAGTGTTGGTGAGGATGTGGAGAAACTGGATCCCTCATACACTGCTGGTGGGAGTGTAAAACGGTGCAGTCCCTTGGGAAAACAGTCTAGCAGATCTTCAAAATGTTAACCACAGAGTTACCCTATGACCCCACTCCTAGATATACAGCCAAGAGAAATGAAAACATATGTCCACAAAATTAATAGCCACATTATTCATGACAGCCAAAAAGTGCAAAAAAGCCAAATGTCCATTACCTGATGAATGGATACACAAAATGTGATAAATTCATATAATATTTTTCAGTCATAAAAAGGAATGAAGCACTGATACATGCTGTAACATGGATGAACCTTGAAAAGATTATGCTAAGCGAAGAAAGTCAGTCACAAAGCACCGCCTGCTGCATAATTCCATTCATACGAAACGTCCAGAATAGGCAAATCTACGAAGACAGAATACAGATTGGTGGTTACTTGGGAGTAAGCGAATGGGGAGAGGAAGTGATTGCTAATGGGTATAGGATTTCTTTTTGGGGTGACAAAAGTGTTCTAAAATTGATTGTGCCGATGGTTACACAACTTTGAGTATACCAAAAACCATTGAATAATACCGTTTAAATGAGTGAATTGTATCTCAATAAAGCTGCAATATGTTTTGTAAAAGGCCCACTCCTTCATATGGATCAGACCCCCTCTCCTCTGGACTTGAGCTGTCATCAGAAACCAGAGCACATTCTCACCTCATCAGAAGCCTTGAGAATGATGTGCCCTGTGTTAAAACCCAAGTCCATCTCTGTCTGCAAGTGACAGTGCCATCACACAAAAATGCTAATGAGTCTGAAGCTCAGGCGAGGGGTCACGGCTGGAAGTGTAGCCAGGGGAGTTACTGGCACATCCAGGTAGGAGATGAAATCGTCATACATACTCCGGTGAAAACCGATAGCCCAATGACACCAACCCTGTGCAAACATAACTGACCATCCCCAGAGATACAAGCAAGGTTGGTTTTTTCCTTTTGTCCACACAAGAACATTCGCTAGATATGAATCACACTTCCAAGAACCAGTGTTACTGAAAGGGCTAGGTAGCTGGGAGCCCAAATGACTTAAATTGATGTCCTATCATTTGAAAAGCCGACATTCAGACCTTACAAACTGAACGGCAATTGCTACCTATGCAATTCATGGCCCTGGACTCCTGTTTCCCACCTGCTCCAACACCAATTTAAGCAATTCTGAACTTTGATCTCTGCAGCAGAATGTCTCAGATTTACTGAAGTGTCAAGTCCCAATTGTGCTAACACCCACCCCTGGCAGGACCATTACAAGGTGTGAAATCTGGGTGCCCATCACCCTGGCCAAGTCCAGCACAGTGACAATCAGAAGGAACAAATCAATCTGCCTCTCCCAAGTCATCACGGGAGCCTTGTAATTTACCATAATGACAGGCATGGAGGAAAAGCAGGCGAAGGGATCGTTCTGTTCTCCAGGCACATGGATATGAGCTGGAGGGGCTACTGAGCCCACCAAGAAAGGCCTTGCCACCTTCAGCCAAGACGCAGTTGCCGCTCTTTGCAAGTGGCTACCTCAGGACTTGCCTGGATCCTGAGTTGCTTTAAAATGGAACTGTGTTACCCTCCTTCTGTGTTTTGCAAACAGCATCAAAACTGTCAGTTTCTGCCGCCCCTGATTCTCTTAGCTGTCATTATTAACTCCCTGTTATCCTCAGGTCTGCCCCACCAGGGCTGGGAGCCATGGGTAGCTCAGCCTTACAGTAAATAAGAAAATCGTCCACGCTGACAGGAAAGTTTATTTCCAAGCCTGGAGTATAGAGGACGGTGAGTGAGGCAGGACCCAGGGTTCCTGGGTGGGCGTTGGCAGCCTCCCCAACCTACCTCCATTCTGTGGGGCCAGTGAATCCCGAGTCCACACTGAGACTGGAGACTGTCCCCACTCCTCACCTACTCAGCTGGGGTTCTGACTTGCCTGCTAAGTTCTGCCTAGTACAAGATGCAGCATGTCTTCCATCCCCAAGACCCTGAACCTGAGATCCCACCTGGACTCGGATGAGCCTCCCTCACTCGGGACTCAGACACCAAACAGATGCCAAGAATCTCCGCATCCTGCCACCTCAACAGACTTGGAACGCCCTGCCCCCTACCCTTGGTGCTTGGGGTTGCAGAACCTCTTCCTGAACTCCCCTCTCATTTCCCCTCCCCACAGGGGCTCCCAGGACGCCCCACAGCCAAAGCCACGTTGGCCAAGACAAAAACTGCTATAAGAACAATTGTTTTGAATTGCAAAGTCAACATAATCCTTCAATTGGCAGATTAATTATTCTACCGATGACTGTATCCTGGAAAGAAACAAGAGCAGAGCCTGCTCCATCGAGCCCCTTGGTGTAATCAGGAGCCCTGTGACCTCGGTTTACGTCACTGAGGGAACAGAAGCAGGCCGGCAGCCTTGCCTCTTTCTAGTCCAACATCATCACCCCCCGGAGATCTGCTGCCTTTTCATGAAGAGCATCATCCGCAGCTCCTCCATGTCAGGCTGTGTTTTTCACAGCAGAGAAGAGAGGAGTTGCCTCTGGATTTTAAAAGAGATAAGGGAATGAGTGAAGAGAATGGGACATGATTCAACAATGAAATAAATGCCCTTGACACATCACTCCCATGGAGGCGTCTGCCTCCATGACTGACTCCCCAGAAATACTCCCTGGGGTGCCGGGTGTGATAATTACATGCTCCAACTAGCTCAGATCCATTCTCAGGAGATGAACTGAGACACCTGCCTCCTGCCTCCTAATACAGGTTGAGGAACCTGAGCCCCTGAGGCATCAGCCCAGCCCAGGCCAGCCCACTCTGTCAAATTCAACTGAAATACAGAAGGCTCCCAAATCCTGTCCCTTCTCTTGTCAGCCTGGGGGAGTCCTTCCTCGGGCTTGAAGACCCAGCTTGAAAGCACCACGTCTCCTAAGGGGTCCCTTAAGCCCGTCACCTAGATTTCTCTGCCGTAGCACATAGCCCACTGCCTTGGGAGTCCCTCTCATTTGTCTGTGGTTACCAAGTTCCAGGGCAAGTCCAAGAGTTCAGAAGTTTGGAGGTGGGGAGGAAATGATTAAGGGAAGGAGGGACTTCTTGACCAAACCTCCACTGGGTCTCACATGGGAGTGGCGAGAACTCAGAAGGGGACAGGGGCGGTAGCTATGACTCCCAGGAGAGCTTCAAGGATGACTAGTCCCAAGGGGGCCACACCCTGGGCCCTGTTAGAAGGAAGAACAGGCACTGGGGGTGACACACCAGGCCATATATTGATGGAAGGGTGACTATAAGAGAATGTTGTGAACTAAAGACTGCCTGCAGTAGAGCTGACTTTGAACATGTTCCTGGCCAGGCTGGAAAGCTGTGCTCCCCTGACGCATCCTCCTCCCACCCCACCCCATCCCCCAGTGACCTGGGCCCACCAGCCAGGAGCAGACAGAAACTTCCAGCCTAACAATGTTGGTTTTACTTTCAAACCATCTACCAGGAAGACCACCCAGATGGTGGCAATGTCTCCTTGGTTGTCAGTAGTAAAGTATTGATGATAAGCAAGCCAACTGTTGCCCTTTGATCCTGTAATTGCACTTCCAGGGCTCCATGCAAAGGAAATTATTCTGAATATTAAAAAAAAACTTTAGGCAGCATTATTTCTAGAAAACCATAAAGAGGACCAAAAGAAATGGTTAGGCAAACATTAGGGCATTCACTCAATGGAATATTATACACCTATAAAAAGTACATTTAATAAGATTGGTAATAATATGAAAAATATTTACACTATAATAATAAATGAAAAAAGATACAGAAGTTTTATCTATATAATACATATGGTATACTCACAATTATAAAAAAGAAAAAAGTTATAATGAAGAAAAAAGAATAGAAAGAAATAAACCCAAATTCTACCAGTGATTGCCTTTGGAAGTTGGAACTCTGCAAGATTGTTTGCTCTATTTTCCCATAAATCCCATACGCATGGGTTAGTTTTATAATGGGGAAGAAAAAAACCCTTTTATTAAAAAAATTAGATGCTAAGAGATTTGGTCCATGCTTCGTTCCTCCAAGAGCGTGTGCAGTAGTTAAGAATATTTCTCTTGAAACTGATTAAGTTCACTGCTTCTTCCATCCACAGCCTAACATTTCCCTAAGGCTGGCCTGAAGGGAAGACAATGACACTAGTCACAAAGTTGGTTTGTTGAAGGCTTTGTCAGGCTGGCATGTGCAAAGCAACGAGAATTACCACTTAGTAAAAGCTAGTAGAACCAGAGTTTAGGGCAGTCCCATAATGATCCACACGCCAGGCAAACATTTCTCCCAGGCCTGAAGGAAAATGAAGCAGCCACAAGGAACAGATAGAGGCAAAGCTCAGCGCAAGGGTGGCATTGGGCCCTCTCTCTCCTTCTGGAAGGTTCTTTTTCTTGGTGGGTTCAGGTGGGGAGAGCTGCAGTGATGGAGCTCTCTTGATGAGGAGTGACGATAGTGGCCCTGCTCTGGCAGATGTTCAGATTTCCTTCACTCTCTACTTAGTAAATGAAGCTGAGCCAGGCAAGAAGGGGTGCGGGGGAGGGGGAATGGCTGACTCTGGGGAATTAAAGGAATTCTGAATCTCTCTTGCAGAGCTGCAGTCTGCACACGTCTCTCGTCTCCCCCAAGCCTCGCAAACAGGCTACTTCACCTCGGTTTCCCCTTCATTTAAGCACTCTAATGTGATATGTGCAGTGCCGTCGCCACAAAGTAAGTTTTTCTGGATGAAAACAAAGAATACTGGTCCCCACCCTTGACCAGTGGGCCTCCCTGGGTGTTCACTGCCACCCTGCACAGTCAGTGCCCACAGATTCCAGGACCCAAGCCTCCAGTCTCAGGGCCCTTTCTGTGTTTGTCAAATAATAGGGTTAAGTGGTAATGTCTTCTCACAAAGGGTGGAGAGATTCCTAGGGGGAGGAGAAGCCTGTTTCATAAGACACACACACACACACACACACACGTACACATGGGGCCAGAAGTCGAGGCCTGGGTGGAATCAGGGGACCAGAAGAGTTATCTGAGGTTAGAACAGAGTTTGAAGTAACCTGGGGACACCCTCAGTGGGAATAAGATGCCCATTGCTGATGCAGCCCATTCATTAACCATTTTGCAGAGTACCTGTGAAGTGCCTGGTGCTGTCTAGGCACCCGGGAGACAAATGGGAGCAGAACAGACACAACTCCTGTCCTCCTGGAGGCCACGGGGAAACCAAAGGGCAGGGCTGAGGCCACCTCGGTCCTCTGGCCAGCCCTCATTTGGATTTCCTACTGACGGCAGGCTGCAGAACAGACTGAAAACTTAACAGAATGTTTACATCTTTTTCAAAAGTATTTTGCTTTTGTTATTTTTAAAGTATTTTTTAAAGTCTTTTATTACTGAAATTGTTGCAGGGCTTTCCAGAAACGTGTTCCTTTCTCCACGACAGTGAGTGGAGATTTTAGATGCTTACAAATGTTTACATGAGGATTTCATCTCTTCTCCAGTACTAATGGCTAAGACGTAATTACGAGCTGCGCTTGTTAACCAAAGAGAGATATTCCAGGAGACAAGGAGCCCGATTCCTAATATGGAGGTGTCCTTGGGTCAGGGCCCACTTATCCCGGTTTCCATCTCCTGCTCCCGACACAGAGGTGCCTTCATTAGTGGAGGAAAGAAAGAGGTCTTTGAGATGATGTCACTCCCAGACCACACTACACAGACAATAAAACTGAATTTGAGAGAAGCCTGGTGAAATGAGAGCTCAGAAATCATAGAATACCAGAGCTGCAAGGCCTAAGAGGTTATTTAGCCTAATCTGCGGATGTTGGAAATGGGCAAAGGCGAAGAGACTTGTCTAAGATTACACAACCAGTTGGTGGTAGGCTATTTGCACCAAGGTAAAGACGGGGAAATTCATTCACAGCAACTCCAATACCATTATGTGTTAAATATCATGCTCAACAGGAAAGCTTTCACCATAGTGTGTGACTTGCACACCCACATATGGCTGCAATGCAATGTGGCCAGTCCTACAACAGAGGTATGGACAAGGTGGTGTGGGAGCACAGAGAAGGAGGCGTCTCACTCTTCCTGGGGAGCTATAAAAGGCATCAAGCAGAAAGGGATATCTGATTGAACAGTGCTTTGCTGTATAGAGAAGGGACGAGGGTCATTCCAGAAAGATGGAAGAGCATGCATAAAGCTTAAACATGTGAAAGGACATGACATGTTTGGGGAATGAAGGGCAGTTTGGTGTGGTTAAAATGGAGGCTTCTCAAAAGAGAAATAGAGGAGACTAGACCAAAAGCGTAGATAAAGGAGCCATTGCAAAAGTCTTAAATGTCATGCTAAGAAGTTTGTCCTGGGGAGACGTTATCTTTGTGTTTAAAAAAAATGCCATATTGGCAAAGGATGAAGGGTGGATTGAAGAAAAAAGGACCAGAGATAGGGAGACCAATGGGGTAGATACTGCAATATTTCAGGTGGAAAATAAAGATGGTCAAATTTTAAAAAATAAACAATCTCAAGAAGACGAGTAGTACTCGCAAGGCCTGAGTCAAGGCAGTGATATTTAGAAGACAGAACCAGCAGGACTTCATGAGAGATGATTTAACGTGGGGGATAAAACGGAGAAGGGGTGGGCAAGCTACTGGCCACGACCACATCCAGCCTGCCATCTATTCCTGTTCAGCCCGAGCTTTAAGAATGGTTTTCACATTCTTAAATGGCTGAAAAAGAACAAAAGAATATTTTGTGACACATAAAAATTACGTGAAATTCAAATTTCAGTGTCCATAACTAAAGCTTTACTGGAACACAGACATGTTCCTTCATCTGCCTATCATCTATGGCAACAAGGCTGGAGCTGAGGAGAGGCCGCAGGGCCAACAAAGTCTAAAATGTTTACTATCTCACCCTTTAAGAAAAAGTTGCCGATCTCTGAAATATAGGATGACTGCACCTTTCTACTTTAGGCAGCTGGTGGGACGGTGGGAGAGGAGAAGCAGATTTCAGCAAATGGAACTAATAATGATTCCATCAACGGCATGCTGAGTTTGAGGACCTTGTGACACATCCAGGAGATGGTGGAAGGATGTATGTGGATATAGGTGAAAGATCTGAATTTGGGATCTGGATTCGGGAATCTTCAATGGGTGGGTGGTCATTGAAGCCATGGGAGTAGGTGAGATAATCCATGGGTAAAATAAAAACAGAGGACAAAGCTGGTGAGGTCAGAACCCCAGGAAATGCTCATGAGGGGGAAAACAGACAAGAAAAGCCTGAGGAGTCTGACAAAGAGTTGTCAGAGACATAGGGAACAATTCAGAGGGGATAAGGTCAAGGGAGAAGAAAATTTTAAGGAAAAGAAAAAGTTAAATAATCCAAATGCCACCAAAAGCCCAAGCGGAATGAGGACTGAAAAAGGAACAGTGCATTTGGAGGCCTCAGCCAGCGAAGCACAAACAGTGGGAACAGAATGGATTCTCCAGGTGGCTTCCAGGATTCCACACTCTCCGGTTTCCTCCTATCACACTTGCCACCCCTTTTCAGCCTCTCTTGCTGGTCCTTCTTCATCTCCCAATTTCTAATTGTTGGAATGCCATAGGGCTCAGTCCCTGGACTCTTCTACTTTCCATCCATGCTCCCTTCCCTGATGATCCCATCCAGTCTCATGGCTGTTACTACTCCTCCGCACTGATGCATTTCCAGCCCAGACCCCTCCCCAGAACCAGGCTCCTAAAACCAACTGCCAACTCAACACCGCCACTGGGAAGTCCAGTAGGTGCCTCTGATTAAACAGGTCCAAAACTGAGTTCCTCCTCTTTCTCCCAAAACCAGCTCTTCCTGCAGATTCTCCATCTCAGTTAAACTCAGTTCCGTCTTTCCAGTTGTTCAAACCAAAAACCCTGAAGTCATCTTGACTCGACTCTCTCATCTTCCATCCAGTCTTCCAGTAAATCCTATCTGCTATCCTTTCAAACTATATCCAGAATTCAATGCTCATCCCCCACCACTGCTACCACTCAGCTCCAGACCACCACCATCTCTCACCTGGATCATCACAGCAGCCTCCTAGCTCTTCTCCCTGCTTCCACCCCTGCCCCCTCAGTCACTTAACACCATCAGAGTGATCCTGTTAAAACAGAAGTGAGACTGTGTTATTCCTCTGCACAAAATCCTCCAAAACCCACCCATCCCACTCTGAGGAAAGGCCCAAGTCTTACAATGGCCTCTGGGGTCCTACACAACCTGCCCCCACCCTACCTAATTACCCTGAGACCTCACCACCTTCCACAATTGTCCTCACCCCCTCCTCCAGTCACAGCGACCTCCCTGCTGGTCCTCAACACACCAGGTCCACTCCTACCTCAGGGCCTTGGAATTCACCATTCCTTCTGCCTGCCATGTTCTCCCAGATACACATCTGGCTCTCTCCTTCACTTCCTTCAGGTCTTTACTCAAATCCCCTTCTCAGTGAGGTCTTCTCTAATCATCCCACTTAAAACTGCCAACCACTCTTCATCGCACAACATTCTGTTTCCCCTTTTCCTGCTTTATTTCACTCTATAGCCCTTACCACTCTAACAAAACACACACATTTTACTAATTTATCTTGTCTATTACCTGTCTCCTCTACTAGACTGTAGGCTCCATGAGGGCAGAGGTTTTGTCTGGTTTTTTTCCCTGCCGTATCCCAGGACTGAGTACAGTGCCCGCACATGGTAGGCACTCAATACATAATTGGTGGAAGAATGGGAATAGTGGATCAGGAAGTGACTAGGAGATAAGAAAAGGGAAGCCAGGACACACAACTCTTTCAGGACCTCTGGTGAGTAGCTTAAGAGGAAACCAGCCTCAGAGATTTTCTACAAGTGGGAAAGACCCGAGCGTATTTGCCGAATGTTAGGGGGATTGAGCAGCATGAGAAAGGCTATCTGGCTATGCCAGGTCCGAGAGGAAGCAGAAATGATGGCCTCATAAGCAAGGGGAGATGGGATCTTTTGGAAGGGACTGGGGCAGGAAGAGAGCAGGGAAGCATGGAAGTAGATACAGGGGGCACTAACAGCGAAGGGAATTTGAATAAGTGCATCCCTGGCACTCAATTTTCTGTCTCAAGGTCTGGGAAGAGCTTGAGTGGTAAGGGTATGAACAAGGCACTTTGGAAATGAGAATGCAAGCTGATTAGGAGAGAAGAGAAGGACTGCTCAGCAGTGCTGAGGGCTCTGCTCACTCTAGAAACCTTACATCTGTTACAGGGTTTGGGGATTTTCCCCAGCAACACTGGACAGCCAACGAGAACCAAAGAGGTCAGTCTTAGTATTACTCTAAGAATCATTAAGGTAAAGCCTTCATTGTACACTTCAGGCATGGACATGGACAAAACGTAAAACTCTCACAGATATAACTTAAATCAGTGGGTAAATGATGGGAATGACCCTTGCTGCTGCCCTGATTTGGGGTGCCTTCAGGTGGCAGATACAATTCAAGGTGCGGTTCCTGGAAAGAGCAGGTCTTGAGGAAGAAAGATGAAAAGTGACTCTTTGGCAAGGAGACCCTGAAAGACTCGTCTAAGAACCTACACAGGAGGGCCATGTACAGTGTGAAAAGGGACTGGAAATCCGAAAAGAGAAGATCCATAGAGAAAAGCAAAAGCCACTCAGCCACAGCTCATGAGAATGGGCCCAGATATTTCAAAATGCTGAAATGGGACATCTTGGGAAAGAAGAGGATCTGACTTGCAAAGAAAGATCCCTAATTTCTAAAGGACCAAAATAGTGCTACCAGGGCTTCACACAGTCGTGTGCCACAGGCTATTTGCAGAACCTGTGGAATCTTCTGCAGTCCATAATGAAAAGACAATTTCAAAATTGAAAGACTATTTAAAACTGAGCTGTCATTCTTAACGGCTACCATTATTCACACCATGCTATGCACATTACATACATCATCTCATTTAAGCCTCAAAACCTCCATGTAAGGAAGAAGTTTTTATTCCCGTTTTATAGAGGAAAAAACAGAAGCTTGGAGGGATTAAAGAACTTGTCCTAAGTCATGGCGATAAATAAGGGGCCAGACCAGAAATCAAACCCAAATGTGTCTGGTGCCAAGACGATGCTTTTAATCTCTAGTCTCTCTTGCCTAATGCTATTTTTTCTTATGAAAACACAGGAAGTGATGACTAATTTTAATGTATTTTTATGAGACGAAGTCATTCTATGATGCATATAGTAGGAATTCTTAGGAAGATATATTTTTATATGAAATTATTGACCTAAATATTCTAACTAACGTGTATTACTGCTTTTCCAATCTTTGGGTCCTACAGTGGGACACAACAGGTCTCAGAGGAATGAACGGTAGTCGTCGGGCCCAGGAGAATTCTATGCCAAAGCACGGAGATAATCTGCGGACAGACCGATGTCAGCAATCTTGAGGAATCATGAAGAATGGGAGGTTCTAGGACACTAGACATTTATGCAGGTTCTGCTAGGACATTTCTGCAGGATCCAGAGCAAGATCTAGCCATACTGTTACTGAAGTGATGGTTAGTGCGCCTTTGATTCCTGAGACCCAGCACACACTCACCAAGAGCAAGTCATTTCAGACCAACCCCACTGCCTTCTTTGGGCTCACAGAACCACCACGGGCAGCAGCGAGCAGCTGGAGCTGGGTGACGGTGGGCCCCATTAGAAAAAGCATGTGCTCTTCAACTCACCCACTTACATCCCCTGGATCAGCTCATGGACTGAACGACACAATCAGGACTTAGCAGTTAAGTTTAACAAAGATGAAAATAAGATCTTGCACTTGGTTTCAAAAACCCAACGGAGGAAATCTGAGATGGCGAAGGAAATGGCTTAGGAGCAACAAACATAAAAATGTCTTCAAGTAAGCAGATAGCAGGCGCCATGAGAGATAACAGTGTGACGCAGCTGGCAGAAGAATAAAGAAAAGCAGCTTAGCTGCGTTCAGAGAACATGGTGTCTATGCCAGAACAAAGGAGGTGACAGTCCTGTTCTCACCTGTGCTGGCTGGACTGGGCTGCTATGCACTATGCTGACCTCTGGGCAGCTCACTTTGAGAGGGTCTGCCAGTTATTCTCCAAGCCCCCTCCCTGACTACAATCTACTCCCGCACTGCTCTGTGCCCTAAGGGAGCTGACCCCTTCATAATGCATCACCCAGATGCCCTTGTCCCCGTGACTTCCCACTGGGTCCAGCCAATGGGAAACGCCAACAAGAGATTCAAGGTTAAGAAGAGAGAGGGAACACGCAGAGTCCCTGTTGTGCCACTGTCCCCCTTGTCCACCCGCACGTTTCCCACAGAGGCTATGCCCCTCTGCAGCTACAGTTCCCGTCAGGCAGCCCGCCTGCCACAGCACCAGCTCTCAATGGGTTCCTGTTACACTCAATGGGTCCCCTTGTCCCTTCGGGTCTTGGGGTGGTAACAGCTTCCCCCGTCCGCTGTTAGCCTGAAGGTTCCTGATCATTCCTTCTGGGTTCCCTTAATCCTGCCCACACCTCTGTAAATAGTCCCTTAATGACATTATTTTCAAAATCCCAACTAAATTGACCTCTGTTTCCTGCAGGAACCCTGACCAAAACTGGAGAGTCAGGATGCCGACGGGCCAAAAAATCATGTCTATGAGGCCCAGCTACCAGAAAAGAGGATGTTTCGGCTGGTGAAGGGAAGACTCCAGGAAGCAGGCTGTCCACACCAACAAAATGAAGGGCCACCCTTAGACTCATTCTCCTGGTTCCATGAATAGAATAACAGTAGATACAGAGACACCAGCTTTTTACTTTTACTATAAAGTAAACTTTTCTAAAGAGTTGGCAAAGGTGGGGTGAGCTCTCCTGGTAGGACACGAGCTTCAGAAATTCTGAGTTGCCCAGTCTGAAGCCAGAGAGCCTGTATCAGTAATACTGTAGGGAAAATTAGAAAGGGAGTCTAGAAAAGGACTTTCCAAGCCAGGATTTCATGATTTGGTACCAAAGCACTCTACTCAGACAATGCTTTACCAAAATAGCCACACTGGGGGAAAACATTTTGGGGGATGTGTTTTGCTGCTTTTCACATCAAAACAGAGAAGAGAAGTCTAGTTCTTTGCATGAAGTTTGGTGATTCTCAACACTGAAGTTCTTTTTTACGCTTTAGGATAACTCAGAACGTGAAACTTATTTTCCCTCTCAGCATCACGGCCTTCAGAAGGGTTAGTCCCAAATCACTGAAACTATGGAAAAAACTTTTCTTAACCAAACAACCTCTACACATCTATCACTAATGCGTCTTCAGAAGTGAGACCTCGTTTTTCAAACCAAAAACCAGGATGTGAAATCTGCCCAAGAGACAAAATATTTTACAGGCAGACTGTCCTGGAAAAAACTAAGATCGCCTCAATTCACCCCGGTGGGAAAAAGGAAATGGTTTTTGCAGGAGCCCTCAGCTCCTGAGTTCACAGAAGGGTCGCAGCCATGATGCTAAGTGTGTGTGTCTAATCCAGGTTTTCCCCTTGGGTGCCAGTTGATCATTTATTACACGGTGGGACCACTAGGAAAGCCAGCTTTTCACTCATTCACTCAACAAGCATTTGATGTTAATCTACTCATTAATAGAGCCCTGCCGGGCCCTGGGAATGGACAAAAGATCAAAGAGGCCACCGCTGCATCTGGACTTCAGCAGGTCTAGGAAACGACGTGATGGCAAAGACCAATGAAGGCGAAGAGTGAGACTGACGGCGCCCAGAAAAGTTTCTGCACTAACTCGGGAAATGCCAGCCTACGGGCGCGGAGAGGCGGGGACTCGGGGCCTAGGGGAGGACGCCGCCGCCTCCTCGGCCCTCGGGCCACGCGGAGCCGCCAGGCCCAGCGCGGGCGTCGCCTGGTCCCAGTCCCCGGCTGCGCCACCCGAGCGCCCGGGCCCGGAGCGCAGCGCGGGCCGACCACAAGCAGGGCGACGGGGCCGCGGGGCGCGCACGGCCCCGGCACCAGGTTACCGGGAAGCGCGCGCTCGCGCCACCGCCGCCACCCGCCTCCGCCCCCGGCACCCGCGCGCGCTCCCGCCCGGCCCCGCTCTACCCCGGCCCCTAGGCCCCGGCCCCCGCCGCTCGCTGGCCCGGCCGCACTCACCCTCCTTGGCTTTCTTCCTCCGGGCCAGGGTCCCTCCGAGTTTCCCCAAGAAGGAGTCATCTTTCTTCCGGGACGGGGGCGACTTGGGAGTGGGGGACTTGGGGACAGAGGGCGACTTCTGCGGGGAGGTGGCCATGGCGGCGGAGCGGGCAGCGCGGGCCGGTGGGGACGCGGAGCTGGCGCTGGGCGGGCGCGGCGGCGGGACGGAGGCTGCGGCTTTCCAAACGGAAGCGGAATTATTCCAAGCATTTGAGGCAGCTCGCGCTCGCCTTTCCCTTCCCTCTCTCCCTCCCTCGCGCCGCCCTCCGCCCGGCAGGAGCTGCGCGCTCCGAAGCCTGCGCCCCGCGCCCCGAGTCTGCCCGCCCGAGCCGGGAGGATGCCCCATCTGCCCCTTGCAGGACGCGGGGTCTGATCTGTTTCTGGGTGGTGACCCTCCAGCTGGGGAGCCTCCTTTCCCTGGCTCTGCACCCAGCACAGATCCGGGCACAAATGGGGGTTCAGTCATTGCTGGACCGAACCCACCTGCTCCTCCGTCTCCCAGTGCCTTGGCCCCGGCTGCCTGGTGAGGAGCTCGCTCTTCCCTCTCGTTGATTTCCACCTGGACAGCTGTGAGGCCCATGTCTTGTGCCCACAAAAGAGAGCGAGCCAGCTCTGGGAAGAAACAGTGAACCAAAATGGGTTCAGGCCCCATGAGCGGGGCACATCCACTTGTTCCTGCCCCTCTCCCTGGCTGTCAACCTCCTCTTCACCCCCATCCAAGACCGAGAAGTTTAAGTCCACGAGCGCAGGGCCTAGGCTGCTGCTTCTTACAAACACCCCAGTTTCTTGGAGCTCAATGACTTGTGCAAAGGAGGATCCCAAATGCTGGTGGAAACGAGTTGGAAGGTACCACCATGGGCTCCTGTGAGACCACCCCCTCCCAAACTTATGCCACCTACATAAAAGCAACAGAGTGATGACCAGACTCATTCGGGCTAACAGGGAGTGGCATAAACCCCAATGTTTCAGTGACTCTCGCTAGACATGATTACCAGCAGGTTTTATTGTGCCTGCCCTCTTGAAGTTCTCGCTTGGCTCTTCTGGCCGTCTCTCGTTCACATACAGACTCACACGGCCCCCTGGCAACTGTTTCCTCCAAGCAGCTACAGCTGGTTGACCCTGGGTGATCACCTGACCCAAAGGACTACTACTTGACTGGAGATCTGCCA
Organism: Equus quagga; assembly: GCF_021613505.1. Classification (NCBI taxonomy): domain Eukaryota; kingdom Metazoa; phylum Chordata; class Mammalia; order Perissodactyla; family Equidae; genus Equus; species Equus quagga. Next base: position 17,088,007 of record NC_060280.1, read on the forward strand.
ATCAGATGGTCTCCAGGGAGAACCGAACTAAGCTCCAGAGACTGTTGTCCAAAGTTGAGCACTTAGTGATGATCCTGCAGACTCAAGACTGGGGTGGCCATCTTTAGCCGTATGCATGCTGATAAATAGAGAAACGAAAGAATGGAGCAAAGAAGTTTGCTCAAGAAGCCATGTGGTCTGAGTAATGAACAATTGTGGGAAGTAGCTGCCTGGACCTTGAATCTCTTCCCGGTGCTCCCTTGCAGTTCCCAGGAGGGCTGGCTGCGCTTCCTTCCTAGGACATGTTCCTGAAGCCTTTTAATAACCCATCTGCCTTAACTTGAGCTAATCAGCAAAATGACAAGTGACAATTCCTGAGCAGAACAAACAAGAGGGTCAACAGATTCAGACTCTCAGCAGAGTATGTGTTCATTTTATCCTTGCTTGAGAGTCATAAGTTTACCTCTTTTGAAAATTATGCCTTAGCTGGTGCCTCTTACCTGATTGAAAGCAGAGAAGTCATGATGACTGCTAGAATGTTCGCCCCGGAGCAGGGGAAGATTACGACACCCTCTTCCCCTCCTCCAGCTACCATCTTGATAAATCTAATGGTGAGAAGCCAAAATAGAATTGTGGTTTGATTACATCATTAATCATTCTTGTTCAGATATTGGATACATAAGGACATCTCCAAAATCTGATCTCTAGCCCTGGGCACTCGTGCCAGGGAATCAAGAGACACACGGCTCAATAGCCAGGTGATCTTGGGCCAGTTTACTCCCCTTTCGGAATCTCCATTTTTTCATCTACAAGATGAAGTGGTGGAACAGAACAGTGGTTCTCAAACGCGATTGTGCATCTCATTCTGCTAAAGAGTTTGCTGCAAACGTTCACAGGCCCCGTCTCTAGAAACTCTCATTCAGTACCTCTGAGGCAAAACCAAGGGGTGGGTATTTTTTAACAGGGATGATATCAGGTGATTTTGAGGTAGCTGGTCCATGCAGTGATATTTGGGCATCTAGAGCCACTTTCAGCTCTAACATTCCATGATTCTCTATTCTTCACCAATTGCTGATATCTCTATGCAGTGCTTAGGTCCCAAATATGGCATGATCAAAATTGTACATGGAGATCTCTTAAATTGCTTGTGCATGCTTTTGCATATACAACCCTCTTTGGTAATTTTGTGTACGTGCGTGAGGAAGATTGGCCCTGAGCTATGTTACCAACCTTCCTCTTTTTGCTTGAGGAAGACTGTCACTGAGATAACATTTGTGCCAGTCTTCCTCTGTTTTGTATGTGGGACACTGCCACAGCGTGGCTTGATGAGCAGTGTGTAGATCCATGCCTGGGATCTGAACCTGTGAACCGCAGTCCGCTGAAGTGGACTGTGCAAACTTAACCACTACACCACTGGCTGGCCCCCACTTTTTGGTAATTTTTATGCATGCTAAAGTTGGAAAGCGAGTGAACAAGACTAATAGGAGGAACAAACAAAGGAAAGACTTGACTGTTGGATGCTGGCTCCCAGAAAATACCAGCAAAACAAGCTGTAGAGAAGGCAAAGCTGAGTTTATCATACATGGTAAAGAGAGCCCTGCCTTGGCAGAGTCTCAGTAGCATCTCAGACTGGGGGAGGGTAAAGCGGGGATATTTATAAAGTTTTGGAATCTGGTTTAAGGCAGGTCTTTCCATGCGGTGATGCTTGTTTTATTTTGGCTAAGGATTGTGATATAATAGTATAGGATTGGTGGACGCAAGGCAAGACGAGAGTAAATAGTCTTTTTAATGGTATCTATTGAGAAGTTTAAGGGTTCTATGTTAATTGCAATGAGATTTGGGGGGAAGTTCTTGAAAAAAACAATAAAGTTATTTGTAAGTTTAGTCTTTCTCTGCAGGAATTTTTTGGAATAAAGTTATGTTGATAAAGATGGGGAAATGATCGTATGGGTGTGAGAGGTTTCCAGAGTCTCAGTATTATGCAGAAGGCTTGTTATTCAAACCTTTCTGCCTCTAGGATAATTATCAGTCTCTCTTGAAAGTCCAAGGGAGAATGGATGGTGAATTATAAATCAGTACTCCTCAAAGTGTAGTCTGAAACCAATATTGATCCGCAAGCTGTTATTGGTCCTCAATGATATAAAAATAGAAACTGAGTGTTTAGAAAATTTTATAGCAATTTAACAATGCAATTTTATATTTGTTTAATCTAATGATAAAAATTGGAAGCTTATATTTTGAATGTCTTTTCATTTTATTTTTCTAATAATTCTTTATTGTATTTTACAAAATATTGATCTATGATGGATTGGTCCTTCGCCATCGATTATTTGAAAAGCACTGTTCTAAATTGCTCTGGTTTGCTTACAGAGTGTATAGACTCTCTTTTGATGTTATGCTTCCATAGTCCTTATGGATATGAATTGATCTGGCGTTTGTTCAGGAGATTAAATGAGATAATATACAGGAAAGCACCTTGCACAGGGCCTGGCACTGAAGTAGGCTGAATCTAAATCTAGCATAATCAGGGACACACACGTGCTGTTCTTTGATGAGATGCAGAGAAGATGTGCCAGCTCTCCCCAATCTCAATGGATATTTACAGTTACGGCCCCACTGCTCAGCAGCCCCTCTCATGCTTGGTCATTGGTGTCATGTTACGCAAGGGTTAGATGAGAAGGACAGCTCATGAGTTAAATGTGTTGCTGTGAAACTCTGCTGAATCCCCAGGCCAGTCTCTCCCTGAAATCTAGACCTGGACAAACTGCCCTTGGAGAGAATTAGCCAGCTTCCGGTCCTGGCTCAGTAGCTGGGTGACTTTGGACAAATCTTTGCCTTTCCTATACTTTCATTTCCATCATCAGTAAAGCAAAGCCAAGGCAGTATCTGCTACAGCTGAACGTCCCTCATTCGTTATGATCAACAGTTTCAATTCTAGGTTATACTCAACAAAAATGACTAAATTTGTGCACGCAGATACATGTTTTAGAAAGTTCATAGTAACACCATTCAAATGCCCATTAACAGTTGAATCGATGAATAAATTGTGATAATTACATAGTGGAATATTATACAGCAGTGAGAATGAACAATTTCCAGCTACAAGCAGCAATAGAAATGTATCTCAATATAGTTCTGAGTGAAAAAAATCAGACAAAAGAGCATATACTCTATCGTTCTAATCATACAAAGTTCAAAAACAGGCAAAACTAACCCATTAGAAGTCAGGATAATGACTAATCTTGGGAGGGACAGTGAATGGAAGGGGGCAGGGGCAGTGAGGGGAGACATGAGGGAGGTTACTGGAGCTGGTAACGTTCTATTTCTTGATCTGGGTACTGGTTATATGGCTGTATTCACTTTGAAAATTCATGGAGCATGCGCTTAATAATTTGAGCAATTTTCTGTATGTGTAAAGTACTTCAACAAAGTTCATAGATTTATCACAAAAATGATTAAATTGAAGCCATGGGACGACATGCTCTGTAGGGTCCCTTCTATCTCTGTGGTCTCCTTCTCCAACTCCCTGGGTAGCCCACATCACTCAAAAATCCATAGGTCCCAAACTAGGCCAGTTCTGTCCCCAGACCTTCCTTTAGGAGACCATTTTTCTAGCTAAACATGTGCCACCCAGCATCGTTCCCATCCTGGTCCTGTCATCTCCCCTCAGCAATTCCAACAGTCATGGCTTTGCGATTTACAAGGCAAGACCATGTAGTGGTGAAGGGTATGGGTTCAAATGCCATTCTGCAGCCAAATATCTGTATAATCTTGTACAAGTCATACAACCCCTCTGTGCCTCAATTTTCTCATCATAATGAGAACAAATGAGTGCTTGCCTCATAAGGTTGTTGGGAGGACCAAGAGAGTCAGTATAAACAAACTACTCAGCTCAGTGCCCAGCAGATAACAAGGCTTAGCTCAATAAATGTTGATTATGAGGATCTCCTTTGAGACCCATACATGATATCATGACCTCCATTTTATAGGAGAGTAACTTGAAACTCAGAGAGTTTAAATAACTTGCTTCAGATCACATGGCCAATAACTGAGAGACTAATACTATAGCCCCAAGATTCTGTTCTCCCAAATATCCATCGAACTCACAATCTTCAGCTAGGATTATGGTCCCTCAGAAGAAAGACTATATTTTTCAGCTAGCTGCAGGCACATGACTAAACTTTGAGTGATGGGATGTAAGCAAAGTGTTATGTGACGGCTTCCAGAATCTTCCTAACAAATAGACAGGAAAAGGATGTTCGGACTTATACCATCAGACTATATAGGAGAGGCCAAGCCCCCTGCTGAGAAAAACTGGAAGGCTGAACAGAATGTAAAATCATCTGCTTGAGAGCACTGGAAAGCTGACAACACCTATAGGGCCAAGATCTAGAAGGAAGATCCCAGGGAGGTGAGCCCGTCACATGAGACTTTCTCCGTAGGGGCATCTGCCCATTTCAGAAGAGGCAGCAGAGAAGCTGAGGTTGAGCAGGGCAGGTGCCAACCTAACAAGAATACAAAGACAAAAGTTCAGGCGCCATCAAACTGAGGGGCCCCTGGTAAGTCACCCTTGCTTTGGTTTGGGATCCAAAAGACTCGACTCCAGTTGACAAAGAGAAAATGAAGGCATTTTCAGAAAAAGGAAAAAAAACACAACTGAGAAAAACTGTTAATAGCAGACCCAAACAAAAGGAAACACTAAAGAGTATGGCAGGAGGAAAATCGTTGCAGATGGAAACTTGGTGACAGAGGGAGGAATAAAGAACAAATAAAAAAGTAAACATATAGGCGCATGTAAAACAATGTTAACTACATAAAATAGCAGTAATGTCTTATGGAGCTTAAAAAGATACACATCAAATTAAAATACACAAAAGCAAAAGCATTTGACATGGGAGGCAAGTAAACGGAGTTGTGTTCCAAGGTCCAGGCTTTGGAAAGAAGTAAAAGTAACAGTTTATACTGGACTTTGATAAACCAAAGAATCGTGTTGCAACCTCTAGGGTAACCATTAAAAGAACAGTAAAAGAATCACCCCAATTACTAAGATAAGAGGCAAAACTGGAGTCTGCGTGCTCCATGCAGACAGGTTTCATAAACTGTACTTAGAATCTCTGTCTGTCGTAGTTAAGGCAACTTTTCTTTTGTATTCTGTTCTCTTTTGATCTTGCTGCGTGACTTCTCTTTTGTTTTATAGGTTAAAAACCCAGGACAGAGGTAGACCACGCATCTCAAATCAAATTTAGGTAAAACTCAAACTGAAATAGGCCTGGGGAAAGTTTCACATTTATCAAATGTGAATACCATCAGTTTGGGGTTGAATTGTGTTCCCTAAAAAAGACATGTTGAAGTCCTAACCCCCAGGACCTCAGAATGTGACCTTGTTTGGAAATAGGGTCATTGCAGATGTAATTAGTTATGTTCAAAAGCATCTTAAGTCACACTGGAGTAGGGTAGGCACCAATCCAGCAAGACTGGTGTCCTTAGAAGAGGGACATTTGGACACAGACACACACAGAGGAAAGACGATGTGAAGACAGACAGGAGGAAGGTGGCCCCTGGAGTGATGCTGCCACAAGCCAGGGAGTGCCTGGAGCTACCAGAAGCTGGAAGAGGTGACCAAGGATCCCCCGCCAGAGGCTTGAGAGGGAGCATGGCCAGCAGACACCTTCATTTTGGGTTTCTAGCCTCCAGAACTGTGAGCAAATAAACTGCTGTTTTAAACCACCCAATTTGTGGTACTCTGTCACAGTAGCCCTTTGAAACTAGTACACCATCTAAAGGACAAAATGGAAGGTCCCTATGGATCATGAAGAAGGTTTTACAAAGAGTCTGGATCCCAGTGAGTATTCAGAGGTTGTTTGACCACATTAAAGCAGCCCGGGGGTGGGGTGGGTGGTGGGGAGAAGCCAGCCAGAGCCTCTTGGGGACCTCTTTGATCACCGAAAGCAAGATGTGCTCTCTGGTTGAAAAGAATATATGAGAGAAAATGGCTCTCAAGTGAGAGTCTTAAGTGAGAATTCCCCGCCATGTCCCCCTTGGGAACTCTGGGATATGAGCAGTGGTCTTTGAAGCCCAGGCTACCAGGAAGCATGTCCTTCAAGAGTGCTACTTGCCTGGGTTAAGGCAGCCCAGATGGCAGGGTGGGGTGGGGGAGCAAGGGCTTCTCTTGATGGGTAGGGAATGCATCAGGGTCGGGGAAGTTGTTTTGTGACATGGTGGACTGAGGGTGGGGACGTTTTTGAGGATCATACAGGATGACGCCACTCAAATGGCCTCTGGTCTGGCCATGGGGGAATGTGTCCCAAATTCTCAGAGACAGATGACCTGCTTACCTCTCCTTCAGGAGTCTAGTAAGGAGCTGTGGACATTAGTAGCAGGATTTCCTCACCTGAGCATGTAGAGGGGACGCTCTAAGATCAGTGGCTCACACCTAAGTGATCTAGCAGAGGAATGGAGAACACTCCAGAGGAACCGCAGCAGGAGCAAAGCTTTTAAGCACAGAAAGGAGCAGTGGTCAGCCACTTCAGACCCAGACAGGAAAGGATACGTGGAGTCCCAAGGACTCTATTTGTGTGTGTCTGTGTCACAGGCACTGACTTACTCCCAAGGCTCCCCTACCCCTTCCCAGGCCAGTGTGCTTGAAGGAGCAGGGTCTTCTTTGTCACAATTGTCATCCACCCTCCTCCCACACCCACCTCCAGACTCATGTGGCCTGGAGGAGCAAGAGTCGCTGCTTCCGTCTCTGCTGGGGAAGATATTAAGGCTATTTATCCTTTAGATGTTTTCTTTTCGGGAGGAAGGTTGGAAATATTACCTCTGACAATGAGATGGAACCACGTCACCAGGGCCAGATGGTGACTTCAGGGTCTGCTTGAAGAACCATTGGCCAAAGGGGCCTGCAAGAGGCTGGACATTTGGTCAGCAGAGGCCAGTGCAGAAAGAGCGTCCTGAAGAGGAGGAGGCAGTGCTCTGAGAAGGGCCTTTCCTGTTGTGGAAACTGCCCATTCTTACCTGTTCTGCTGGGATTTGAGGTGATGTTTTCCGTTTCTATTGGGATTTGAACAGTTCAGGACTCACCATGGCCACTCTAATTACAAAGTTTTAGTCTAGCCATTTCCATTTTAAATAGAGCCTATGTACAGCAGACTGACTCCTGCAAGGAGCCTATGAGGGAGGGTGGAAGAGAGGGAGGCAGGGAGGCAGGGAGCGGGAGGGTCAGTCCCATCTCACAGGTGAAGACACTGAGGCACAATTCAGTAGTTCAAGGTCATCCAGAGAGCAATGGCAGAGCTGGAATTAGAGCCCTGAATCAGTGACTCAGCTCTGGTTACTGTGTTTAGAATGATTATATTTGTTGCTTTTTTCTTTAGCTATTGATTTGTTCTCAAATCATACACTTATGGTTTGGGGACTACTGTACACACACACACTTTCCCCAAATTCTTATGGAAACGTTTTCTATCATTCTGGAGACAGGAAAGGAACAGGATTCATGAGCCACAGGTGTATTGGACCCGGTGCCCCAGTGTCAGGTTTAGTTTCACACAGGACCATGAGTGCCGTTTTCAGTGACCCCTGTCCTGCTCCCTACCCTCCCTGCTCCTCCTCCCCCCTCTGCACAGTCTCTCTAAGGGCCTGCAAAAGCCATCTTGCTCTCAGCTGGTCCCTAAATCACTCCCTCCATCCTCTTCCTCACCCACTCCCTCAGCCCTGGGCTCCTGGTTCCCTTCCCTGGGAGTGGGGATTGATTATGCCATGCCACGCTGCTCAATTTGGGGCAGAAATGTTCCCTGGGGGTCTGTGACAGTGTGTCAGGGGTACTTGATCACCCAGGATAAACACGAGGCATCTTCCTAGAGTATCATGTTTATTGAGCAATTTTTGTGAGGGGTGGCACAAGTTAGGTAAGTACTAAAGGATAGGTTTCGTGTTAGAGTATATTTAGAAGGAAACTATAGAGGCATAGTCTATAGAGAGACTATAGACTATAGCAATATAGGAGGAGACACACACACTGCCAAGTGCAGCTTTGGTTCTCTTCCCCGACTCCCCCTGAGCAGGGCTGGCACTGGTGTGTTGGGGGCCGGGGCAGTGGGAGCTGATGTAGCAAAGGAAGGGAAGGAACAGATTAGCAAAGGTGCAAGTCTGGCTGGGGACTCAGAGTGAGGCTAAACAGCCTGGTGGCCGAGGGCTGGGTTCTGGAGACTGCATTGGGGTCCAGCTCCTGTCACTACTGTCTACCTGGACTACCAGGTAAGCCCCTGAGCCTGTGTGTGTCAGTCTTATCATCTCAAAATCGGGTAATGTTAATCGTAAGGATTTTACTTACAGGATTAAATGGAGTAATGCACTTACAGGGCTTATGACAGCACCTGGCAGGTGAGGAGAGCTGAATTCACAGCATCATTACCATTACCAGGGTCAGAAGGCTCCTCAGGGGAGCCGTGACAGCATCGGTTTGCTTTTTTTATTTCTAGAAATGAGCTGGGAGAGGGAGTGTGCCCTGAAGGGATGGCGAGTGGCCGCTGAGGGATGTGCTGGAGGCTGCGCATCTGCGGCTCTGTGAGCAGGAGGGCAGACAGCCCAGCAAGGGCGCAAAGAAACCTGCCAAGCGCCATGGAGGGTGGCTGGCCTTTCCTTGGGGCTTTTCCTTTGGCACGTGATCACCGGCAGAACAGGAGCCCTCATCTGCAGTAATGTTTACTTTTTGTCGATATTCAATGGAAAAAAAAAAAATGAATCATTTCAAACATTCCAACAGCACACAAAATCTTTCAAACAATGGGGGAACTCGCGAATGACGAAGACTGACTGCTTGATTAACCTGATGTGGCATTCATTTCTGGTGTATTACGTGCTCACATTTCATAAATGTGCATGCGCTGGGATTAAGAACACAGAAAAAACAGACCAAAAAAACCCCTTGGTCCTGAAAGAGTGTGAGTTGAAGAAAGAGGCCAGTTCTGTGCAGATGGGAGCATCCCTGTTGAGTGACTGAAATACAAAACCAAGCTGCACGAGGGAAGAAGGTAAGAGAAACAGGGAGGCAGAACTAGGATAGGCCCCGTCTCTCCCCCTCCCCAGCTCTGAGAATAGCTTCCTTTGTTGAGAGAATACACCTGAGGTGAGCCTTCTTCACACCTCCTCCCGGATCCAATTTTCTGGTCAGGTAAGTCCCTCCAGGTGCCCCAGTGGGAATAAAGTATCGAACGTTAATTCACAGGCTCCCACATGAAATCAAAGCTTTGCCCAGTTTCGTTCACTGAAAAGAAAGAAATGAAATGGACGCTGTCCTCAGAGGTGCCAGACCAGGCCCACTTGAAAATGTTTTGATGCCTTAGACACAAAAGCATTTATTTTTGGTTCATTTCAGTATTTATAGCAGTGCACATGTAACACATTTCAATCCACATGAATAGTTCCCAATTGTTGGAGCAAATTAATCTTTTACAAGCTACTCAGCGGTGAGGTTAGAAGATAAACAGTCGGTGAAATAGCGCACGCTCCCCTTACGTGAACTTTCTTGTTACAATAAACTCCCACATTTGAGCTCACCACATCCGATGACTGCCCCTCACCATTCTTGTGGCAGCCCCACTGCCCCCTGCCACCTCTGCCTGCTGAGGGACTTCTCTGATCAGCCACCTGGGTGGGACACGCTGCCATTTTCAGTTTGGAAGGAAAAACCTGTAAATCTGCTTCCTGGGAAGACAGACATTGCTGAATTGTCAATTGCCTCCAGAATGCAGAAAACATCAATTTCATTGCAGCTCATCAGAGCTGGAAACACCTGCCACTTCCTTTCTCAGCTGCAATTAACATGCTGCATCTCAGCATTGATTGAGTCCAAGCAGCCTGACGCTGCCAACGTCAAGGTTTAAATGAAACAGTACAACCTGATGTTATTTTTCACAGTTTTAGAAACACGAACTTATTCATGTTTTTATTGCCAAAGAGGCACTACAATACTTGGGGCTCTAAGTCTTTATGTGTGAAACAAACGTGAGCAGAATAGGTTGATGCTTATAATAAAAATAGTTCTTTGTATTTCTTTGGCAGTGATCCTTTTTTATCTTTGTACTTATTTGTGGGTGGAGGAATACTATTCTTTCTGTAGCCCAGCACCTAACACAGGGTTGCAGAACCCCACGGGTATTCGGAGAATGTTTATTAAACAAATAAATGAATGGTTTGGGACAGCAAGCTTCACAACTGTCCCCTTGGTCCAACCTGTGTAAAATTCTGAGCTTATAACTATCATGAGCCCTTTGGTTTAACTTAGAAGCTGTGTGAGACCGACTATGAAATATGTCCTGGGACTGGATGGGGCTTCTTGTCTTGTTCAGAGTCCTAAATTGTTCAGCCTTGACCACAAGTGTTCTTTTATGGGACAGTGAAAGCTCTGTTTTCATCGTAATCCTACTCACATTGCATACAAAGAAACTGTCTTCAAAATGTACAATATTTTACATTTTGAGGGTCTTAGAAC